>NC_056747.1:745088751-745441251 GCF_019279795.1 Protopterus annectens | reverse complement strand
CACCACAGTGGAGGAAATAGCAAATCCCCGAATACAGCCCACCGATTTTTTTCCTGGGAAAAAATTGGTGTTCCGTAAGTTCGCTGTTTACGGATTTCAAACTGCTGAGTTCAATTAAATAGCGTTCGGAGTTTTCACCATTCGAAATAGTGATATAGACCAGATGTTATCCCACTATTGACTTATCTTTTCCTGTCCCCCTTTGTATCATGCTGATGGCTTCATTAGCGAAGAACTTAACTACAGGTTCTGTGGTTACAGATGCACATTTAGAAATACAGTAATAACTGCTTCCTTGGGAAAAAAACACTGGAATACAGATATGTAATAGCTTACAGGACCAAATTAAGTTTTGCAATGTTTCCTTGGCAGTAATATAAAAACTATAAACTCCATGGTTACAATAGACATATCTAGGATTAGAGTAATAACTGTCCTCATAGCAGAAGTAATGAGAACACTACAAACCCTGCCTTTACAACTGCACTTCTTGGAGTATTGTAATGATTGTTTTCATGTCAGTAGTTACAACCCGGGTAGCTAAAAGTACATTAATAATTGTTGCCAGGATACTAACAGTGAGCAAATATTGTAGCTTTGTAGTTACAACCACACATCTAGGAGTATAGTGAGAATTGTTTTAATGTCGATAGTGTGATAGCTGCAGGCTGTGTCATTACAAACCACATATCTAAGAGTACAGTAATAGCTGTTCTCATGGTACCAACAGTAGGTTCTGTGGTTACAACCACACATCTAGGAGTACAGTTTTTGTTTGTCTTTTCGGCTTTTCCCGGTTAGGGGTCGCCACAGTGGAACTCCGGTCCGCTAATGATTGTCAGTAGATTTTTTTTATGGTGCTGAGTTGCCAGCCTGACATCCAACCTTCAGCAAATGCATGCCCATTCATGCATGTCTTTCGGAGGCCACTCCACCGCAGGGAGGACATGCAGACTCCACACAGAAGGCACTCCAGTCAAGAATCGAACAGGAGAACCTCTTGCTGTGAGGCAACAACACTACCACTGTACCACTGTGGCTGTCACACATCTAGGAGTACAGTAATAATTGTTTTCAGGTCAGCAGTATGAAAGCTACAGGGTCAGTGATTACAACCCACATAGCTAAGAGCACATTAATAACTGTACTTATGATACTAACAGTGTGTGAATACTGTAGCATCTTTGGTTACAACCACACATATAGGAATATAGCAATAATTGTTTTCATGTCAGCAGTGCGAAAGCTACAGGCTCTGTGGTTACAAACCACATATCTAAGAGTACAGTAACAACTGTTGTTATGATATAGTTTGTGAATACTGTAGCAAGAGTAGCATCTGTGGTTACACCACACATCTAGGAATACAGTAATAATTGTTTTCATGATAGTAGTGTGATAGCTACAGGCTTTATGGTTACACTCACATAGCTAAGAGCACATTAATAACTGTTGCCATGATACTAACAGTGTGCGAATGTTGTAGAGTATGTGGTTCCAACCAGACATCTAGAACAGTGATAATTCTTTTTATGTCAGTAGTGTGATAGCTGCAGACTCTGTAGTTACAACTACACATCCTGCCATGTGGTAATAACCACTATCATGATAGCAGTGTGATAACTAAACTCTGTGTTGACAGCCGGGCATCTAGCATGATAACTGAACCTTACCATAGCTGTGTGAAAGCTACAGATACTGTGATTACAACCAGATGTCAAGGAAGAAACAGCAACTGTTCCTTATGGTAGCAGTCCAAAACCTACAAACTCTGCAGTTGCAATCCCTACTTTCTAGGAGTAAAAATAATAATTACTGCACATGTTACTGGTCTGAAACCCTGATAATATCACAGTAAACAGGCAGCATGCTTGCATATCTTAAAACATATAAATGTAATGTGAGGACAGTGCATTTACCATGGCCATTTAAGTCATGTAGCTCTGGCGTCTAGTTTGCCTGAAGGCTAAAGCATGGTTTCCTGGTAAGTCAGCCAAGGTCACTCAGTATTACAATAACATGCCAAAAGAGAAAGATTTATGGGCTGTCACAAAAAGTACTACAACTAACCCCCACTTGGCAACCTTTCCTGTACCTTTATTCCTTTGTTTCCATAGTCTATTCCAAAATAACCCAGAACCTCTGTGGTAGCTTATTTTTTATTACTATCTTAGAAAGTAAACTGCATGGTTCTACAACCTACTCTGTGAAGCAATATTTTTGAAGTCTTGCTTGAAATGTTCTTTTTCCATCATTCAACCATGACCATATATAGCTGCTTCCAATCATCCAGATCATAGCCCTCTTTCGTTTTTTCTCCTATGCAGTGTAAACACTACCAACCTTCGGCTCTAGCCCCACCAAAGTATACTTCACCATTTTGGTGTCTGCACTGCATGCTTCTTATCAGACTAAGGTACCTTCCTTTGTGTGATCTTTGGAAATGTATACAATACTTTGTATGTATACTGGGTGGCACAGAGGGAGAGCAGGTAGTGTGGTTAGATTTTTGACTGTGATACCTTATGTGCAAAGTTTGCATTTCCTACTTGTGTTTGCATGTTTTTTTTTTTTTTCTGGGTGCATGTATGGTGTGGAAGAACTGCCACCCAGCAGTGTAAACCTTGGCTGTAGATGATTGTCACTGTTGAAGTGACACCCCAACCCCATATGCAAAAAATGAGAAAAGGGGTCATGAATGTATAGGCTTTGTATGTGGGCTCCCTAGTTATCCCAGTACAAACAAAAAGTCTTAACTCATATGAATACTGCCAAATGGAAAAATAGGAAAGGCTGGCAAAATTATTTTATTACTCAGTGCAAGACAACATCTAGTACATCAGCTTATCATCAATAAAAACATAGATGATATTTAAAATCCTGAGGTCCAGCTAGTCCAAAGTTACTTTGTGAAAACAGCAGACTGGCAAAACATGGTCACTGAGTAGCAAAAACATTGAGCAGCACACTCCTCGCACTCATAAGAACATGGACACAAAAAGGATAGATTCGTTAACCACTACACATGCAATAATCTGGCCATACCGGAACACACACACAGCACACATTTTATGTCAGGGAAATTCACACACACACACACACACACACACACACACACACACACACACACACACACACACACACACACACACAGACATATTAAACAGCCAATATATTTCCTAACAGAAAGCGTACTGCAAGCTGCCAGTTTCTGATCAAACGCCATGCGCACACAAACACTCACTGCTAGCCTGCTAGCACTGGATTACACATACTCAATATGTCCTCTACACACACACACACACACACACACACACACACACACACACACACACACACACACACACACACACACACAATGCTTTTGACCACACACTCACTGTCACATACTCAAAAATATGTCTACTGCCCTTTTCAATCAAGCAAGTATACCCACTGACACATAGACACACAGATGTCTCAACACATCCTTAAAAACATCAGTACTGCCCACAAACCCTCACAATGTGCCATATATGGACACAAGAAGTCATTATATAAGATGTGTTTTTGAACCTACCTGTACTCTCAGGGAATATATATATATATATATATATATATATATATATATATATATATATATATATATATATATATATATATACCATAACAACATCTGACCAGGACAATTAACCAGCTGACAATGAACCAACAGGCTATAAGAAACAAAATGACACTTTAAAAGCATTTGTTGAGACACCTTTTTTGTAATGCTGGCATTTTGTGCTGATGTACACCAAAACAAATAATTATGACATTAAAGTGTAACATCAGTTAAGGAAACAGCCACTTAATTTCTTAAATAAACATTATGGCTAAGTATGCATACATTTATACATAAAGTTTGTTTGGAGGGTCATACCTCAAAAACATAAAGTACGGCTCAAAACTGGGGAAGCTAATTTACAAAATGTTGCTACACTTCCCACTCTTTGAACTGAAGTTCAAGAAGGCACACCCATCAACTCCTGTTTCATCCCAACTCAAGAACTAGCCTTATGGATGGGGGGGGTCGGGGTCTAGCACTCTTTTGTTCCTGTGTTTTCTTTGAGCTGTAGTTTAATCTATAGCAGTTTGAACAAACTGTACTTGTTCATTTCCTCTATGTTGCTTGCTATTTTCAATAAACATGTTTGCTAATTTTGGTTCCCATACTTCATGCTTTCTGAAAAGGAAAGATTGGAGACATTGTGAACAATTTCTGTCATTTTCTCTCATTCTCAAAATATACTTGTTCTGCTTTACTGTTTCCTTTAATTTATCCAGAACTCATTATATGTACATATGGAATGATTATTTAAGCACCTGAGGACATACTTCTCAACTGTTCAGGATTTTGTAGAATGACTAGATTTTTTACTCATATTTTTGGACTGTTCCTTATATAATCTGTGTTTTTCTGGCAAATCGTTGAGGAATGAAGTGACTAATGATAGGCATTTGAGTTTCAGACTTTCTCTCCTTCAGAAAATGTACACTGATATAAAACTCGTTATTTTAACAATATTCTAAGTTTATAAGAGCAATATTTAAAATCTGTCCCTGATTTGGGTTCTTTGTCACTCCATTAGTTTTGGCTTTGCCCAGAATTCTTGCATTAAGAGATTGAGAGGTTTGCTAAGGATCATACCTTCTGTCTCATGATCTTTGCTCAATCTTTTTTTTTTTAACCAATGCATAATTTTCATCTCTATGCCTTCTTGCATTCAATGTACAGTAAAAACAGTAACAAACATGGAAGGTGAATATTAATTTCACATAAAGCGTACTGGCTGAAGTTGGTTTTCTAAAGATTGTAGTATGTAGACACTGACCATGTAGCCCAGTGAAAGCAATATTTAAATTATTAATTTATTATGTTTACGTACGTACACCTAATATCCTGCTCATTTATATCAAGTCTCTCAAGTAACTGAAAAATTCACCCTGATTTTTAAACAAAAATAACAAATCATCAGTATGCCATCAGTATACAGATATGTTCAGTACAAACAAGTCAGTCCTGTAAGAAAATTTATTTTCAAGAGCATTCATTAATAAATTGGCATATATGGGCATATAAACAATGATTGTTATCAAACATAAATACATCATGTGTAAAACAAAAATAAAAAACTCATAAAACAAATTTAGACTGATGTCTCTACACCGAAAAAAAAAATTGCTATTGCTTGAAACTTTAATTTATGTACAGGGCTACTGTAAAGATTCCTTGCATCTCCTACTATTTAATAATAGCCAGCATATATTGTTAAATATGGGCATATACCATCGAATGCTAATAATCTATCCAGAGCACAGCGATTTCCACAGAATTCCATTTTCAGTATACACCTCATAACAGTTTATCTATAGCTGCTCTCTGTACGTTTTTTACAAAGCTTTCTAACATGACATGATGATACCGTTTAGAAAAATATTTGCAAAAACTAAAGAAATGCATCTGCAAAAATGAAGAAATATATTTACTATTAAGATTTTCTTTGGAACTACAAAATTATAATTTGTAAGTGGAACAAAGACTGTGCACATTCCTGAAATACTTCTGCTTCAAATCATGAATCCACAGTTATAATTTTCTCACTCCGTTAGCTCAGTACTATATAAAGATATTTAGTGTGTCACATTCCTGAAAGTTGCTTGGGACAGAGGCCACAACTGTATTCAGGATTTTTTTTTCCTTTTTCTAGGCTAACCATATTTTTACTCAAAGTCTGGTAAAAAGTAGCCTGCATGTTCTCTCTACCAAAGACTTCTTAATAAATCTAAAATACTAGGCAATCATACATTTCTTTGCCTCACTTTATCTTCTGCTGAAACCAGCTTGATCATGTATTTCCACTGTGTATCTTAGACTTCACTTTTTCTTTATCAGCAACATAGGCTCATACTGATCTTTCAATAGGTTACAATCTTCGACTTGGCAATTTCCCATCCTGAGTTGCATAGTTCAGTAACAACCTCAATAAATGTCATAAGTCATGCATTACTGGTTTCAATGTAGTCCCCAACATCTTTTAGACATGGGATTGTAACTGACCTGTTATCATGCTATTGATTCATGGATCGAGCTACTGTCTCATAATTAATGTTAATTACTTTTTCTAAAATTACTTCCATTGTTAAACTCATGAGTATTTACTGTCTTATTAGTTGAACTTATCTTGAAATAATAACTTTTAACTATATTACTTCCATAGTTTTTATCAATATATTTGATGTTATCAAGGGAGACAGCCATTATCTAAGAAAACCACAAATTCTCCCTCAGCATTTGTGTGCTTTTGGTATTGCGCAATATACTGCATCTTGAGATTTATGTATAGACAGAAGATCAATATCTTTACTTTTCAAAAAACTAATACGAGTCTTTTTTTAAATCAATTCTTTTAGTTTCTCATTAAACTAAGTAAAAGGATTTTCTGGCAGCCACACCTGCTCACATTGGTCACACAGCATGCATACAATTAAATAATGATTCAGTTTGTGGCTGTAATATCGTTCCCTTTATCTGTCATCATAATAATGTACTACTAGTTACTTATTCACTAAGTTTCTTTACTGCAGTCCATTGCCCATTCTGTTTTATTCAGATTGTACTTATTTATTTATTCTACATACTTAATAAACTCCTATCGTATTTGCAACAAATATACATTCATATTTTCACATTCCTATGGATGTAGAAATGTGATTTTTTTAAAATTGGAGCACTTTTAACAAATTAAAATCCTGACTGTAGTATTGTCTTGTAAACAGTTTGTTAACAATGGTCCCTGAGCTAAGACACTGTCCTAGTTACCAAAAAGCAAACTGACAGACACACATACAGACTGGTCAGTACCTTCACATCTGTAGACATCCTTTCCTATATTATCAACCCCCTGAAAATTTCAGTTAGGATTGTCTGGAATTATAGAGTGTTGTGGTACCTGTGGTGCTGGGTAGAAGACATTATTTAAAGTATTCTCACATTGTGGCAAACTTTCAAGTGCCATATTGTAGCTACTCAGTCTGCCATCATTAGTCAAAACTGAAGATGTTGCAGCTCACCTTTCTGGCCATATCACCTCTGAATTACTTACATATCTATTCTCTGGTTTTAACTTGCTGGTATAAAAACAATACTATATGATTGTAATCTTCTACATCACAAGCCAGGTTGTAGTTCTCATTTTCGTTAGCCTTTTCCTCTTTATTCAGCTTAAATAAGCATTTCATTCATCTTGGTTGTAAGAAAATCATTACGGACTTCCATTTAGTTGCAGTTTGTGAAGAATCAGTTTAGCCAACTATTTTCTCCTGCTTTAACGTATCTCTTTCAATAAAAATGCATGTACTGCAACAAGACTTAATAACCCTGTTCTGAAAGATTGTTTTCATCCTGTTCATAATCATATGTTAATGATATATCTACTCTCAGTCCAGCAAGAGCCAAGCTTTGGCTGACATATTTCTCTAAAAGTAGTGTATCATAACAGTGGTGTCTAAATGATTATTAAAATGTGTCACTTTTCTGATTTTGTGATACAAATCTTGAAATAGGCTCAAAGCATTTATTATGCTTATTTATGAAGGTCGACAATGTCTGATCAATACATAGAACCACTAAATATATTTGTTCATAGATAATGGCTGGGATTCATTGTTGAGAGAGTTGCTATGTGAAGAGATGCATTGCTAATCAGGCATGTATTAGGCGCTGAATGTCACATGTATACAGTAGACTGTATAAATAAAGAGAAGTGTAGCGCTGAAGGGTGAAGCAGCAGTACAGTATGGCTTGTGAGCTACATGATATATAGCACAAAAAAGGCAGGTCACTATGGCTTCGGCCAAGTCAATGCACACTTGCACTCGCAATGTAGCACCAAAATACTGCATCTCTCATTCATCCACAACAAGAAGAGCAACATAGCCATCAGATAGACCACTGTAGATGCTCCTCAAAGTGCCG
This sequence comes from Protopterus annectens, assembly GCF_019279795.1. Lineage (NCBI taxonomy): Eukaryota > Metazoa > Chordata > Ceratodontiformes > Protopteridae > Protopterus > Protopterus annectens. Next base: position 745,433,255 of record NC_056747.1, on the reverse strand, counting down.
ACAATGTTCATCATATAAATGGGGAGAAAATGAGACAGATAGGAAAATACTAAATGTTAAAACAACAACCAGAGGGAAACGCACAAATATAAGAATGAAAGTGTGTGCTGGGAGGCATTTTTTTTCTTTCTTTCTTTCTTTTGCTTTTTTTTTCAGGGAGAGAGACCCTTTTTCATATATAGAAAATAAGGATAGGTAGGGAAGATATTTAGGCAAGGCTGTGGATGGGCAATAGAAAATGGCAACCAGCAGTGGCAGGCAGACTAACATAAAACAGACTGTTTGGAGGACAGAGCGTGAACACAGACATACACAGACAGGGCAAGTGGTGATGGTGAGGGTTGGACAATAAATTAGGAGTAACACAAATGGAAGGAAAAATTTCAGAATGGGGATAGAGTAGGGTCTTGTCATGGCTGGATGCCAGGCAGGCCCAGATGGAAACAGACCCGGGCATCACACACTTTGCTGGCTAAAGTTATGTGCCCATTGCTTCTCTACTGGCCCAACGGTCAGGGCTGTTGGTCATAGGACTCCAAAAATCATTCCAGGAAGTACTCCATATTGCTATCATTGGTATCCAGTTTCTACTGCACCTCAGCAAACAACAGCCTTTATAATTGATGCTGGGAGATCAGGGCAGAACAGCAGATCCCTCTCAACCACTCTAAGAAAAGGATCCTTCTCCTCTCTCCTGAGAAGCATCCATGGAAGGTAGCAGTCACCCCTCCAGGTCACCGCAAGCAAGGAAACTATCATCACCTAATGAGAGGCAGCCCTGATGGCCAGTGCTGACCCACCACCAATGGATGCAGCCAGCACTGACTGAGGTAAGCATTGCCTCTTCTCTTTCTTTTCCACAGCTAAACTAGCAGGAAGATGATATAATGAGGAAGAATGATTAGACACATATGCTATAAACACAATCACAGCTGTGCAGTAGACAGCACAGAGGTCATATTACCCCCAATGCTATAGGAGCCACTTTTACCTTCTGTGTTATCCAGCCATGTTAAGCTTGTGCTCCTCCACCCCTGGGAAACAAAGTATGCAACTTTAAGCATATAGAAAGGGTAGGAAAGATACCAGAATATAATAGCACTACATAAAAAAACAAAAAATTGAAGAAAAAAAAAGATAAAACACATATGCTTATAGAACATTTCTGTCTTTTTCTACCACTGTCAAAGCAGGTCAGAATGATGCCATCTGAGCTCACTGTATGATCACCAGAACAGAGCATGCCAGTGGCATGACTAACCACCCCTGGTAAGCTCATGCCAGGCATCCACCTTCTGCAGGGACCCATCATATTGCTCTAGCAAATGCTTCTAGCAGAGCTCTGCACTCCACAGCACATGAAGTTTCCATGGTCTCTCAACGCAGGTCCACTTGAAGAGCAAAATGGCAGCCCCAGGCACATAGGCAACATTTGTAGACCATGTGGTATATAATAAAGTGCTGCCTCATAGCATTACTGTATCTCCCTAGCAGTCTACCAGGAATTTATGGAGGGATATACCACTGCACATTACAGGTGTACACATGACATGTCCGTCACATACTGTTCACTTGCCTCATGGTTGCATTGATGTGCAGAGCTGTCACAAGCATGTCTGGACAGCACTATGTATTGCAGCAACAATTCAGAACAAAGGGTGTTAAGTAGCCTTAGTATCATAAACACTGTGTTAGTTAATCCTTATTAGCATGATATAAAGTGCTGGTGCCATTTTATGCAACACTGCTCACTGCTGTGCAACTATAGAACAAAGGAACTTCAGTAAAGATGCAATAGTAAAAGAATAGGTTTTATCTGGTAAATGTCTCAGTATGAACAGCAAGATATGGATGTCAGTCACACTGAAATAGATGTTATGATGTATATGTACTAGCAACCTAGGACATTGCCATAGCATTATTCTGTCTCCATAGGGTCTGCATACAATGGAAACCTCGTGAAGGACATGCCGCAGGAGATTTGGAGTTGCAGGACCACACTTGGAGGCACAGTTACAATATGTAATTGGAGGAGGCCTACGCATAGCACCAACCTTAGCTAAAGGGGTGGGGAAGATGGTGGCCATGGATTCAGTACAATTATTGGAGAATTTGTGAATAGCGCTAACACCAGCTGATAAACAGGCACATAAAGGGGTGGGGTTAGACTGGCCATAGGTTCAGTACTGATATGGAAGAACATGTTCATAGTATTAACTCCAGCTAATAAACAGATACATAAAGGTGTGGAGGAAACTGTAGTCATATGTTTAGATACGGGAGAGACTGTGCATATCATTAACTCTGGCTAATATAAACAGGTGTATAAAAGGGTAGGGGAGACATTTTTCCATTGGGCAAATACAAATACAGGGGAGTCTATGCATTTCACTAGCTGCAGCTGATAAAAAAATGTGTATAAAGGTGTGGAGGAGATATTTTCCATGGGTTTAGTACAGGCATGGTTGGAAACTTTGCATAGCAGCTAACAAACAGGTACATAAAGGGGTGGGGAGACAGTAGTCATAAGTTCACATACATACCTCTCAACCTCTTAGAGCAAGCAATCTGGACAAATCCATAAATAAAAGTAGGACAAAAGCCCAAAAAGAGAGACAATTTTAAAAACTGCTCTTATAAACTTAGAAAGTTAATAGAATAACAGGTTTTACATTAGTATGGATTTTCTGAATGGTATGAAGTTGGAAACTCAATGTCTGTCATTATTTCTTAACTTTAATCTTTAATGATTTGCAAGTAATTTGCCAGAAAACCACAATTTTTTGAAAAATGGCCCAAAAATATGAGGAAAATTCTGAACATTCTGCAAAAATCTGCACAGTTGAGAGCTATGTTCACATATGGGAGAGCCTGTGCATAGCGTTAACTGTGGCTAATGTAAACAGGTGTATAAAGAGGTGGGGGAGGCTGTGGCCATTGTTGGAGTACAGAATTGCAGAAGAGGCTGTGCACAGCACTAATTTTGTTAGCTAAATGGATGCACGGGGGGGTTGTGGTGATAACTATGGGCATCTCACAGCCTACGTTATGTATTCACTGACTGACATGTTTTGTCAACAGATTATGTGTACCAGTAGGGCCAATGAAGGAGATAGTCACTGTAAAAGTTAACTGTTCAGCAGAATGAATTATTACTGCAAGTCCTCCATACCCATGGCATGTGTCTCCCTGGCAAAGATGCTGCAGACAAGCATTTTCAAGACCAGATTTGGCAGGGACTGATCCAAGGTGTGAATGCTATGGGCAGTCATAATATGTCTCTGGAACAGGGTTAACAAAGCATGACTGATTTCTTACTTCATGCAAAGAAAAAGGCACAGAGCATTGCCACAAACATGTTCACCACAGTGGATTGACCATCAGCACTAAAACATCTCATGAAGGCTGAGGAGTTTCGATGTCCCTTGCCAACCAGGGGAAGTAGCCCCTCATACCGAGGTGTGATTTAGATCCATAATCTGGGCTGGCACCAAACACCCATGTGCTGGTAGCAGACACACACTGGGATAGTAATGTCCACTACAATAAACTATAGCACATCCCACTACATCTGAAGAGGAGGATTTACCAACATCCACCTGTACAGTAGTGTAGCTAAGGTGGGGTGAAGAGGACAGACCACTCAGGCAAAGTGTCTGGGGAGATGATGGTCTGAAGATGATCATTTTTCAGTGCATATGCCTTACCAGCATTCAGAAATGAATGTGAGTATTGAATTTTCAGTCAGAACTGAATCACTTTAATGCTCAGTGTGTGGCATAAACTGTAGCATAAACTGTAGCAACTGCTTGCTGCAAATTTAACAAGCAATTACTACAATTTAAATGGAAAGAGATTTTTTTTCAGTTTAGTGCTGTGTATATGGACTTTAGCAGTTACTTACTGCAAATGTAGAAGCTGAGTATCTTTTTTTTTGTAGAGTTGAGGGGGGTACCAGATCAGGAAATGGCACCAGGTACCAGACTAATTTGCTACACCTCTATATTTGTACATTGGTCTTTCCAGGCACTTCTAATCTGCAGCTGCAACAACCTGCATGACAACATACGCATTTTAAGGTTTGCTTGAGCTGCATTTTAACATTATGATCTATGCATGTCAAAGGGGGCTATAGCAGTATATGTGTGTGTGTGTGTGTGTGTGTGTGTGTGTGTGTGTGTGTGTGTGTGTGTGTGTGTGTGTGTGTGGGCAGACAGTTAACTTACTTTATACATTCCTGAATTGACCTGCCATTATGAGTATCAGCATTTGCATAAGTCATCTGGCTGATTTGCATGGTTTTCCCTTATTTTTTAGTGGCTTGTTTCATCATTTTTTAATATCAAGAAATGTTATGCATATAAACAGCCCCCTGAACCTCCCTATTGGGGACTTTGCCCCCTACCCCCAATTTATGTTTTAAATAAATCTCTCTCTCTCTTTATATATATAAGGCAAGTCAAAGGTATATGTCCTTTTCCCCACTGTAGTATGATCCTGGTGTTAGTATATATAGTTGGGGGCATAGCCCCCACATAGGAGGTGTTGGGGGCATAGCCCCTCATCTAGTTGGGTTTTACCAAATAATGTAAAACAAAACCAGACAACAGAAAGCCAAATTAAGTTGGGGGCTATGCCCGTACACACCTCATTGTGGGGGGACCCCCAACTATATATGCTATCACCAGGATCGCACTACAGTGGGGAAAAGAACATTTTGACTTGCCTATGAGTACTACTTGTCAGTGAAATGAGGTTTAGGTGAAATGAACTTTCAGTGAAATGAACTTTAGGTGATTTGGTCTCAGTGAAATGGGTGTCAGTGAAATGTCTTTCAGTGAAGTCATATGAATCCATATATATATATATATATATATATATATATATATATATATATATATATATATATATATATATATATATATATATATATATATATATATATATATATATATATAAATAAAAGAGCGAACCACCTAATGAGCGAAAGGCAAAACATCAAACGGATTTGTTTGGGCAGCAGTGTGATTCTGAGGGTAAGGGAATATACCCTTTCCCCCACTGTAGTGCAATGTCGGAAGTTGGTATATTTAAGTAGGGTGGGTGCAGGGGCGGCTTGCCCCCCTGCAAAAAGTGTGTTATGTTACTTTTTTGTAGTTAGTTTAGGTATACCTGCATGGCGCTGTTGGTTAGGGAAATCCATTTGATGTTTTGGTTTTTGCTCACTAGGTGGTTTACTCTTATGGTAGTTTGCTCTTTATGTGTTGATGTATTTGTATTCGTGGTTTCTGTCTTTTGTGATTTTGATATAGACCCCTATTTTTCATCTTGTGCAACTGCACCGCTTGGGTCTTTGAATCACCCACACCATGTGCGCTGCTGCTATTGAAATTAATTTGCACTGCACAATACGTTGAATGTCTATGAATCCCTAAGTGTATTCAAACTAATTCAAGTGCTGTAAGCCTGCATACTTGAGTTCAACTACATTTTGAGCAAGAGAACATGTTACATTCTAAATGGTGCTGAAATCATGGACTGAATCTAAATACCAAAGGATGTATTATTGTATCCTTTGAAAATCATCTGTCCAGGGGAACTAACACATTGACAATGCACCCCTAGGATTTGACAAAGTCGTTTTGGATTTGGGAACTTATGTGTATAGTCCCCTAACTTTCAACCAACAAGTATCCACTGTCATAAGAAAGTATTTCCAAATTGTGCAGCTTATAATCAATGTGATTGTGTCTAGATCTAGAGATGTGTAATTGTCCCCCTTTATTCAGTCTTCATTAGGCCAGTCATTGAGTATAATGCATCCTTTAGCATTTATCTACCCAGACACATGCAATAACTGGAATGGCCACAGAGATACTTTACTGAAAGTTTACAAGGCCTAAACAACATGTCTTACATGGACTGACTCAAAGCCCTGTTACTATACTCTGTAACTTTCAGACTGCTAAGAGGCGTACCTCTCAACTGTACAAATTTTCGTAAAATGTCCAGATTATGCCCTCATATTTTTAGTCCATTTTTCATAGAATCGTGGTTTTCTGGCAATTTAGTGGTAAACCATTAAAGATTGAAATTCGAAAACAGTGACAGACATTCGAGTTTTAGACTTCATATACTTCAGAAAATTCATACTAATGCAAAACCTGTTATTCTATCAATTTTCTAAGATTGTAAAGCAATATTTAAACATTGTCCCTATTTTTGGGCCTTTGTCCCACTTTCGTTCATGGCTTTGTCCAGATTTCTTGCTCTAAGAGGTTGAGAAGTATGCAGAAGTCACCTGTTTCTGGCATACAAGCCATCCTTCAACCATTACCAATGGATTTACTGCACATCAGTAAGTCAAATGGCATCTTAACCTTTTCTGTAACATCAGCAAAACAATTTGGAGGGGGCAGATATATCTCGCAGAGGCTACTGATGCTCTGGAACAGACTCCCCATCCATGTAGGACAAAGCTCATCCCTGTCAATATTCAAACAAAACTTAGATCTATGGATGGGTGTTAGAATATTTATCTCAGGACTACCCCTGTAGTACTAATGATCACAGACAGCTCCTAAATATGTTATACACATATATTATCATATTATCTATGCCAAGATCCAAGTTAGTCTCACTAGGGGTAATTTATAATCATAAAGAATGGGATGGGTAAGGCCAGTGTAACACCAAACAGGATAGGTTAAACGAAGCACCAAAAGGGAAAATGACTAAACTTAAAATGACCTACAAGTACAGCTAGCATATAAATTGCCTAGGAACTAGCATAAGCATTTTTGATGGTGACAAGTCCCTCTAAACATACCCATGTGATGGGGCATCACCCACTAACAGCCACTCCTTATCTATCCATTGTCATTCAAGTTTGGAGGAGAAACACTTGCTTTTTCTCCAAGAAACTATGATCTCAGAGTGCATATGAAGTGTACATACATACTTGGCAATAATAGGAAATGAGCAAAACTATGAGCAAAGAGAATCTAGAAACCAAATGTCAAAGGGAAAAAACAGCAGTTTCTTCTCTAGAATTCAAGTGGAAGCCTGTGTATGATACGAAATGCTTGTTGTCAGCTTGTATTCTTAACTTTTTTTTTCCTTAATACCACAATTTTTTAAATTGCTTTCAAGTGACTCTTTGTTGTTGAAGAACGGCAGGAGCATAAAACTGTGGGTTAATGGGTGCTTTTAGTGCTTTTGAAGATGATATGCCAAGTACTTACCATTTTGGAGCCTTACTGGTTCCCGGTATAACGGAACCATGATATCACTATTTCAGGGACCTGCTCTGTCTTTTATCATTGTTTAACATGATTCATCTTAGAGTAGATCGACACTCACAAATAGTTGTCCTTCACTCTTCTGCTTGAGGTCACACCCACTAAGCTTGTTTGTTTTTGTGATCCTTGTTACACGTCATAATTTCAACCTTTTCTTTACATTAAATTGCAGCTTCCATCTAACTTCCAGCAATGCAGACTCTCCACCCACCCATGTGTACCTCTCAGCCTCTTAGTGCAAGAAATCTGGACAAAGACAGACAAAATGGGGTACAAAGGCCCAAAAATAGGGAGAGATTTTAAATATTCTCAAACACAAAAACACTCAACAAAAACAGAAAAAGAAACTCCAGAAATGGTGCTTAAGCCATTTAATGGAAATCCACCAAGGTAAAACAAAACAAAAAATAATAAAATACAAGCAAACAGACTAAGTCATAATGCCATTCATTGTTTGTTAAACTTATTGTATGCAACGTCTCTGTCTGGTTGAATTTGCTCATTTTCCCCTTCGTTTGCATCTCCACCCCCCACCTAAAGGGAGTTTGTGAATGTCCTGTGTCGATTCAGATGAATGTCTGACCTGACTTCTTAATCTATCATATCTTCTAACTGGATCATCCTCCAAAACATTATCTTGGGCTCTAACTCCTTCACCCCTTAAGGTCTAAATTATTGCAGTCATTTCCTTCATTGTATACATTTAAAAGAAGACCGCAAACCATTGCCCAGTGGTTTCCGATATACTGAACCCTCCACATAATCATGTGCATCCCTTGAAAATTTTTTAGCTTTCCTATTTTGATCAACCATTTTGTCCACATTAGTGAATATTTTATCATATGTTTGAATTTGGGATGGAAAAAGTATATCATTAATAATACTCTGACGCAATGACAAGATTTCCTTACTTAAGGTCACCAGTTTCCTTTCATTGTCTTCACTAATTATGCTCATAATCTCAATCATTGTACGATCAAAGAGTTGAAATAATTGTTTGAGCATGGCAGAACCAGCCTCAGTACCAACCGGAAATCTCCACAATCTCAACCCCTTAGCGACGTGGTATAAAGAGGCTGACCAATAAAAAAGCATTACCCAACTGTAGACTGTGGAACCTGTACAATAGCTATGCCAAAAGTTTGAATTGCATAGAGGGGGATCCCCTCCCCTGAATCTGATTTGTGGAAACATGCAAATCAAGGAACTTAGGAACCATCTGCCAATGTAAGTGGCAGCAATTTTGATCGTGCTATAACAAGAGAATTAAATAGATGGTTTTCTGCACCTGGCTTTGAGTAGCATACAGACAAAGTTGTTGCTGTTTCTTTCTCTCTCTTATTCTTTCTGTATTAAATGTTGTGCGGGTCACCCATTCTCTAAATCCTAGTAATGCTTGATACTCAGTGGTGACCTCAGACAGAAAACCGATTAAGCTGGATTGGCATGACCTCTGTTGAGCGATACCGTTCTGTCTACCTTCAGCTAGAGAATTAGCCTTCAGGGACTCTACCTACCTGCCCCACCAAAACCGTTGCTAATAATTCTTTTTGGAACAGAAGCATACCTCTCAAACTCTTAGTGCAAGAAATCTTTACAAAGTATAAAATAGTGTGGGGGGGGGTAAAGGCCCAAAAATATGGACATATATTAGTTATTGCTTTTATAAACTTAGAAAGTTGCTAGAATAACAGGATTTGTGTTGGCATGCATGCAGTTTCTAAAGGATATGAAGTCTGAGAAGCTCAAATATATATAATTATTTAGTGACTTGAGTCCTCAGTAATTTGTCAGAAAACTACAAATGGTATGAGGAATAGATCAAAAATATGAAGCAAAAATCTGGACATTCTGTGAAAATCTGGACAGTTAAGAGGTGTGACGAGAGGTGACAATAAAATACTCCAGGTTACTTAGTTCCTTTCTTGAGTTACCTTTATGCAAGGAAATCACTTAAAGTTACTTGGCCAGCTCTATGTCTTATATAGAATGGAGCCCCCACTAGGGACTCAGATACTTGGGTTCAACTAACAATCCTGAACATTGAAAACTCAGTCATGGTAGGCTAGGGTGGAGTGACATTTTGTCAGATCACCATCCTGGGTGGTTGGGGTTTATAGCCAAGTGTTAGAAGTTATTGGTGGAGACCAGCAATGTTAGTCCAGAGGTATGCAATGCACATTGGCAATTGTTCAGGACAGAAGATGGGGTATAAAAAAATCTCCTCTTCAGCTACCAAGATGGCCCTGTGCTGAGATGCCATGATCTCTGATTTGCATCCCTGAATAGTTTCACACAGTAGCGCTGGCTGCTTACTGTAAGGTTTCCTCACTTGCAAAGCCTTGGTCCACAAGGTAAGGTCACATAGATTTTGGGAAAGGGGGGAAGGGTGGTCAAAAAGGGACAGCAGGACAAGGCTGTTGGCAGAAAGCTGTGGTGAGGAACAAAAAAAAAAGAGTCATTATTCCAGTTATTGGTCCCTGTTTCCCATTCCACAGATAAACAATTGTATGCAGAGTTGAAAACGTATGGTCCTTCCTTACAAGCAGAACTTATAATATCCTGTACAGCTGGTGTGGGAACACTGCAGTCCCAGTATATTTGCTTGGATGAACTACCGTTGCGGCTACAGATATAATATGAAACATGGTAACACGGGGAGCACAACTACTGATTCTGTGCCTTGTTATCATGCCACAAATTATTGCCACTACAAAATCATTCATTAAATGTTGTTCATATTATATCTAGGTTGTCACAGATGCTATGCTTGGATTTTGGTTGTGGGAGTCAGAGAAGAGGAAAAATGTTAGGAGGAGGGAACAGATTAGTTCTGCTTTTGTTTTATACCTTTTCCCTTTCCTTCTAGTTTGCGTAACCTTTTAGTCAGTATATATAGAAAATGGCTGCCTCTGCAAAAAATAATATTTTGTAATATATGCTATGTTTTTTTATTTATTTAGTATTTTTTGTTTGGGTTTGCAACTCAACATGAGTCAGATGTTTCAACTGAAATGATTTGCAACTTGATCAAGTGAGATGCGACTAACTGCAGTAAATCTGGTGACATGAATAACAACAAGAAGTATATAAAACTATAATATTAAGATTTGAAAGGGTACCAGTGAGTAAATTTTCAGAAATAAATGGTGGCTGATATGAACATGATGGTGGTAAATGGTTTAGTGGATTATAATACAGAAATTTTAAAAAAGAGAGAGACTATAAAGGGGTATAAGACTATATTAGGGTAGGGGTAAAATAAATGTCGTTACTCAGTCAGGCTCATGTGTTCCTTTTTAAGCTGTGATACAGAATAAATAATTATTATTATGAAGCAAATATAATGGGATAATGAGATGTACACCAAGGACTCCAGTACACTGTATCAATGAATTAATCACTGTTCTGCTCTGGCTCTGTAACTAGAAGCTTTAACTACTTTTGATTGTCTGATAGGACTTTTGTTTTCTATCATATAACATACTGTAACAGGTTGGTGTTGTCAAACTCACCTACTGCTGGATTTGGATTTTCAGTGGACCTGGGCTTCCCTGTATATTTCCAGATAAAACATATGATACAAATATCATATTGGTTTCCATTGTGGGATAGTGAAGATCATTATTTATTTTACTTAACATTTGTTTACCAGGAAAGTCCAAGTGAGACAGAACCCATTTTCAGCAGAGGCCCAGGGAGAAACACTCCAGACACGTGTCTTTGGAATGTGGGAGGAAATTGGAGTACCTCGTAGAAACCCACACGAACACAGGGAGGACACAGAGAAATGCTCCAGACATATGTCTTTGGAATGTGGGTGGAAACCCACACAAACACAGGGAGGACATGCAGGATCTCCACAGAAGACCCCTCCTCCCAGCCAAGAATCGAACATGAGAACCTTTTGCTGTGAGGTGACAATGCTAACTGCTGTACCACTGTGCTGCCCATAAGCAACTGCTGGCACTGAAAAGTTTTTTTTTTCTTTGCTTTTTCAAGGTGCAAAATGAAATTAATTTTCTAAAAAAAGTAAGTAGAAATTAATACAGTATGCATATGGTCAGGTACTTTCAATTGCAGAAAATGCTGAACGGTTATTTCTGCACTTGGCTGTCTTAATGCAAACTAGAGAGAGCAGCATATGATTGGTTCTTCCCTTATTTAAAGAGCGACACAGATCGAGGCATTTTATTTGCTTTGATCTAAATCATTAACTGATGTCTTCTGTAATGTATGGCTTTTCCAGTATGACAACACCCATCAAATTTCAGTACGAGCAACCAAAAGGGAGGATAAATAAGGTTATTTACGTATTATCGCAACCAGGTGCCAAACAACTCATTCTTGATATAGTCATATCCCGTTCATGTGCTGACAGAATTATTAATGTTATTTTGGCAAATCTGATTCGTGTATCCCTCACTGGTAAGATCAGACCATAAACTAATCTCACTGGATATTCACATCCCGACCCCACCCCCTGCCCAGAAAACCACAGTGAAAAACATCTCTAAAGCAAATTTCACACTCCTCAAAACCGAGGTGGAATCCTTCAAAGCCCCCGGGCCTGTGGAAAATAGGGCCCAGACCGCAGAATCCTTTATAAATGTATTCTATGAACACCTTCAGGAATGCATGGATCATGCAATCCCAAATAAAACCAAGACCCAATCCTCCAAAGGCAGACATCCTGTCTGGTGGACCCCAGCCATAAACAAACTATACAATAGAAGGAGGAAGCTACTAAATGATAGAGCAAAATCCCAAAAAGGGAAGGCATCACTGATCAGTATTAGCAAAAAACTACGGGCACTCATAAAATTGTCTAAGGCCAGCTTAGAGAGAAAAATTGCACAGGACACTAAGGATAATCACAAGGCTTTCTTTAGTTATGTTAGGAACCTGGGTGGTAATTCCCAGATATGCTCAGAATTAGTCCAAAATGACAAAAAATACACCGAACCCACAGACATTGCCAACATCCTAGCTGACAGGTTCAGCGCAAACTTCTCCCACCCTCCCCACCAAAAGGGAAAATATCTATCCCAGCAGAGTGCTGCCCCCCTGACATCTCAGATGCTCAGGTAAGAGCCACCCTCTCCAAAGCAAAAAACACAGCATCATTGGGACCAGACGGTGTCCCGGGCTGCGTCCTACATGAACTCCAAGAAGAGCTAAACCCAAACATAAAACTACTGTTCAATCTCAGCCTTACTACAGGATATGTGCCCAAAGAGTGGCGTACAGCAACAGTGGTCCCTCTCCATAAAGGTGGTGCCTCAACGGATCCTGGAAACTATCGCCCATAAGCCTGACTAGCTTGGCCTGCAAAGCTATGGAAAGGATCATCATGGACCTCATAAATAAAGATATTGGGGACCTACAGACACTGGATCCTACCTAGTTCGGCTTTGTTAAGGGCAGATCCCGCCTCTTAAACCTGGTTGATTTCTTTGAAACAGTCACCAAGGCCATTGACGAGGGGAAGGTGGTCCACACAGCCTACCTGGACCTCGCAAAAGCCTTTGATACAATACCCCACTCGGGCATTATAGATAAGCTCACCAGCTTAAATATAAACCCTTATGTCACTAGATGGATTGCAAACTGGCTCAAGGACAGAACCCACATGGTTAGAATTGCTGGAGCCATGTCAGACTCCAAACCAGTTACAAGTGGTGTCCCACAAGGCTCAGTCCTGAGACCTCTCTTGTTCAGTATATATTTCTCGGAGGTACAGGCCAACACGGAAGGATTGTGGCTGACCAAGTTCACAGATGACTGCAAACTGGGTGCCATAATCGACTCTCCAGCCAACACAAGCATCCTCCAAAAGGGCCTCATAGAAACAGACAACTGGTGCCAGAGCCATGGCCTCAAGCTAAATGACAAAAAGTGTATAGTCATCCCCTTTGGTAAAAACAAAGTGCCCACAAATTACCACATAGGTGGTAATCCATTAAGTACAGAAGAAGTAATTAGGGACCTGGGGACCCAAGTTGATAGCAATCTCTCATTTGACAACCATGTGGCCAAAGTGGTTAGAAAAACATTTTATATAGCCCACCTAATCATGAAGGGATTCACATCTAGATCAGGGGAGGTCATCTTGCCTCTTTACTCATCCCTCATCAGGCCCATAATTGAGTACAATGCCCCTTTTGGGATGTACCTTACCAGACACCTGCAGCAACTGGAAAGACCCCAAAAGTACCTCACCAAGAGGATCAAAGGGCTCAAACAGATGCCATATGCTGACCGGTTAAAGAAACTCCAGCTCTACTCAGTGGCATACCACCTGTTCAGAGGCGATCTGTGCCTGATGTATAAAGCCATGTCCAACCCGGAATTAATGGACATGCTGCACCTCAGAAAATCCAAATCCCATCGAGCTATGCACTCGAGAGACTTGAACCTCAGCACTGAAATAAATAGGACATGCTGGAGGGACAGATTCATAACCCAGAGGCTCCCTTCACTCTGGAATAAAATCCCAGTCCAGGTTAGGCAGAGTCCCTCATTGACTCTCTTCAAGAGGAATCTTGATGAGTGGATGGGAGATCGTAGGTTTACCCCGGGTATCACTTCTGTGTCACTGTTAGACAGAGGCACAGTATACTAACCTCGAAAAAGGGCATAGCAAAATAAATTTAAAATGGATGGCAAAAACCAAACACATTCTGGCTAGGCTTATAAATGCCCTAGGGCAGATAGCCTAGTATGAACCTATGAACCTATGAACCTATGACATCCTTCTTTAGTTTTAACCAGCTCCAACCTTGCCTTGTGTGTGAGTAAAACGTTTGTGCTTTTCTGTGGAATCCTTTTTTAGTTTTCCTTTACAAGTTAACATGTAATTTCTGTAGTAATGAGTGAAATAGTGTTAGTGTACCATCACAGTTAATGCTTTAAGTTGTACAACATGGCATGTCACGCTTCCAGAGACATTGTACATTTTGGTCTGTATGTGAGTAGTTTCCGGCGGCAAATGTAAAATTATAGTTATGCTGGTTTTCCCCTACATGACACTAGATAAAAGTTAATTGAACTTTAGTGTCATTGATTTCAACATAGTGAGTGTATGCATACACTGTAATAGATGCCTCAGAGGCCATGCATACCTTGTACTCCATTAAAGAGTAGAGATGCACCCCCATGGTATTCCTCAACTGATGACAGGGACGGGTAAAGTAGATTTATGCAGGCATTTTTCTGATTAATATTTTTTCTTTGGCAAGCTGCTTTACACGTAAACCATTTTGTAAACTTCTGGTTGACTGTGTTTATTACTACAAATTTCTGTAGTTACGTTTTCTGCGACCTCTTTACTGCAGTTTGCTAAAACTGTATGTACTACCGTGAGTTGCTTGGAACTGAGGTGCAATAATACTTTTTCATGAGCAAGCTGTTTTACACATAACAAATCACTTCAGTCTGACTGTGTTTATTACTAGAAATATGGGTACTTGCATTATCTGCGACCTGTTCATTGCGAATTCTCAGCACTGTATGTACAAGCATGAGATGTTTGGAACCTGGTCATGATAATATGTAAGTACCTAAATAAGCTATAAAAATAGTAATAAGTAACAAACCACAACTATGACTGCCAGTGCTTTAGGTCCTTCAAGAGAGTCATCCTGTCCTCCCTCCAAACAAGGCACACATCATTTATACAATTCGCACATTTATTACAGCCACCCAGTACACACACTAGCTCATCTTTTATCACCCTAAAATATCCAGCTAGAATTATATACATTGTCTTTTTATATTAATAACCTCTACCACCATAGTTAGTTTTCAACATTAGTTTCCAAAAATAAGATGAAACACTAGGCAATCATAGCTACGGAGTGCTTTATTTTTTTATTCCAGACACCACCTTCAACATAACTACAACCTTAACAACCCAAGTGTTCACCTCGTATCTAAACTTCTTAGACTATCCTTACACAAGCCATTAGTTCTCTAAATCTTCTTTATTCTAACACCGTTTCAGTTTTCACTTTAACATAAACTTCAGTGCTTCTGTCATTTTGAGCATTAATTCATACAAAACACACACAATTACCGTTTTTTATCCCCCATCTCTGAGGGACTTTGCCAAATGGCACCACTATCTGCACTTAATACCTTAGATAGTTTACACCCTTTGCCAGTGTTTGCACCTACTTTTACATGATTTAACTTTGTAAGTATGTTTCTTGACAATGCACATGTTGTGACTGCTGTAGTTGTTGTCGTGGGAACAGTTAGTATGTCATTACTTGACTAAGGTCATTCCAGAGCAAAGATAATTTTCTCTTGAAGTGGCAAAATTAAAAACATTTTTCATTATCTTAAATGCAAGTTAAGAGAACTAATTAAGCATTGCACATATGGTCAGGCATTTTTTACAAGCAGAAATAACTGTTATTTTGCACTGACTGTTTTAAAGCTACATTCCTCTTAGGGAGATCAGAATTATGTTAATGCTTCTTTTCCCTAAACAGATATCAATATATAAAGATTGTATTTTCCCAACATCTAAATTGTTAACTGATTTGTCACCCACTGAATAGCTTCTCCAATATGACCCTGGATTGGTCTGTGTATATTATTCATTTTTATTAACTCCCATTGGTTGCACATTCTTATTGTAACTATATTCTGAGGTGCAATACAATTTGTAGTTTTCTTGTGTGAGTTCTCTTTTCCTTGGATCTTACTTGGAAATATGCCACACCTCCTGCACAACTTGGCTTTTGTAATTACAGGTCTGCAAAATAAATAACATGAATAGTGGTTAGGCTAACAAGTCCAGAAAAGATAATTCAGGTGTTAGTGACTATTTTACAGTCTTGACAAATTTTATGGAGGCTTTTGGCAATATGGAAATGTTGCTATGAATCGCTACATGCAGGCTTTATATTCAAGCACCTTGCAACAATTTAAGCTATTATATTTATTCCAACCACCACAGCAGGCATCAACGCAGCAGTGTGAATAGTAAACAGGAATGATCTGATTTAAACAAGATTTACAGAGTAAGCAATGCATCCACTAAGCATTTACTGTGCACACATGACATCATAAGAATGCACAATATGCTGTACTCCCTCCCCCTTTTTATGTTACAGATTCCTTTGCAGTTGTAATTCTAGTACAAGAATTATTTGGAAACTTTAACTCTATACATTTTCTTTACAGTACAGCACTAACAAGCAGTAAGTCAGTAACTATAAAGTAATCGGTCAGATACTAACCAGGGAGATATAGGTAGACTGTTATACCTTCAGTGAAACCAGAGTGCCTAGAGATTGTACATTGGATTACAACAGGTAATTCTGAAGATCTGACATAACATCTGTCATCCTTCACAGCAGATGCAGAACACTTTCCCCATCTGCAGCTTCTACAGCTATGCCATTTGTCTTTGGTACGACATGTGGAAACCTCTGTTCTGCTGTTTGCATCTTCCCTCTCTTTTTCTGGTTCACAAATTAGTGGTGCAGTTTCTGCCTCACCTCATGAAAGATATGGCTCATGACTGTTGTATATGGCAAAGATCTATACAGATCCGAATCAAGGCAGGGTAATGAATCAGGTCCCCATATCACCCACAGTCATTGTGGCCCCTTACTTGTCTCTCTGCCTCCTGTTACCATAAAATTTGCTCAAAACTCTCATTGTTCATACTGTTTTCTTCTTAACTTATAAACTGTTTACAGATACTTGGATTTAATATAAAACTTATTTCAAGTTTTATAGCACAAACATTTGATAGCCGCTTGATAAACAAAACAATACAGTCTAACAAAGAAAACAGACCTAACATGAGCAACAGTTAACTTCTCTGCCCTTGAACCTCTCATACTTTGAAAATGTATTAAAACCCACATTCAGAGAAAATGTATCTGTTCAGTGGCAGATTAAGTATACCTTTGGGCTGTGTTCAAACCATGGGACCCTGCACACATTTTTAGGACCATGCATAAATGCATGTGTTCTTTCATCCACCTTCCTGATAATTAAATCATATTCCTTGTTTAATACTGCATCATTTGTGTAGTTTTCAACATTTTTCCAGTGAGCAGTGAAACAAAACATATGAACAAGTAATGAAAAGTGTACCCATTCCATAACATTTCAACCATAAAAGACCACTCAAACTGCTGTCATCATAATCCACCAGTATCAGTCACTATGCACAATCTCTGCAGACGTTAACTGAATAGTTCCACATAAAGATAATTGCAACTAACCAATTTGCTTCATCTACAAATGCAATGCCTGTTAATTCCCTATGTTGCATTAAAAATAGTGCACTGGTGATATGCAATAGGGAATGGCTGGCAAACCAACAATAGTTGCATAGTTACTAGGCATCTCATCCAAATGAATGTAGCATCCTCCATACCTTTCAACCTCTTAGTTCAAGAAATCTGGGCAAAGCCTGGCAAAATGGAGAGGGGAATGCCCAAAAATAGGGACACGTATTAAATATTGCTCTTATAAACTTAGAAAGTTTCTAGAGTAACAGGGTTTGTTTTTACATA
The DNA here is from genome assembly GCF_019279795.1 of Protopterus annectens. Classification (NCBI taxonomy): domain Eukaryota; kingdom Metazoa; phylum Chordata; order Ceratodontiformes; family Protopteridae; genus Protopterus; species Protopterus annectens. The sequence continues at coordinate 745,415,410 of NC_056747.1, read as the reverse complement.
CATTTTCTGAAGGACATGAAGTCTGAAACTCAACTGCATGTTATTATTTAGTGACTTTAGTCCTCAGATCATCCTAGCGATTTACCAGAAAACCACAGCTTTTATGAGGAACAGACCAAAAATATAAGCCAAGAAACCTAGACAGTTGAGAGGTATGGCACCCTGCTATTCTGCTCAGTAGTATCAGCAATTAATCTACCTGGTGTGGGAAGAGAACCCATGGCCTTATGCACCAAAGGCAAGTGTGCTACCTGTTGCCCCACTGACATTGAACAACAGAAATGTGAAACTATGACTGACATTCACAGACTGTAATCCTCAGTGATTTACAAAAACAAAAAAATTAAATCAAAGGAAACATGGCAGTTGCTGTGGAGGTTTACAGCATTTGCTTGTCAACAGTTAAGGTTCAGGGTTTGAGTCTGAGCAAAATCACTTACCTAGGCAGCCATTTTAACTGGGGTATTACACACACCCAAACACCAGTTTCTTACTTGGTTGCTCCTAAATAAATTCACTCTCACTTCAAAGACTGCTATAGCTCTGATGTGCTTCCTTGCATGACTATTCAAATCTCCCACTGTTTCTTACTTGGCAGCTCCTAATCAAATCTGCCATGAATGATGACACTGAAGTTTGTGTCTTACAATATCCTGTGATGTCCTACATCCCTTCTCTTTTATGAAAGTCTGGAGCTTGTTGTGTTATCCCATGAGGTCCTAAAGCCATACTATTTTCTCCCGTGAGGTGCTGGGGCTTGGTTTATTTAAGGAAACGTTTATATTTTTTTAAAGAAAAGCCAGGCCCTCAAGCCAACACAGGTACTATGCAGCTGCCTAGATCAGCTAGTGCTGGTTCTGGCTATGGAATCCATTTTGGGACTATAACTTGATCCACTTACAGGTTTTATTTTCTGGTGCAAAACTTATTGTCTTAGTATGTTTATGAAAAGTCTCTTTTTGAACCTGTTGTCAGCTTCAAATATTTACTTTCATATCTTAAAGTAGCAAGTCATTTGTGGATCTTAGTATTCACTACATAAACATTTATATCAACGACAAACTTGTAGTCACCTGAAGCAAAGGAGGTATACGTTTTGTGTGGTTTTCCCACTAATTGTCTTTATTTCTTCCTTGAAAAATTGCATGGCCCTCTTTGCCAGGCCGTCAGATGAAGCATGCAAGGAAAATAAGTTACATGGAAAATTTCATTGCCTTCATAATCCTACCAAATTCAAATTCCATAGCAGTGAAACAAGATCCATTATCTTAAATTAATATTTATGTAATACCAGGAAAACAAAATCTTTGGCTTTCTTTTTCAGTGGTTGCTTGAGAAGCTGAACAGGTCTTGTTGCATCCATCTAGCCAACCACACACTTTGGGTGACTATCTAGCAAAACAAAATCCATATTTCATCAAATGGGCCAGCACACATAAATGTAATCTGGTTTATATTCTATTTGCATAATAGTGCATACACTAATAATATAGAGTTTTTGGGATATTTATCACTCATTTTACTAAATTTTCTACATTTTCATCCATGTGAAGCCTCTGTAGATACAAACTGGCTATTTCTTTTATTCAAGATATTCTGGTATGAGCTCAACTTATCTTTTTTAATGTTACAAAACGTCCTTGCAAAGAGATTATAACTATAAAGCTCTATATCATGTCTTTATCTCTTCTGAAATAGTATTAGAAAAACCTTGGCTGACTTATTGCTGAACCAGACTTTTAATAAATATTAATTAACTTGTTCCAGAGTTAAATATTTGACATTCTGATATTTAATATGCTCATTACAGACTGTCACTAAGTGCCAGTGGTGCAAAAGGTAGCACACTTGCCTTTGGTGCACAAGGCTTTGAGCTGTATTCCCACACCAGCTAGATCCATTACTGATGGTGTAGTGCATCATAAGGGGGGTGCTGTACTCCTGGGTGTGTCATCCATCAGATGAGATGTTAAACCAAGGCCCTGACACTGAGCATCAGATGTATGTTGCTGAGTCTACTTCAGGGTCCATGCCAGTGGAGGACAAGAAAGTGTTCTCCTCTCAAATGGCCACCCTGACTTCTATCGCTAACACCTCTATGTGTTTCCTTTCCCATGCTACCGAGGGTGCTGTTAGAGTTGCCAGTGCAGACATTGACATCAGGCGCCATGCCTGCCTCTGGTTCTGTGCCTTCTCAGAACCCTTCAAGGTGTCTTTTACGAATGCCCCGTACAACGGTTCCTCCCTTTTTGGGAAGTCAGTACGTGACACCTTAGTCTAGAGTGAGAAGGATGGGAAGACTCTGTCTGCTGTCAGGATCTGCTTTTCTGCCCCTCAACAAGCCTTCTTGAGAAATCAGCAGGAAGCCAAGAAGATGTGGTTCCAAAACTCTCAGAACTATTCCCAGTACACTCAGGACTATCCTTCCCCCAGGAGCAGAGGGGGATTTGGTAGATGCCACCCTTGAGGCAGAGGGGGTCCGAGGAATCAAGTGTCCTATGAGCCTTTCTTGGAGAGATTCATGCATCAACCTGAAGGTTTGACTGGCTGCTCATCTCTGGAGGCAGTCGGTGGTCATCTACACCTAACAGCATGCAAGTCCATCACAGAAGATCATTGGGTGTTACAAATTATATCCAGAGACTATTCAATCCCCTTTCTCATGTCACCCCATCCACCCAGACACCTCCTGGACATTCTACCCTTGCAAAAGGAGGATGCAGCACTGGAGATTGCAAGGCTGCTAGAAAAGCAAGTCATCCAACCTGTCCCCCCAGACCAGTCTGGGTTAGGCATTTATTCCAGGTTCTTTTTTTTTTGCCAAAGAAGATGGGGGACTTAAGACCCATTCTGGATCTTTCCACCTTGAACCTGTCTGTGGCCAAGACAAAATTCCAGTTGGTCACCCTTCTATCTATCCTGCCCTTCCTGCAGGAGACCAATTGGATGCACTTGATCGACCTCCAGAATGCGTACTACAATATCAAAATGGACAGGCGCTCTTGAAGGTTCCTCTGCTTCCAGCTGGGGGACAGTCATTATCAGTTCAGAGCACTCCCCTTTGGTCTCACCACAGCCCCCAAGGTGTTCACCAAAGTGATGGCAGTGGAAGCAGCTCACCTGAGACTCCAGGGCATGCAGGTGTTCCCCTACCTGGACGATTGGCTCCTCGCCCCCCCTTCCAGGCATCAGCTCAATCAAGGAAGGGATTCCCTTCTCTTAGCCCAGCAGTTGGGCATTACCCAACAATCTCAACAAGTTGTCTCTGGCCCCGATTCAAGTGTTAGATTTCATTGGGGCTCGACTGGACACAATTCAAACCTTGGACAGGATTCAGTCTCTGAAGCTACCCATCATTTGCATTCTCCAAGCTCCTTCACCGACACAGGAAATGGTATTAAGGGCATTGGGGTCCATGGCGGTCACAATCAATCTCTTACCCATGGCACACTTTCACATGTGAGTTCTTCAATGGACTCTTGCAGTCCAGTGGTCCTTGTTAGATCTTCTTTGTCCTATCCTGTTCCAATCTCTTGGGTGTGCAGGGACTCTCTTCTGTGGTGGATTTATTCCCTGGATCTGGCCTTGGGTTGCTTCTTTCTTCTGACCTCCCCCTTGACCACGGTGATTACAGACACTTCCCTACTAGGGTGGGGGGGCACTACTTATGAAGGACAGTCCAAGGTATGTGGTCCCCCTATGTGACCAGATTGCATATCAACATCCTGGAGATGAGGGAGGTGCTTCTAGTGTTGCAGGCTCTCCTTGCCCATCTTCCCTCAGGGACGACTGCTATCCAGATGGACAATATGTCTCTGGTCTGGTACATCAGCAAACAGGGGGGAACCAGGTCTTACCCTCTATATCGCAAAGCCATGAGAGTGTGGAAGTAGGCAGTCTCTACCAGCCATTTTCTGGTGGCAACACACATTCTGTGGAGGTCCAACATTCTAGCAGACAGGCTCAGCAGTTCTATTCTGATGCCTTACGAGTAGTCTCTGAATCCTTCAGTAGCGAAACAGATCTTTCTCAAGTGGGGTCAGCCTTGCTGCAATCTCTTTGCCTCTTCTTCCAACTCAAAATGCAGCAAGTTCTACACTTTGAACCCCCGACTGGGGGAACCCCCCAAAGATGCTCTGATTCCTGCTTGTCCCCCCAGTCTCCTGTATGCTTATCCTCCTCTTCCCTTGATTCCAAAATTCCTTCAGAAAGCTCACAGGCTGGGGAGCTTAGTTATCCTCATTGCCCCATTCTGGCCTCGTCAGGTCTGGTTCTCCTTTCTGTGGTCTCATTTGGTGGTTCCACCATGGACTTTGGATCCAGTTCCAGATCTTATTTCTCATCCATCAGGGATTCCCCATCCAGACCTGGGTAGTCTAAAGTTCACTGCTTGGCTGCTCCAGTTCCCATGATAGTCAGAACTCCCAGTTTATCTTCATTTGTCAAAAGGATCCTAGTGCTGGTTCAAAAGTCTTCCACCAGAAAGGTGTACTCCAGCAAATGGAAACTATTTAAATTTGGGGCTCGTAGCTTGCCCTAGATACCTTCACTGCCCCGGTATTGGCGGTGTTGGAATTTTTGGCAGGGATCTTTCAGCAAGGTGCCAGTTCTTCTACAGTCAAGATCCAACTTGCAGCAATTTCTAATTTTCATGTCAGTGATTATATGACTTCCTTAGCATCCTCTAAGCTTTCTAAAGCCTTCCTAAAAGGCACCTTTCTTTTTTGGCCCCCAGTGAAGGACCCTAAACTGCCGTGGGATCTTATGTTAGTTTTGCAAGCTCTTGTTTTGTCCCCTTTTGAGCCTGCAACCTCTGTGGATCTGCAGTTTCTATCCTGAAAGACAGCCTTCATGGTTGCTATTATTTCTGCCAAGAGGGTCTCGGAGCCTCAAGCATTGTCAATCAAACCCCCTTATATGATCTTTCATAAGGACAGGGTATCCTTGCATAGTAACCCATCTTTTCTTCCTAAGGTAGGTTCAGAGTCCAATATTAATTAGGTGATTAATCTCCCGGTCTTTTTACCAAACTTTCAAAACAAGGGAGAATGTAAATGTGCACAGACAGTTACGTTTTTACCTGCACAGGACTAAATCCTTTCGCAAGTCTGATCAGCTTTTCATTTCCTACTCTAAACCTTTTTTGGGGAAACCAATATCTGAGGTCACCATTGTCCGTTGGATTTCCCAGTATATTATTCTAGCATACTCTTTTAGGGGGTTATCCATGCCAGGTTATGTGAAGGCACATTCCACCAGATCTATGGCTACTTCAGCGGCCTTCTGGTCCAGAGTTTCATTAAATTATATCTGCTCTGTGGCCATTTGGGCTTCATCTCATACCTTCATTTTGCATTATGAGTTGGACATCATATCCAGGAATAGGGCATCCTTTGGCTCCACCATGCTCTGCAACATCCTTCCATGAGGGCCTCCCAGGTGTTTAGTAGCTGGGGACTCTGTCCCACAGGTTGAAGACCAAATGAAGACAACAACTTCAGATAAAACAGTTATGTTTTCACCATAGTGTTCCATCTGCATTGTTGTTCTTCATGTCTTTAACCATCCCTCCCTCCTTCCCACTGCCTTGTATAGACTACTTGGTGGTTTGATGAGTAGAGGATGTGGTCACCTCCTGCATGCCTCTTACTCTCTTCTTTTTGCTTATGCAGATGTCTAGTTTGAGATAAAGTGTTGGGTCAGGTGAGGAAGTTAGTTGGGCAGCAAACTCGATCTGAAGGGAGGAAGGAGACAGGGGCATTGTCGGTAGGGGAGGAGCTTTGATCTCAGATCAGATGCTGGATATATGGCCGAGTCGGATCAGTGCTGGATCCGGGAACACACAGGTTGAAAACAAATGAAGAACAACAACTCAGATGGAATGTTATGGTGAGTACATAACTTCTTTTCATTTAACCACAGGCACTTATTACCACTGCCCAGCCAGCAGCAAACTTTTGGTGAACTGGTTTGTGAAGCAATTTTCCATTTCTTAAAGAAAGTAAACAGAGGTTTGTGATCTGCATATATAGTAAAATAACTATACAAATATTTCTGAAATATTTGGATTCCAAAAATTATGACAAATTCTTCCTTGCCCACTTTTGAATTCCTTTCTCAATAGATATCAGCATCCAATATATAAAATGAAATGGTTTCTCATTACTGTCAGGCATTCTTTGTCAAGGAAGCTTTTATGTCATAAGGGGAAGTATCACAGGAAAGGATCAACTGCATCAGATGAATAGTAAACAGATCAGAAGATTGTAACAAAGGTGTTAACTTTGGATGGTGGGTTTGGCATAATGGTTAAGGTCTTTACCTCACAGATACAGTGTTTGACTCTGACCTCTGGTTATTATGTAGGCTTTTTCTCACAGATACAAGGTACAGTGTTTGATTCTGTTTATTGGCTAGGCTTTACCTCACAGGTACAGGGTTTGATTCTGATCTCTGGTTATTAGCTAGGCTTGTACTTCTCTTCAGACTGATAGCCCAATATTTACCTTTGAACATATAAATGCTATTTTCTGTTCATGTCTTCATGTCTATAGTATATTTTGTACAGCAAATGATACAGAGGGTTTAACAAGTTTGCCACATTTGGAAAGAATCTGTTAAAATAATAAAAAAACACCTTTTAATAAACTTTATACTGTGTTAATATATCAGCTGTATATGAAATTCTAAGAGTTCAACAACTGTATGCAAAGATTCCTTCATGAATAGTAATAGTCAAGTACTTCCTATACTGAGCATCCAAAACTATTTCCAAATAAGCATGGCTCATAAATAATTGTGAAAATGTCTGGCCTCCTGGCCAGAAATGCAAATAGGTAATCAACACAAGTCCACTCAAGGTACACATGGGGAGTTGTTAGGGACATACAGAAAAATCTCATAATCCCACTGAATGAAGACAGTTACTCCTCGCTTTTTGACTCTCTCTCTCTTGTTTCCAGGATCACAGAACACTAAAAGTTGTTGAGAATTAATGGACCAGTAAGCAAAAGGGGCTTGGGGTGGCAGTTATGTGGGCACTCCTAGTTATGGTCCCTGGTGAAGCTTGGGGATGTCACATGGGGAGGTGTTGTCAAAAAAGGGGAAACAATGGTAGATCTGTCTGAGCTGCTGTAGGGGTGGGGGTTGACACATTGCATGCATCCATTGCACTCCCACTTCTCTGACACAACCACAATGTTTACAATGGGAGGGGGGAGTAGTAGGCTAGGCCTAAATGCAAAATACACTGGGCTGATGGTGGGATCCAAAGACTCCCAGGACACCCTTATGCTCTGTGACCAGCTCAAGTTAAATCAGAGTTAGTGCAGGTGGTATGAAGAAGCTGGCAGACCCAGCACAGATCTGAGGCACTGAGTAAGAAGGCTATAGGATGATGCATAGCAGTGAAAGGTGATTGAAAGAGAAGGTGGAACAGTGGCCCAAAATGATCAAAAAATAGCAATGTTTCCCCTCATTCATTCATTCAAGAGCTTTCATATCAGCAGTATCAATTATTTTTATAGTTTCTCCTCTATAAGTTTTTAGTACAATATCAGTTGCACCAAAATATGTGTTATGTCCTGCCTTATCCTGTTGAAATATTCCTTACCAAAGGAACTGTCCTGATGACAATAGCCATATGTCCATCCAGCATGCCAAAGCCTTAGGGTCCTTCCACACACTGAGCATCAGATGTATGTCCTACGTCCATGGCATAATGTACATAAGTGACATACCAGCACCTAATGCTCAGAACTTCTTTGCTACCAATTTTTTAATTCCTTTTGTCACCAGTTTCTGGGGACATGCTTTGGGTTTTGCAGGAAGCCAGAAAACCCACTACAAGAAAATCCTATGTTGCTAAGTGGAAAATATTTTCTATTTGGTGTCACATACAAGAACAGCACCATCTTCTAGTGTATATTCCTACTCTATTGTCTTATTTGCATCAGTTGTTCTCTTCTAGTCTGGCATCTGTTAAAGCTCGTTTGTCAGCCATTTCTGCTTGCCTGCCTTTGGATCCCTCCACTTTCCTCTAGATTTCAAGTTAAACAGTGTTTGAAAGGCATCATATAAGGCCCCCGGGAAAGCTCATGCCACCTTCCTTATTGGGACATAAATTTGTTCTGGAAAATTGAATCAGCCTTCTTTTGATCCTGCAGCTTCTTCTTCTACTCTGCAATCCTGTACTTGTAAGACTGTCTTGTTAGTAGCTCTTACTTCTGCCAAGAGAGTCTCTGAACTTCAGGCCCTTGTGGCAGTCCCTTCTTTTTTGTTTTTTCACAGAGAGAGTTTGTCTTTGCCCCATTCCTTCCTTTATACCCAAGGTGCTCAATGACTTGGCCTTAAATCACTCCATTTCTCTTTCTTCCTCTTTTTATTTACCTCAGAATAGTAGTGAGAGAATTCTACATATATTAGATTTGCATAGACATTTCAGATATTATCTGGATAAGACTAAAGATGTAAGGAAATCTGAGCAACTTTTTCTTTACTTTCTTGTCAAGAATTTGGGTTTAGCTCTTTCTAAGCAAACTAAATCTTCTTGGATTTCTAAGGACATTTGTTTTTGTTATCCTTTTCATGTTAAGCAGCTTTCTTCTTCAGTTTGTGCTCATTCCACTAGGGTGGTTGACTTTTCTGGTACTTTTTTCAACGGGCTAGATGCTAGAGCCATTTTGAAAGCAGCTACTTGGTCTTCTGTACATACATTTATTAATACTACAAGTTAGACATACTTTCTAGGGTCAGAGCCAGATTAGCCAAAGCCATCCTACATTTTTTTTAGTTTCTTCTGTTGCTTTCTCCTCCTCCCACCATCTTAAAAATGATACATAAGGACAAATACAGTTGTGTAAGAACTTAACATGACAGTAGGAGTCATGTTTTTCATTATTGCAGTATTTCATTCCCTTCCTCCTCCCCCTATTCTATTCCATTTCCTTGTCATCTGGAAAAGAGGTCCTTTTTTCTCTGCTTTATGGATACACTTGTCCTTACTTTTCTGTTCTTCTTGGGTTGCACTGGTTTTCCTGGGGCAACTAAGTTCTGAGGGTTAGGCATTCATACATCACTTATGTAATTTACGCTGTGGATGTAGGACATACGTCTGACATATGGCACCTGGAAGGGCCTAAGGCTTTGGTATGCTGGCCAGATGTATGGCTATCCTTGGTAGGATATCCTCTTTGATAAGGAATACTGCAGCAGTGAAAAGTAGGACATCTACTGTTATGGTAAGTTCTTACACAACTATAATATTTTTCTGAATCTTATTTCCCTAACTATAGTGATAATTGTCCAAGTAGCAATTTCAAAGTGCACAGGCTTTCATTTTACTTTAATTTCTACCACAACTGAGTTAAATTTCTGCATATTCAGACCCTGCACACTATGGAAAATAAATGTTTGCCATGCAGTATTATCACTGTCATTCTTTGCATGAATATTATTTCTGCCTAAAGTATTGCAGTTCATTTCAGCATATTCTTTCCTAAAATATTTATTTTTTAATTCTGTAAGACCTTCCTACACCACAGCATTATTTGCATGACATTTTTCTTGGTAAATATTTTTTTTCAACCAGTTACTAAACTGGGAGGTCTTTAAGTTCTTCCACTTTGTGACAGCACGGCATTGCTTAAGACCGCCAACTTCTTAAGTTCCACATCTTCCATTTCTAGTTTTACCATCAGACCCTGGATTGAAAAGTCAACATACTTAACAGAACATGGTTAATTTCATGTAGGACCAGGAGACACAAAGGAGTAGAAGCTGGACAGTCGCTACTACTGGATTAAAGAAAGATAGCCGATTGTGCAAATTGTGCTGTAATCCCTCACACTCTGAGTTATGGATTGCAAGTGAGTATACAGTGGGCATTGTGAGGAAGTTATCATTACCTCTGTAGTGATGTCTTTGCACAACATTCTGCAAACAGTCACATTCTTCGTTTAAGTCTAGATCAGAGACATAATGTGAAAATGTACCCAGCATGTCAGACCCTCCTACTGAGAGTTAACTGGAAAAAACTCATTATCTTGTATCTGACCCTGACTCCATGCAAGCTCCTTCAAATGTCATCACCTGGGCTGTTCGTTAAAAACAGGTCACCTGGTTCATGTCCAGGGCTTTATCCATGTAGACCATGGAATGATTTTTTATTGATTAAATTTAAACTCCGTTACCACATCCTGATTCTAAAAACACCTGTAATAAACATTAGCTTTTCTTTCTTTGCTGCTATCTCTTACATTTTTGTTAATTCCTCGGCTGCCATAGCAGACTGTCTCACTTAAAAATGTTGTACTTTTGCTTGCTGCTTTTACTGTTAAATGTTATTTCAAGTATTCTCCATGTTATATTAATTTCTAATAGCAGCCTTCATTGTATGAGATTATCATGTATTCCACACACAATCCTGACTCTCAACCTTCACTGTAATGTCTCTCTATAATTACCATACTGGACTCATTTTCGCATTTCAGCGAAGTACTCAGTCAGAGGTTCAGTAAGCTTTCCTGCGACCCTCAGACTTGTAGCTTTGGAAAATTTTACCATGTTTATGGTTACAATTTTTTCTTGATGTGCTTAATAGTGACATATAGGTTTGCTTCCTGGATTTTCAAGGTTTTATGAGGTGTGTTTTAATACTAGTTCTCAGGTCCATGAATGCTGATACGAATGGCTCACTTGCTGTCTTCATTTTCTGTCTCATTCATGACAAAAATTTGTTCTTACATTTCACAATATTTCTTCTAAGACTGGATTGTTATATCAAATGCATTCAGATTATGAGTGGTTCTCATTTTCTTTTTGTATTTCCACCTTTTCCAAAATTGTTATAAATATTACCGATATCATAATCATTGGATTCTCACTGCAAAAAAAATCAGGTGTTATATCTTGGAAGTTAAATCAAATAATCTACACAATAGCTCTGCTATCTGCACCCAATCAGTCTATTTGTTCTTCTGATGGGGCAGATGACAGCCTGGCCACTTCATTACCTATATAGCGCCCTGTGGCATTCATTACCTATACAGTGCCCTGTGGCTCAACTGTTTTAGAACAAGATGAGAATGCTATCAGCTTATTTTATTTGTTCTCCCTGGAGGTAAGATTCATATAAGCCTCCTCGCACTCTTTTCACTACTATGACTGTGGTACCACTACTGCAGATACTTGGGATGGCAATCGTACATGTCCAAGTATCCCATTTTGTCCTGCATGTCATTTCAGACCACACTCTGACAGGTTCACCTCTGTACCACCGTGCTGATACCTGTCAGCAGATCAAATTTCCTCTCACCAGATGGACAAGACAATAAATGCTATGCACCCCTCCCCATCTGTTTTTTTTCAAGATTCCTGCACTGTTACTTAAACAGAGGTCATTTGGGGTATAGTCAGGGATTTATCACTCTGCACTAGAGATCTGGGTCTAAACCAGATATGTTTTATAGTTCACAAACTTTAATAAGCAATCTAATCTCCATTGCAAACAATAGCACATTAGTAAGAATAGACAAGCGTATAACACTATTTCATTAAATAAAAACAACAATGATCTGGTCTTTACAAGCTCTACATGATAAGCACTGTATCAAGGAATCTTCAGTCTTTATTAAAGTGCTTTTAGGAAATCTGAGCATCAAAAAAATGAAAGTATACACACACACACACACACACACACACACACACACACACACACACACACACACACACACACACACACACACACACACACACAAATCAGGCTAGGATGAACTACAGTACAATACAATATGGCAGAAACTGCTAAAACGATGACCATGCAAGCGAACAGATAAATGTAACTGTATTTATGTATTTATTATTTTATTTATTTTATTTTCATTTATTTATCAGAGAAGTCCTGTTGGGTATAGAACCTCATTTTAGGGGAGGCCTGGGAAGAAAAGCTCCATAAAAAAAAAAAAAAAAAACACAGGTAAATTAAACATTAGTTTCACCTTTGACAGTGCAGTATTCAAAATGATACACAGGATCATATTGAGTAGTACACATAATATAAAAGCATATCAGAGAAAAGTATATAATCACTGTGCTACAATACATTCACACGTGTACAATCACAATATCATGTTGAAATGGAATATATTATATAGAAGCATTCATATTGGATCAACTATAAATATTGATATGCATGAACTAATCATATAGATAGCTGTATTAAAGTGGGAGTTAATTTATTCTGGTTATATTAAGGTGATTTATGCTTTAACAGGTAAAACAGCAAGTTGTAAATTATACTGTAGGTATAACAATGTTAGTTTTGGATAGTAGTGTCAAGAAGTGTTAGTCTAAGATTAGAGAAAATAGCATGAGTCACAAGAGATTTGACTGTATACATATTTTATTTACAACTGAGTCTTCATTGCTTATTATTAAGACCTAAATGTCTTGGTGGGGGCATAGGAGATGCAGGAAAGTTGTGGTAAGTGAGAGGGTTGTTTTAGCTACATAGTCTGGTGAGGGGCAAGAGACAGACAGGAGTCCCTTCAATGGTCATATAGCTACTCTTTGAAAGTAGACAGGTTGCTACTGAGTCCTTTGGGCCAAGGTACTGAATTCTATAGTCTGGGTTCTTTGAAAGTGGACAGGTTGTTATTGAGTCTTATGGGCACAATAGTACTGAATTCCATAATTTGAGCTCTTTTAAAATGGATGGGTTGTTACGGAGTCTTATTGGGTGGATGTACTGAGTTCCATAGTTTGGGGACATGAATGATATAAAGGGTGTCCCTTGCAGAATTACAGGCTTTGTGAGAGGATAGTAAGGCTTTATTCATTGAGCATAGGCTTCTGGATGATAGGCATGTTTAGAGGATACCTGTTAGTTTTATGCACAAAGTTGTGAGTTAAAACTAGTTGTGAGTTGCTGAGGTGATGAGTTCACGTTACCTAAGTTTTGTGAGGACAGTGTAGTGGTGGACTCTATAAGGAAGGCTGCAGGGAAAACCTGTCAATTTTTTTGTAGCATTGTTGTAACTTGGAGATTTTGTTGACATGGATATTTACAAGTATAGGGAAGGTATAAAGTAATCAGTAGTAGGTAGGTGAATGCTGTAGAGTTTTTCTTGCATATTCATTGAGGTACTATATAATGTTGCAAGTTTTTGACATGCCTTTTTGATTACTGCTTGTACATGCAGATCAAATTTTAGGTTTTTGTCTGCAGTGGCACCTAACAGTTTAGTATCTGTAACCCTCAGAATTTGTCTGTTGTTTGAGGAATTGCTTTTGAGCCCAGGCTGGTGACCAAGTGAGATTTAGGGTTAAACAGAAGCAGGTATTCTTTTAAGGACTGTTCAGAAGTCGGGAGCTGTCTAACCAAATTACAAAGGAAAAAAATGACTCTTGGGTTTGGATTTAGACAGGTTGTCAGTTGCACTGATGAGAGATGAATTATCTGTGTACTGATTGATGGATGCATGCACGGAGGCTATTTGGAGGTAATTTATTAAGATATTAAATAGAAGGGGTTCCAAGCTAGATCCTTGAGATACCTCAACAGTGGCTGAAGGAAAGGAAGATATTGCTGACTGCCAGATTACAGCATTGTGACTGTTGGTTAAATAGCTGTTAAACAATTGGAGGTTGGAGTGTGAGACCAATGCACTGTAGATTTTTTTAGCAGTTTATCACATGACACAGTGTCAAAAGCCTTTGACAGATACAAGAATAGTGAGGGGACTATGCTGCCATTGTTTCTATTAAGGTTGATAATATTGTCAATGTCCAGGAGGGCAGCTGTGTTGTGATTTTGTCTGAATCTATGTAGGGTAGGACAGAGATTACTGTTAGCTGTGAGGTATTGAAGCAGTTGAGTGTAAACACATTTTTCTAAGATTGTTGAGAAGTGCAGAAGGATGGTAATTGGCCTGTAGTATGATAGCTCTACCGTGGATCCTCCTTTGTGGAAGATCACAATGTGAGATTTTTTTCCAGATAGCTGGAGCATAGTTTTCTTAAACTGATCTGTTGAATATTATATATACTGTATAGGATACTGTATCTGCAGCAACTGGGAGGTTATCTACGGTTAGGGTGGTATGGATTAATATATACATTTAGAGTGGTAGGTTTTAATATCTACGGCTAGTGTGGTAGGGTTTAATATCTATGGCAAGGGTGGTAGGGTTTAATTTGAGTAGAAATTGTTGATTGTGGATGGGAGACTGCCTTTAGAGGGACAGAATTAGTGTGGATGTCAGGGTGTAAATAGCTAGGAGGATTAGTATTGCTGCTAATTTTAATGTGTTTGGTACAGTTTGGATTAAATGAGTGTTGAAATTGGTGATGATAGTTTCTGGGGAGAGGGTGGGGGGATATAAATAACTCGGGTGGTAGGGTTTAATATCTATGGCTAGGGTGGTAGGGTTTAATATCTATGGCTAAGGTGGTAGGGTTTAATTTGAGTAGAAATTGTTGATTGCGGATGGGAGACTGCCTTTAGAGGGACAGAATTAGTGTGGATGTCAGGGTGTAAATAGCTAGGAGGATTAGTATTGCTGCTAATTTTAATGTGTTTGGTACAGTTTGGATTAAATGAGTGTTGAAATTGGTGATGATAGTTTCTGAGGAGAGGGTAGGGGGATATAACTATACAGAACAACATTTTAACCATTTACATAGCAATGTTTCAAAGCCATTCCTAAGGTAAAATACTGTATTTCATTCTATGTTTAGCCATCTTATTGCAATTAAGCCATTTCCATAACAAGTTTATCAGTAAACATTATAAAATGTACAAATAAATATCACTGACCACACTATTTCTGGTGTTATTTTTTGTTTGCTCTGCCACTCATACTATACATAATACTAACATGGCAATGATAATAAATGAAGGGAATCCTTCTGGATTGGTTTTCTGATTGAAGGTGGCCTCATGGACTTTGTTTCTGAAGCCAGCATAAATCAGAAACCTGGTAGAGCAGAATCCCTTGTATTTTATCCTGCCTGATCAATACAGTCTTTACTGCATTCCTGACATAGTGGGCCATGAAACTCAAAGTGAACTTCCCTTGTATACTGCAAATTAAAATTAAAAATGTTATTGTAAACACCTAACTTTTGATTTACTTCTTTTTCTCCAAATTATAGCATTACTGAGTATGTCTGATATTAGAATTTCTTTTTGCAAAAGTAACAACATGTAAAATTCTTTGCAACAGTTGTCCTGGTATCAACAACTAAATAAATGTCGTAAAACTGCAAGGTATAAAATGACTGAGTACTAGAACAGAAGCTGTTAGGCACTTCTCTCTGCCACATATCATAAACAGTAATAAAGTGCATAAAAACGTGGCTGTCTCTATAGAAATAAGCAGTATCTAACCAATAGCACAAAAGCCACTACTGCTAGAACATAGCTGGTCTCTACTCTGCTTTATGCCTCACCTCTTCTCTCAAACATAAAAAATCTGACCTAGCAAAGTTAGACACCTGCTATAATAAAATTGCCACGTTTGCAACAGACCACAACTATAGATCCCACCATTGTCTAGCACTCAAAGAACTTAACTAGCTAGAACTACCTAATCACTTAACATATAACCAACTTGCTATGGCTCATACACTGCTTAACAGACTGGAAAAATCCCTCACCCGCAAAACCTTCTACTTCCTTATACCAATAAACAGACTTTATGCTGAAATAATAAATCTTTAATAGCTGTGTCCAATGCCAGCAGCTTAGCAAGAGAATCCCCCTATTCTACATGAATAACCAGAATCTGGAACTCACTGCTTGCAGATATAAGGTCCATTACAAACACCTTGCAATTAAAAAAACAGTCAAATCCCACCTGAACACAAAGACATGCACATGCACTAGCCATGGAGAGGTTCCCCCAAGTTCTTACTCAGTACCCCTCTCTCTACCTTCCTAATCTCATTTTCCTTACGTGATCCTTATCTGCACAGTAACCTAGCACTCATCAACCAGTAATTCTGAGTTAATAATGATTTACAACCTCTTATGGTGTGAAAGTACATTCTTAACAGTATCCCCAAAACAAAATTACTACAAATGTATGGTTCACATGTAAATGACACAGTCACTCTCTGTTGGCCATTCATTGATATATTGGCTTTATGTCAAAATGGAACATGTGAAACTTTATGCATGTACTACAACACATTTGTGTACTGACATTTTATTTTATTTATTTATTGACATTTGTTTACCAGGAATTATGCATGTACTACAACACATTTGTGTACTGACATTTTATTTTATTTATTTATTGACATTTGTTTACCAGGAAAGTCCGCTGGGCTAAGTGAGCCCATTTTCAGTGGAGGCCCGAGGAAAAAAAGCTCCAAAATAAGCAATTATACAAGAAAGTAATAGGTTCAAATAGAACTGAAAATTACAGTTGTGACACAGTAGTAAAATACAGTATGCAAAAATACAAATAAATAATAGTAATGCATTGTGAGCAGGTTGCAAAATAAAAAGTATTATAGAGGTCAATAAGACTTAGACTAAGGTACATCACAAAATGCCATTTTCAGGGGATTTAGATAATAAAGAAATTAATACAGTGGAGTACAAAGGGAGTGCTCAGAGTGAGTAGGTTAGGTAAGGGAGAGAGATAAGATGCAGAGGGGGAGAATAGGAATAAGTAGGGTAGGGAGGAATTGTTATATTTCTATTAACAATTTCTCTGCTGTAAATGTTGACAATCTGTTGTTAAATTTCTGTATGTAACTTCTCTGTAGTAAGGAGCTTTTCTCACTGGGCTTCCTCTGAAGAAGGACCTCTGTCCAGTTGGGCTTTTCCAGTAAATAAATATAAAATAGATAAATAAATCAATCAACAATTACGCTTTTTTAGCACCACTAAAAACTGTAAAGCTCTAGTCTCATGCTAGTGTGTAACAGCAAACAGAGCTGACCACTACCGATTAATAATAGAATCGAAACCAGTTTTTGAATCTATGTGGCAGAGAGAAGTGCTAACAGCGTTTAAAGCCATTAGCATCACAGAGGGGCACCACTTCCCCATGTTATCTATGTGGCAGCGCTAAGTGTTTTGTGGCCTTCAAAGCTGTGAAACACTTTGCGCTCCTTCACTTTGTTTTTCTGTTACTGGTAATATATATGTGTTCATGACACAGATGTCAAGATTCATCTTTTGGGCATCCCTTTGCTCTGCTCCCAAGGTGAATTTTTAGTATCCATGTCTTGACCACATGCTGAGTTGATTATGATCTGTGACCCAATCATAATTCCCTATATTATGTACCATTTGGATGTCAAAGAAGTGCATAAGTTTTGTTATGTATGGCTTTCAGAGCTGTTATGCTCTAGTCTCATACTGGAGCATATAGAGAGACTTCCACAGAATATAGGCAAGAAGCTACAATGGTTTTGAGAGGCACCAAACCCTTTTTGATGCCACACAAAAAGTCAGACTAAAGTGTTTAATACCTTTAAAATGTATTTGTCTATCAGAGGTGCACTTCACTATTGGCCACATTCTGTATGGCGGGGCTAAGTATTTACAGCTTTCAAAGCTGAAAGACACTTTGCAGTCTTGCACTTTTTTCTGTAACTAGTAGTACGTGGGAGCAGCTGTAGCTGTATGTGCTACAAATTATTATGACTGGGTATCTCTGATCATAACTAGATAGTCATGTATTCTCAACACAGATGTCATGATTCACCTCTCTAGTTTTGCTACTGAGGTGAACTTCTTGGCTTCCATGTCATGAGGCACAACAGCTTGCTTATAATAAGACATCAGATGATAATCCTCTATGTGTAAAGCCACCTGCCTCCTGTAAAGGTGATTTTATAGTGCCTGGGAGTTCTAAACCACTTAAAAGCATTCTCTGAGGAACATGGTTTTGGTCTAAAAAATGCAGTTAGTCAGAAAGAGGTAACAGTACTTGGTGAGTAGACACAATGAGGTTAAGACAATCTATTTTCAGAAGGTTTTGTTGGGTGTCAGTACATTGGGAAGAATTGCAAAGTGCAGACTTAAGTTATTAATGCATAACCACCGTACTGATGTAAACAATTTCTTTGCAAGTTAAAGGTAGGGCAGAGGCGATCATGCATTGCTTTTGAATACCTGCCACACCGACATGTGCGTATCTAATTAAATAAATCCTGCAATCATTTGTGAGTGTATGTAGTAGCCAGGTGTCCTGAAAGCTGGGATAAAATACAGGTCAGGCAGTATAAGAATAGTTAACTAATTTGCCCTGGCTGCATGCTTCTTGGACATAAATCTTTAGAATGCTTTATGCACCAATGTCTTGTTGTATGCTTTCTACATGAGCTCACATTGCCCTAAGTGCTAGCCTTGCTTGAAAACCATACATGAGTTTTTAATTATTATTTATTTATTCAGAGTTTAAAATTCAAATCTAAACAGTTTAGATTTAAATATTTATTTAACTGATTTAAACATCAGTTTTGATGTAATACATTTTATTAGTCAAAGGGAACTTTCCCCATTTATTCAGTTAATGCTGTTTTTCGACTCTAGAAGTTCCTTCTGTAAATCAGTGCAGCCTTGCTGTACAGTATGGCTTGTCCAACTATTGCAGTCATTCATATTCAGATAGTGCACTGGCCTGAATCAGTGATCTGCTATACTTAGCAGGAAGAATGCAGTCTGTGATATTTGGTACCGAGGTCAAAATAACTAGCTACAGGACTGAAGAAGAATAAATAAATAAATAAATAAATAAATAAACAAGGACTTAACTATTGAGAAGTCCCCCCCCCCCCATTATTCATGGTTCTACTGTCGTGCCTGTCCAGTCTCAAATTCTTGGCTGACTCTGCCCCTGGTTTAGCACCCTCACCACTCCAATTATCATCATTGTACCTGTCCATTTCTGCCCCACACCTTTTTCCAAGAGAAACTTCTGTTTATAGGAAAGATTCAACTTCAAAACAATTGTAATTAAGTCCAGGCATCATCAGATTGGTGCAAGGAACTGACAAGCTAGTGAGTCATGTTTTGTGTGTGTGTGTGTGTGTGTGTGTGTGTGTGTGTGTGTGTGTGTGTGTGTGTGTGTGTGTGTGTGTGTGTGTGTGTGTGTGTGTGTGTGTGTGTGTGTGTGTGTGTGTGTGTGTGTGTGTGTGTGTGTGTGTGTGTGTGTGTACACACTTGTGTGTTTGTCTGTATGTGTATGTGTTCATATGTATACTGACAGTTATGTTTTATACTGTCAGTTACTAAACAGAAAATCTCAAAACCTGAGACCCTCCTAACCCCCAAAGACATCGGCATTTTTTGACTTACAGAAATCCAGTTCCAGTATAGAGCTAATAATCCCTCTATTTCAGGATACAATGCCTATCATGCATTCAGATCCACTAACAAATGTTACGGCATAGCCATGATAAAAATCTAGAACAGGCTGAAGTTCTAGTTACAGTCAAAAAATTAATTATTACATTAATGCTAGTTGTAGAACCATACCCAGCACTCCTTGAGAGGAAGCAGAACACCTTAACCAGTTAGAAAAGTTAACCATTGAACCAAATTTTTACAAGTAATCTCTATACAAACTGGCAAACATATACTACCAATGCCAAATATGCCTAGAGATTTCTGGATTTCATAAATGCCAATACATTTGATCAGACTTTACCCTGTCCACCAGAGCAGTTAATATCACAGATGTTTTCTACACTTGCACTGCATGATTTTATCAACCCCGACCATCTCACTGTGTTTTTTCCCTGAAAACCTGCTTTGCAGCCCCCAATAACTCCTCCACATTTAGGTATTGCTCCAGCACTAATTGATTATTTACCAGTATTACTGATCATCACAAATGGCATAACACTCCAGAAAACATTGTATTCATATAGTTATTTATTTATTTGTGTTTGCTTGTTTACTGGGGTAGTGAACTGACCCCACATGGATCCATTTCCAAAACATCACAAGACACTGCAATGGAAATAAGAACATGGAGAGTTTATATACAGACATGTTATCCAAAGAAGAGTTTGCAAACATCTCAAGTGGCACACTTGTGCAGCAGGTTGTAGAAGGATACCCAGAATGTGTCTATATGTACTGCTAGGTATCAGATATCAAAAACATGCATGTCATTTTCATATTTTGAGAGTAGGACTTTGTGGGTGCTTTATATGCAGTAGCAGTCCAGGGTATGTTGTAGCATAAGACTTTCACTGTCTCTGTTGGCTGGATAATAGAGATTTGAAGAATAACTGTTGAAAAGATGTAACACGTGTGGTTATTTAAGGCTTTTTGAAGCAGCAGCAGGAAGGTGCCTTTTGCAAAAGCTGCAGATGTCCTTCTCTAAATTCGTTGAAGATTTTACTTGGGAGTGACACACAAAAATTGGGTTCAAAGCCTGAGAAAGCACGGTCTATAGAAGTAACTGAGGGCCTAGTAGGGGCAGGATCATTGTTGGCATGGGAAGTCGGTTGATATGGGGTTGCTTTATTCCCAGTACATGGCTTAGAAGATGAGTTGTGTCAACGTGTAATGTCTTAATTAACGAGTCAGAGGAGAAGATGATCTGCACATAATTTTACAGGAAGTCAGTGTGCCCATTTTGTAAAGTGATGTAATGGGGCACTGTTTTAGATGACACTAGAATGAACTGACACATTTTACTGCAGAGAAGTTGGAGGTCACTGAGATTTTTGTTGGACATATAAATGAGTAGTGGCAGTGGGTGTTTTAACTGGTGGCAGTATGTTTGAATCTTACTCACTCTTCTTTCTAAAGTAAAAAGATAAGAAATTTTGCAGTATCCTAAAAGGGCAGAATTTATTTTAGCTTTCACACTGATGACGTGAAGTGACATTTTTAGACTTTAATCAAGGTTAACACTTAAGTATTTGAAGGAGTAAAATTAATCAGTACATTGATTATTGTAGTCTGGGATGGGAAAGGTGATCTGCAGTTTAACTTGTTGGTGCTCTGAAAAGCATCACTTTGGTCTTTTGGTATTCATTGCTAGTGTGAGAGCACACGGGGATGTAGCTTATGTTGAATGAGTTGCATGGAGCGTTATCTACTCTATATACTACCAGTTACCCTTTACTGGTTCTTAATCCTCTGAATTTTACTTCTTCTTGGATAAATGCGCCAACAAACTCTATAAGAAAAAGAAAAAGCTGCTGTTGATTTCTAAACGATATCCACTTCACCAATATGAAAAGGATTTAAACCTGGAAAGACACTCAAACTCACCATTAGCAATTGCAAACTAACTATGAACTGAAGGTTGCATATATTTCATAAAGCCTTCTTCAGCTACTTTAGGAAGGTTAGAGGTAAACACCAATTATGTACGTAACGTGTCTCAAATAGAGCCTCCTTCTATGGCCCCAAGAATATTGTTAATATTCATACAGACAAATTCTCTTCCAGCCTCTCTACAGCTACCTTCTTCTCTTCCTTCCATTCTCCATTAGACCAACTCATTTTGGTGTTCACCAAAATTAAAAATACAACTTCCATGGGTCCTGACAGTATCCTTGGATCTGCTGAGTAGCGCTGTTATTGGCCTAGCAAAATCCCTCCATCAGCTCTTTAACCACAGTTACTCCACTGGTTACATCCATGAGATCTGGAGAACAGATGTTGAGATGGCCTTCCATAAAGGTGATCCCTCTGTCTGTTTGTCCTGCTAGCATTATTTGCAAAGCTATTGAATGTATTACACATTACCGGATATACAGCAATTTGCCTTTATAAAATGGTAGATCATGCCTACTCAAAGCAGTTGAGTCCTTTGAACTGGTTGGTGAGACCATAGATAAGATATATAAGACATATATAATCCACACTGACTGACTACCTGGAACTTGCCAAGACCTTCAGCACTATCCCCCATGTTGAGATCACTGACAAACTCTTCAAACTCAAAGATGAATCCCTACATTGTTTGCTGGATATGTAGTTAACTATCTGACAGAACTGTATTTTTAAGATTGGGTGAACTGGCTATAGACAGAAAAATGTCACCTGCAGTGTCTCACTGTGATTTGCCCTGGTTATCCCTCTTATTGTGCAGATATATTTCTCAGACATAAAAGCTGATATCAAGGGACTATGGCTAAGCAAGTTTGCTGATGAAAGCAAACTGGGACAGTTATAAAAGCTCATTCTGATACTGAATTTCTTCAGCAATGACTTGGCCAAACAAAAACCTGGTGTGTTCATTATGGGCTTACCCTCAACATCGAGAAATGCAATCTAGGGTGCGGTGCCACATAAGTAACTTGCACTTACATCTGACACAATCATTCATGACTCAAATACCTGTGTTAATAACAAACCCTCTCTGGACCACCATGTCTAGGTTGTGGTTAGAAAATATTCTACCTTGTGCAGCTTATCCTTTGTGACATCGTCTCAATGTCCATAAACATTTTTTTTAAATCTCCCCAGAGCTAACCATCAGCTGCTTTCAGGGGCTCTCCTCTTTCACTGGGTCTTCCAAAACTGACTGATCTCCCCAAACTTTCTACTATAGATGTTCAGAACCGATGTACAGACTATGAAACCATAGAGTTTTACTACTAAAGAAGTTTTTTTTGCTGCTAAAGAAGTTCTTTTTTCTTTTTATGTGCCTACATTCCCACTTCATGCATACATGCACTTCCCAGGGAAGGACCTGCAATGGGCATTGCTAGTGTATCTTACTGTCTCCATGGTGACTCAGCTAGACCTCTTCTCCTTGAAGACAGTGCTGCCCTATGTATACCTTGTTTCCACCAGGGTTCAACCAAGAGTTGCACCCAAATATGTATACTCGACCAACTAACACTGTTACAAGTCCGAGTTGCTAACTGAATTTGATATTCCTGAACCATAGTTAGGGCTCTATCTCTCTATGTCACTGGTGCAGGTTAAGGTCCAGAAAAGTTATCACCTACTTTATTCCTTAGTTGTTACGGCCATGATTAAATATAATGTCCCCCTTCAACATGTACATCACTAATCACCTAAACTAATTCAAGAGACCTAAATGTTCCCTCACCAAAAAGATCTTAGGTATAAGTACTAAAGGGGGTTGGCATAATGGTTAAGGAGTTTACCTCACAGAAACAAGGTACCGTGTTTGTTTCTTTCTTACCTCTGGAATGGGAAATTTGGCTAGGCTTAAAATGGCCTGCACGGCAGATTGGCTAGTACTGACCTATGAACTGATGAATCTATTCTGATAGACTAAACCCTATCCCTCTAATCAGTGTGATACAGACTCCTGAAGAGTGATCTCTGCTTAGCCTTCCATACTATTAATATCCCAGTACTCTTTGAACTCTTTTGCCTAAATAAATAAATCCAGTGTTAACACAAACACCCACTCCACAGAGTGGTGTATAAACATGTACTGCTGCATCAGGACCATTTGATGAAACAGCAGCTATGTAACCCAGCATATCACTCATATCAAGTACAGGCTACCTTTCATATCAAGCACAGTACTTCCATGATAAACTTTAAAGTCAGTCTGGATGATTGAATGGGAGATCATAAATTCTCTGCTTGGATATGTATGGCAAATATGCTTAATAGCAATGTCTTTCGGCTTTTCCCGGTTAGGGGTCACCACAGCAGATCACCAGACATCAGATTGATTGGCAGTGGTATTTTTAAGATGTTGAGTCACCAGCCTAGCTCCCAACCTTCACAGAAGGCACATGTGTACTCACACGCACCTACCTGCATGTCTTTAAAGATTCACTTGATTGCAGGGAGGACATGCAGACTCCACACAGAAGGCACTCCAGCCAAGAATCAAACTGGAGAACCTCTTGCTGTGAGGCGACAACACTAACTGCTGCACCACCATGGCTAACTATGGCAAATATGCTTAATGTGGGATACAATTAATCCCCTACCAGTACTGAGAACTGGCTGAAAATGTTGGACGATCTCCTTGGTTGCAGCTTTATAAAAACCTTTGAATCTATATGGTTATGCATGTATGTATCCATGCATGTATGTATGTATGTATGTAGAAATGTATGTATGAATGATTGCATTGTTTATTTATTTATCCATTAGATGCAAGCTACCACCCTTGCAAGCCTGCATGAAGTGTCAGTGCAATAACAGTATAGCACTGGCAGGAATGAACATACACCCAGCAAGTATCTAAGGCTGGATGTCCCTGGCTGACTTAGTGCAATGTTTTTTGTCACACTTTCAGATAAATATTTCTAAATGTCTATAAAAGGAGAAAACCTGCATTTTTAGCTTTCTATAAACTTCTGTTTTTTTTAAGACAAGAGGGCCTTCACGTTTTTCTTTTTTCATAATATTCCTTTCTGTCATATATGATTAATAAATTCAAAAACCACGGAAGCAGTTCACCAGCGATGACCAACACACTTTATTGCAAGTACAAGAAACAAATCACTGCAAAACGTAAACGCTGTTAACATCCACCAATGCGTTGCCTCCACAAACATGTAAGACTTCTTCAGACTAACAAGTATTATTTGAAAACACCTAATATACTCACATGTGGTCTATACCAACCAATAAAATTCATTAAAAAAATAATTGACATTAAAAACATCTGTTTACAAGGCTCATTTAAAGTTGCTATTTGAAACTACTAAAAACACATTTCGATATTCAATTTTAAAAGAACTCCATTCTTCATTAGTTTAAAATTCATAATCACTCAATAATTTATTTAAAACCACATTAAATAAATAAATACAAATATAATAAAAACTACTAAATATTTATTCTTTTAAAACCCTTTCTACTCTTTATTTCATAAAAGTTCATTCCTGGCCTACTAGCACCATCTGCTGTTCCTAAAGAGCAATTACAAATAAAACTAAATCTTGGCTGCTCTTAATTTTAACACTGAAGTTAAAGAAATGTGGTCATTAAGCCCTGGGAAATTAGTTGCATCTAATAAAATTTGCCACCAGAGCTCTTTGAATTCTAATTTTTCTTCCCAAGGGCCCCCTCTTATTTCCCTTTTAACCTGTTCCAATACAAAGAAGGTGAATTTAGCATTATTGCAATCTAGCGTGTGTTTGAACAGAGCATTTGTTTCTTTTTTCTTAGATATCTCGTAAATATGCTCATAAATTCTCTTCTTTAATGCTCTCTCCGTCTTCCCCACATAATATGACTTACATTCCAAACACATAGCTAAATACACCACCCCCTGTGTATCACAATTAAAATATCCAGAGGCAGTAATATTAATGTCCCTTGTTGGTACCAAAATTTCCATTCTGTTACTAATATGTGGGCACTGATTGCAGTGTCCACATTGGTATGTTCCATATTTTTTATTTTTATCATATAGTAACATTTTCATAGAAATTTCATTGCTGTTACTTACTTTATTATTTTCCAACAAATTTTTAATGCTTCTACCATTTTTATATACAACCTTAGGCATCTCTTTCTTATTATTCAGGATGTCAGTGTATGAAACAAAATTGCTCCATTCTTTCTGGAAAATCTTTCTTACTTTAATATTCAAATTGTTAAATTCCATCACTAATGCTGAATTATACTGACCATCATTAACTACATTGAATTTATTGTAGTTATTAAAAGATGGCAAATTGTCATTATTTACAGTTAATTCTACACCTTTTATAGGTTTGTATTTACCTGGTCTATTTTCCTCTACCTCTTTTCTAGTTCTTGAAACAAATTCATAAGGGTAGCCCCTGGCTAAAAACATTCCCTCCAGTGTATTACATTCCTTGATAAATCATCATCTCCACTAGTCATACGGCACCCCTCACAAATTGTCCCTTGACAATATTCTTTTTACAATGTGGGGTGCACTAGTGAAGTGTAAATAGGAATTGCAGAAGGTGTTTTTCCTAAAAACCTTGGTTTCAAAATCCCTATTATTCACGTTCTTATATATTTCAACGTCCAAATATTGTAACCTATCTGTGGACGTAGTAAACGTGAATTTTAAGAAATTAGTAGTATTCTGTAGATAATTCATAAATTCCAATAATTTTTCACTACCCCCAATCCAAAAAATAACTATATCATCTAAAAACCGCCTATAAAGGGTCCAATATTGGGTATATCCTGAGTTATGAACAAAATTGGACTCCCAAGCTGCTAACACAATGTTAGCATATGTGGGTGCGCAAGCCGCACCCATTGCTACTCCACTAATTTGCTGGTAATACTCATCATTGAAAACCATAAAATTGTTCCTTAGTACAACATCTACCAATGCTACCACTGCATTTTTCTCCAAATGTGACAATTTTTTGTCAAGAAAAATCATATCCTCAAATAATCTCATACCTTCATGGTGGGGTATACATGAAAATAAATCAATGACATCAATTGTCACAAAAATAAGATCATTTGAAAATAAATCTGACTTAATGTCCCTCAATAGGTCCCAAGAATCCTTTAATATATATTTGTTCATGGCCCAAATATGCTTTGCTGTTATATCCACATATTTGGCCAAGCTGGTGGTCTTGGAACCATCCGCTGAAACTATCGGTCTTAACGGTGGGTCACTAACATTCTTATGTACCTTTGGTATCCCAAAAATAATGGGTATCTTTGGTTTAGGTACATACAAAAACTGATGTAATTTAACATCTATTATGCCTTCCAGTAGCAAATTGTCTAGAATATTATCTATTTTTTGGTAAGCTAGTTGTACTTCATTTGAGGAAACAATTCTATATTTATTACCATCACCTAAGATAGTGTTCATTTTACCGTCATAGATAATGTTTTCCATTATAACCACCCCTCCCCCTTTGTCAGGTTTCATGATCCTGACTTGATTATTAAACCTTAACTCATTCAATGTTTTGTATTCTTCTTTGTGATATTATACTCTTTCTCCACAAGTTTAAATTCTTCTCTAATTTTCTTTTCTAATATCAGGTCAAGGTTTCTAATCTGGGGGTGATAAGGGGGATTATATGTACTTTTCCTGATGAGCATGTTTTCCTGGCGGTTTTCATCCAACACCTTAGGGGGAAGTGTGACACAAAGATTCACTTTTCTTAGGAACAACTTCATATCTATTAAAGACTGAACCAGGTCACCTTTCAGATTAGGAATGAATTTGAATCCTTACTTAGAATATCAAAATGTGTTTTATTAATACTAATACTACTAAAATTATAAATAGAAAAATTGTTAAGTGAATATGTAGTTCCTGTACATAGGATACCTGTACTTAACTCATCCTCCACTGTTGAGCTAGTGTCAGGGCTCACTTGTTGTGTCAAAGTTTCCATCTCCTCAGGGAAAAATATGGGTGGGTCCAGGGTATTAGTAACTGTATTTAATATCTCCTCTCCCCTTTTCCTCCCTCCATTGAAAATTTTGATACCTATTGTCATTTACATGGTGCTTCGCTCTATTTAATGGTGGAAATTCAGTATCGTAATTAATCCACTCTTCTTCTACCTCAGGAATATTACTGGAATCATACCTATTGTTACTCTTCTTATAGCCAATTCTGCTGTTATGTTCCCATTTTATAGCAGGTGGCTTGGGGTAACTAACATCATTCTGGTATTCCTCAATATCTCTCCTTAACTTCTTAACTTTTCTTTGTTCTAAAATGGAACATTTAGCATCCACTTCTGAGCCCATGCTTAAATATTTTTCTTTTTCTTTTTTAACTTCAAACAGCATATCCTTTTTAATAAAATCATCCAGGACTCTAATTTCATCTTCCAAACTTTCTAATTTTCTATTATTTTCTTTTATAATGAGCCTCAATATATTGATACCACATTCATTAAATACATTCACAAGTTCAGTATGAAACAATGTACCGGTTTCTACATTATTAGGGTATTTCCAGACCCTTAAACCCTTTGGTACTATTTTTTGTTTGATACATTCCTTGAGATAACAATTTTCTATATTCATTGATTTGTATCTATACATCATACCAGACAGTTTATTAATTTTCATAGCATAAGAGTCACCATCCACTGGTGCACCCTCTTCCGCTCTGTATAATTTAGTGTCCATAGGATTTTTAAGCCATTCTAACATATCAAAATTGTCAGTAATGGGAGGAACAGTACCTGAGGCTTTTAAACCTGAACAATTGCTCTTAGGATTCCGGTCAGTTAAACCCCGACTCTCGTTGCTACCCATACATTCTCCAGGTCTTTGTAAAACCATAGGCGTATTTGCAGGATCGAAGTTGCTACCATTCGGTTCCGCTTCCTCCGTCCGCCCAGGGCTCCTTTCAAAATTATGTCTTTTCCTCTTGCTTTTAGAGTGCCCTGCCTCCTCGGTCCATTCGGACATACCATCCGCTTCTTGGCTTCTTCATGCATGTATGTATGTATGTATGTAGAAATGTATGTATGAATGATTGCATTGTTTATTTATTTATCCATTAGATGCAAGCTACCACCCTTGCAAGCCTGCATGAAGTGTCAGTGCAATAACAGTATAGCACTGGCAGGAATGAACATACACCCAGCAAGTATCTAAGGCTGGATGTCCCTGGCTGACTTAGTGCAATGTTTTTTGTCACACTTTCAGATAAATATTTCTAAATGTCTATAAAAGGAGAAAACCTGCATTTTTAGCTTTCTATAAACTTCTGTTTTTTTTAAGACAAGAGGGCCTTCACGTTTTTCTTTTTTCATAATATTCCTTTCTGTCATATATGATTAATAAAAATCAAAAAGTCAGGGTAACCTAATAGAATTCAACCTACATCCCTGTGTAAACGACTACATAGAAAAGAGACTGCATAAAAAAAACACTTGTGCCAGTCTAAACTACTCCCACGATGGTGATGATGTTATATATTCTGACTTGCAATCTGGGCTGTATTTTGTTCCATGTTACTTCATATTCTCTCAGTGATGAGGAATCGACAATCAACTATCATTTGTAGGAAGATGTTATGTATATTTATAACATTTTCATTACCTTGAATGAATCCTCTGTAATCCTGTACCATATGAAAGGGTTACTGCTTGTTATTCTATTTAGTGACACCTCATACTTAAAAGTTGAGCTTGAGCTAGTAATATCGAATGTGATGTTTTACTATATAGTTATTAGATTATAATATATGAAATCATTTTTGCTCATTTTTTTACTCTTGAAGTTCTGTTCCAGTTCTGAAAGAATTTTTTTCTTTCATCTATTGTCTGTCAGAGCAATGCAGTTTCAGTCCTTTTCCCAGCATAACCCCAGAGGAAAGGAGGTCTGCCAGAGGGAAAAGAAATATCTATTTTTTCACTATAAAATCTGCACACAGGTGTACTACACAGATGAAATGTAGCGTCTTCTTGAGTTATTCATTGTTTTCTCTCCAAGGGGACACTTCTAACGTCCATTAAAATCCTGTGTCTGCAACACTAACATTAATATCCTGATAATGCATTATAATTAATACAGCTTTGCCACTTACAAAGAAATAGGCCTGCTAACTAGACTCAAACTTAAATTATCCAGCCCCTCTGTTAGCACCCAGCAACAGAAATGCATGAGCTAAACAGAAGGACTACATTGTCAGCTCCACCCTGCAATCTGCTGTGAGCAGAGGAATCTGTTTCTTAGTTAAATGCAGAAATTGAATGTATGTTAATTTCATAACATTATGATGTGAGCTTCATGTGAGTTATAAAAAAAGGTAGGACAAATTTTTGGTATGGAAATTCATATATTTTAAAAGACTGCAAAAATAGTAGCAGAGATTTCTAGGATGTAAAGTCAGAAAACTTTTCCATTATTGAATTAGATACAAGTCCGATTTCTTTAGGTGGAGACAGTAACAAGGGACTGGCAACGAGCTATACCCAACATATGTCCACAGCTAAAACAGGCAATGCATGTAGGATTCAGCCATCTGCCAACCAGAAAGCCCCCCCCCCCCCAGACAGGGATCTGCTGTGGCTATTGTCTGGAGGGGCTGTGTTTTAGTGCTAAGTAGGTGATTACTGTGACAGTGCAAAGATTATTGAATAAGAAAGGATGTTCATTTACCTTCAGCCATCTCTGTTTCAATCTTGGTGTTGCACTGAATCAGAATCAAACCCATTTACTCCTGTCCACAATGAGATACTTGGTACCAGTAATATGACTCAACCTGCCTGACCTTCTTCCATGATGAGCTACCACAAGGTCACAGGTCACCTGCACTACACCACTGATTCAATAATATTTCCCTAGATATGTCTGTGTACTCATTTGCATTACTAACAATGGTCATATTCTGATGTCTACTAAAACGTTTCCATTTCAATCTAAACTCTGACTAATGCTCTGACATACTACTTGCTTATTCCTGAAATGACTGCAAATTACTAAATTGGCACTACCTTATTTCAACAGCTTTAAAATGTGGGATCCTCTGCATTTTCTGTCCTTCTGATAATATCTTATTTTATTTATTGCTTTTGTGGGTAGCAACTATGTTGATACACTTACTGTTATAGTATATAACCCTTATCGTGAGTAAACCATATTTTCCAAGTATGCTTACTACACATGCAGAACTTTTTTTCCCTGTGCCTTATCTGTTTATTATTACAATGTTTAATTAATTCATTCATTAATTAATAAGTAAATAAGTAACTAAATGTACCAATCATCGATGTGATGTACATAAATAGCTCAGTGACTATAACATGCCATTAATGTGCAAAATGCAAGGAAGGGAGCTGAAACACAAATCGACTAATTAAAATATTTCATTCACAGGCAAAAGAAGTTGGGGGGCTCAGTCATTTGTGGAACGTTCTCAGCGTGAATATTTCATTATCCATATTTCACTACTGATGCCTTTACAAAATTGCTTCATGCACTTGATAGAGCACAACCACTAGACAATAGTCATAATTTTGGAATTCACTGTATGAACATCTTGTCGTTTGTACTACAGTAATGTTCTACAAAACCGGAAAGAGAAACTCAGAGAGAAGCCATCAGAGTATGCACATTCCCCTAAGTGAGTCATTACTGCATCCTTTAACCACTGCTATGCAATGAAGTGAAAGAACGTAGCTAAAGAGTTAACTGCTTAATATTGCTTTACACTAAAATAAATTTTGTCAGTCGATTCAGAATAATTTTTGGTACATTTTACATGTTATACAATATATGTGTAAATAACTTTAAAAAGTTACTTTGGATGTGCTTATTATTGTGTTCAGGTCTGTTTCTTGATTTTTTTTTTTTTTTGAAGGAACATTACGTTACTTCGGTTTTAGCACAGTTGAGGAATTCACTTTTTATGTTTTGATGGTAGGTTATCTAATAAGGTAAGGCCAATTTTTATTCAGTGACCCAGGGGAAAAGCTCCAACTTGTATACAAGTACAGCAAAAGAGTTAAAAAACACGATACAATAAAAGTGTTGCATAATACAAAAAGAAATGTTAAATATGACAAAACATGGTTACAAAATGTAACACAGTAGAAGAGTATTGTACAATAAAAAGAACACTATTTCATGCTACAGTGCAAGAAATTGTGGCAAGAGAATTGGAATTTATTCTACAGTTTCATCCAACTACTTGGGTACCAAGACAAACTATCGAATGCACAGTGTAAAGCAAATCTGAATTCAGAAAGCAGAAAAATTAATGTAGGGCATAAATTGGAATTGATTAAGTAATGAAATGACAACAGTTGAACATAAAGTATAGAAAATGCATTTATAAGACCCAGACAGCAGGTAATTTAGCACATACAGACAAACAATATATTAAAAGATAACACAGAATTAGGAATATGGGCATGCTGATAATATATTTTAAAAAGAAATATGATGACTGTAATCATTCTTTGATTATATAAGAAAGATTGATGAAAAACATGAACATTAAGTAAGGAAGCAGCCATATCTGTATGCATACCTGTATGATGTGATAATGACATTATGTGGAATCCAAAGACCAACATACATAAAAAAAGGTCAAACTGTGCAATTTTAACAGTAAAGTCTTCAGCCAAATAGCAACAGCTGATTAGAATAAGTGTTATTCTCTTGTCTAATATTTAGAAATAACAAAATGAAAACTCCAGCAAAGCTAGAACCTCCACTGAGTGACCTCCCAAACCTCTTGTATCAGAGGCACATGGGATATATGCAAATGACCCTTTTGAACATGAGATGTTCCAGCTAACTGGTGATTCTGAATGTCCATGACTTGTTTCATCATTTTAATGGACAATTTCAGGCCAATAAAGCCAAACCCCACTAACTATGGATATACATATTTTGGCCTTGTTATGATCTTGTCAGTAGACTACAAGCAGTGTGTTTTACTAAGACTAAGAAACATAGGGCTGTTATAGGTTCATAGGTTCATAGGTTCATACTAGGCTATCTGCCAGAGGGCATTTATAAGCCTAGCCCATAGTTTTGTGGCTTACGCCACCCCTTTAGTTTGGAGAAACTATGCCCATTATTTTGCTGTGCCTCTGTCGAGCAGTGACACTGAGGTAACCCCTGGGGTGTATCTGCGATCTCCCATCCATTGGTCAAGATTCCTCTTGAACAAGGCCAGCGAGGTGCTCTGCCTCACATAAACCGGGATTTTGTTCCACAGCATAGGGAGTCTTTGGGTGATGAATCTATCCTCCAGCATGTCCTATTAATAACCGTGTCGAGGTTTAAGTCTCCGCCTTGTGGCTCTGAGGGATCTAGATTTTTGAGATGAAGCATGTTCATCAAATCTGGGTTTGACATGGCCTTGTATGTCAGGCATAGGTCACCTCTGAGCAAGCGGTAAGCAACTGAATATAACTGGAGTCCTTTCAGTCGGGCAGCATAAGACAGATTTTTGAGACCCTTTATCCTTTTGGTGAGGAACTTTTGTGGCCTCTCCAGCTGCTGCAAGTGTCGGGTCAGATACATTCCGAATGGGGCATTGTACTCGATCATTGGTCTGATGAGTGATGAGTATAGGGAGACTATGACTTCCCTTGATCTAGCTGTGAATCCCTTCATGATAAGGTGGGCAATGTAGAAGGTCTTCCTAACTACTTTTGCAATATGAGTGTCGAATGAAAGGCTACTGTCAACCTGGGTTCCCAGGTCCCTAATAACTTCTTCTGTGATCAGGGGATTGCCACCTGTATGGTAGCTAGGGGTAACCTTATTTTTCCCGAAGGGTATGACTATGCATTTCTTGGCATTTAACTTTAGGCCATGGCTCTGGCACCAGTTATCCGTTTTTGTGAGACCCTTCTGAAGGATATCTGTGTCAGATGTGTTTTCAACTACGGCGCCCAGTTTGTAGTCATCTGCAAACTTTGTCAGCCATAACCCTCCTGTGTTTGCTTGTACTTCAGAAAAGTAGATGCCAAACAAGAGTGGGCCCAGGACTGAGCCCTGTGGGACACCACTTGTGACAGGCTTTGAGTCTGACATGGCGCCAGCAACTCTGACCCTGTGGGTTCTGTCACTCAGCCAGTTTGCAACCCATCTTGTAATGTATGGGTTTACATTTAAGTTAATGAGTTTTTCAATGATACCCGAGTGAGGTATTGTATCAAAAGCCTTCGCCAGGTCTAGGTAGGCTGTATGGACTGCCTTTCCTCGCCAATGGCCTTGGTGGCTGTTTGAAAAAGTCAACCAAGTTTAAAAGGCATGATCTGCCTTTGACAAAGCCAAACTGGGTTGGATCCAAAGTCTGCAAGTTCCCTATGTCTTTATTTATGAGATCCATTATGATCCTCTCCATGGCTTTGCAGATAAGGCTTGTCAAGCTAATGGGATGGTAATTTCCAGGGTCGGTGGAGGCACCGCCTTTGTGGAGTGGGACCACAGTCGCTGCGCCACTCCTGGAGTGTATCCGGAGGTGAGACTAAGATTAAACAGCTGTCCTAACTGTGGGTTTAATTCCTCGTTGAGTTCATGGAGCACACAGCCGGGGACACCATCAGGTCCCATGGATGCTGTGTTCTTTGCCTTGGAGAGAGCAGTTCTCACCTGGGCATTAGAGATGTTTGGGGGCTACAATCATTTGGTATAGATATCTCTCCTTTAGGGGAGGGGAGAAGTTTGCACTGAACCTGTCAGCCAGTATGTTGGCAATGTCTGTAGGATCAGTAATCTTCACATCATTTTGAACTAATTCTGAGCATATCTGGGAGTTTCCTCCTAGGTTTCTGACATAGCTAAAGAATGCCTTATGGTTGTCTTTAGAGTCCTTAGCTATTTTTTTCTCAAAATTAGCTTTGGATGATTTTATGAGAGCTCTTAGCTTTTTACTTATAGTGATCAGCGTGTCTTACCTTTTAAGGATTTTGCTCTATCTTGTAGTAGCTTTCTCCTTTTGTTGTAGAGTTTGTTTATGGCTGGGGTCCACCAGACTGGATGCTTGCCTTTGGTACAAAGAGTCTTTGTTTTGCTTGGGATTGCCTGATCCATGCAGCCCTGCAGGTGCTGGTAGAAGGCATTTGTAAGTGATTCAGCGGTTTGAGTAATGTTAACCGCCGGCTCAGGGGCCTTAAAGGAGACCACACTAGTCTTTAGAAGTGTGAAGTCGGCTTTCGAGAAGTTCTTTACTGTGGTCTTTTTCATTTCGGGTGGGGGCGGGATGAGGACCTCCAGCGAGATTAGTTTGTGATCAGATCTCACCAGTGAGGGGTATACTTCTGTCGTTGAACATTGTACTCCAATGTTCGTGATGATGAGATCAAGTATGTTTTCTCCTCTTGTGGGGATGGTGACTAGTTGTTCCATGGCATTTGAGTTTATGAATTCCAGGAACTTTTGGGCTAGAGTGTTTGGGCTTGAGTAGTGTTCCCAGTCTATATTAGGGTAGTTGAAGTTACCTAGTATGATGGCGTTCGGAGATACATTTATCCCCTCCAGTGTTTTCAGGAAGGCCATATGAGGGTGGCCTGTAACATGCTACAAATTGCAGAGCAGTCTTGCCTATGGTTAATTGCACCTGGATGGTTTCCGATGCATCGTGCGATGCCACCAATCTTGAGGTGTGGGTGTCCTTGATGAATATGGATACCCCTCCTCCTTTCTTGGTATTGTCCGGGTTTTGGGGCCGGAACGCATGATATGAGGTAAAACCTGATAGTGCTGGGGTGCTCTCAGGAGCCTTGAACCAGGTTTCTGTCACAGCACAGACATCGATGTTCTCCATACTGAGAAGGGCCTCGAGTGCGTGCATCTTGAGGTTGAGACTTCTGGCATTGAGCAGCATTACCCTTAGTTTCTTTGTTTTGTTCTAGGGTGGTAGGTTTAGAATTTGAGCCTTGCCTAAAAAGGCACTATGGGGGTGGCAAGAGCCTTTGCCAAAATCCAGAATCCCAGGGGTGACAAGTGCAAGCCGTCCCTTGCGAAGCAGCGTGGCTTGTCCAGCATGTCATCCCAGGCAGACAGACATTGGATCCCCTTTGAATGACACCAGAGTTTAAGCCAATTGTTAAAGCTGATCATCTTATCTCTGTATTGTTGCATCATTCTTGGTGAAGGTAGGATACTGCTCAAGGTCAGGGTCATACCTGCTTGGGCTACATAATCAGAGAGCTCCTCTATGTCTCTTTTCATGTAGTCCAAGGAGGTACGTCTCAGGTCGTTAACACCAGCGTGGACAATGATTGAGTCGTACTTGTACCTGCTGTTGAGAGACCTGAGTGCATGCATTATGTGGCGGATTCTAGCACCCGACAGGCAGCTTACTGTGACCTTCTCCTTACTCAGTCTGGTGAGCGGGACGTCAGTGTGTCTGACTATGGAGTCACCATTGACTAGTGTGTCTGGCATTGTGTTTGGCCTTAAGGGCTGTGACTGCTTGACACTCTGACTGTGTGGTCTATGTGTTGCAGGTGTTGTGTTCTGAGGTGGTAGTTGTTTGGGTGTCTGCTTTGGTGGCCTCTGCTGTTTTGGTAGATTTTTGATCAGAGCCTCCGAGTATGTCTTTGTGTGTTTATGTGTATGATTTGAGTTTGTGATGGTATTATGTGAGACTGGGTCTATAGTGTGTGTGGTTACCTTCTCCTCCTGTCTGGTCATGCCAGTCCTATGTTGAGAGAGCTCAGCCTCCAGTTTGGCCGTATAGTTGCATCTCTCGCATGTATTTATGTTTTGTGGGAGGAGGAGAGGGTTGTTCAGGTACATGAGGCAATTGTAACATTGCCTCAATATTCCCAGGTTCACCAGCTGAGCAGGAGAGGACATTAGCAACTGATCCCTCGACATGCTAGAAGGAATAGACAGAAAAACTTAAGAAAAGGTTTTGGGGGATGTGGGTGACCGAGAAATGGGGTTTGCTTTTGGGGTACTTTCTATAACAAGAGTGCTGTATCGAGGTGATAAGTACTGTAGGAGCAAGTGCTTCACTATACAGATAGAGAATAGACTACTTGGGAGTCAAGTAGAGATAATTTATAGTTGTAGGATACACTAAATAGAACAGTAGTATACTTTGAGGAAGGTAGTTTTAAGGGAAAATTTGAAGAGTGGACTTTAGGTAGCCCTAATAGTTTAAATCTGATTAACCGGCGCTGCCCTAGTGTGCAACGGTAGCAGCTCCGTGCTAAAGCGCGCTAACGCGTGCTTTATAGCAGGGGGCTGGAAAAAACATGATGTCCATTATCATTAGGGTCACTGTAAAAGTATCCCAAACAACAAACTAAAATAATAAGTGAAAAGGTGACAAACAAAATGAAAACTCCAACAAAGGTGAAACACCTGATGTTCATAAGGGTCATTTGCATATATCCCATGTGCCTCTGATACAAGAGGTCTGGGAGGTCACTCAATGGAAGTTCTAGCTTTGCTGGAGTTTTCATTTTGTTTTTACTGATTGGTTTTTCAGTGACCTTCTCACTTATTGTTTTAGCTTGTCTAATATTTAGGAAATAATATTGCAAGCAAGACATTTGGCAGTTTGACTAATACTACAAAAAGAAAATCTGTTGTCATGAGAAAACTGAAAGAAGAAAAAACTCAAAAAGAAAAAGTAAAAAATGCTATCATGAAAGGTAATTTACAGATGAAAAAATGGAATGAGTATAGGGAATAAAGGTAAGGTATGAGAAGGGAAAAAAGTTAAAGTATAGGTTGGAAAGAAAAGATAAAGATCTGATAAGGCAATGACTGCATTTTCTGGTTTTATAACTGCATAGGTACAGCTGAGAGTTCCATATTAAGGAGGGGTGGGTTAGATCAACCCATCTATACTTTCAGTTATTTTTCTCTCTTCTGGAAGTGACCTCCAGACTGCTATAAGGTAGTAGCCAAGCATGCTGTCACCAATTCTACTTTTCCTGCAGTTGGATTCCAGGGGAGAAACCCAGGGGACTTTAGCTCCCTAAAAGGATCATACCAATTCAGGGAATTAGTGATGGCAGAGAGCACTCATTGATATGTGATATCTTATTAACAAAATAACATGGGCCAGTTTCAATGTGTTAAAAATTGCCATCTGTCCAGTTTTTCTATTTGCTTATTTGTTTGTGGCATGCAGTGGTGTTGTTCTTCTCCTTTGTCCTGACTATCCTGTGGTAGACATGCTCTGATTTCCCTTACAAAGTCAGATGTGAGACTTCTTTAGAGAGCAGATTCTATGAGCAGCTTGGATCGACTGAGTGTACTGAAAACTGAGCTGCTTGGATCGACTGAGTGTACTGAAAATGTGAACCCTTGATTACATACCACACGTGTTCCATGGCTTTTAGTTCACTGTTGTCATGAAGACCCAGATACTGAATTATGTCAGCAGTATTGGTACTGATGCCATTTAGACCTGAAATATGAGAAACTGGTGCACTTTAAATGATTTATGTCTGTGCCAAAGTACTACTGAGCATGTCTGTTAGAAACTGAATTTACCAAATGTATATTAGCAGAGTCTCTTTGAATGCAGCTCAGTCACTGATAGGATGCAGTACCTTATTGTTGCGGGATGAGGGTAGGTGATTTACTCAGAGGTTCTGCAGTATTCTCAGATATTATCCAGCTAACTCAGTACTAGACTGTACCACATTTTTAAACTAATTTAGCCTTTGACTACAAAGGAATTTATCCATCTAACTCGGTACTATACTTACATCTTACTTTTTGAAGTAATTTAGCCTTTGACTACCAGGGAACCTATCCATCTGACTTACACTTGACTTTAGCAAATTACTTAAACTAATTTATCTTTTTGTTAATGGAAAATGCCAACTAAGCAGATTATTCTCAGGTATGTTCAAAGAGCTTTATATTACTCAGGAGACAAGCTGAGACACGCACACGCACACACACACACACACGCACACACACACACACACACACACACACACACACACACACACACACACACACACACACACACACACAATGAAAATGAATATTCCAGAATTAAAATCAAAGTCTGTAAAATGCATCTTGTTTCTTCTTATTCATTACATTGATCACTATATATTACTGCAAACGTGGTTAGATCAGATCTTTTTTCCACATTGCTACTCTCAACATCTTTTTTGCACTTTTTTTACTACCAATATTCATAGTTCTTGTACAACCACCTTACACTTGCCCTTCAGCCAGCAAATTAGAAGTAGCTCACAGAGTTTCACATTCTTTGTCTTCCCTAACTACGTGAATATCTTGTCCAAGGTTTAAGTTCACATTCTAGGTTTCCTTGCAGGCGTCAGTAAACCACTCAATAATGACATCTTTGCAACCAACTCACGGTACAGCTTTAAACCAAAGGCTCCAACTCTGCTATGTTTTACTCCTGGAAGTTAAACTTAAATTTAGAGTTATTTTACAGTCTTCCAGTCTCTGAGCTATTGCTTATATTTAAACTCCTGGTGCTTGCTTCTTGCACCACGTTAAAAGTTGGCAACTGAGACTTTCTCTTCACTCTCATTCATCTGTCTCTCATTCTTTTTATTTCTCCCTCCCTTCCTCTCTCTCTCTCTCTCTCTCTCTCTCTCTCTGTCTCTCTTCTTAGTTCTGGCTTCTTAGATGCTAGCAGATGCTACCGATGCTACATCATTTATTTCATTCGCACTTAATTACACCTTTTAATTAGCAGTCAAAACTCTGCTTAACATGTTGAGAATCCTCCTGGGGGCTTTCCATCCAACTGGCTGTCCATTTAATTAGAAACTAGTTTACATCAAAAATGCTTGAGGGGATTATGAGCATTACAGTATATACAGCTGAAGGCCACAGTAAGTATTTGTTATTCTGTGATAACCCCTCTTCTACCAATTGAGATCATATCAAATGCAAATGTGCTTAGTTTTTACTGTA
Organism: Protopterus annectens; assembly: GCF_019279795.1. Lineage (NCBI taxonomy): Eukaryota > Metazoa > Chordata > Ceratodontiformes > Protopteridae > Protopterus > Protopterus annectens. The sequence goes on along the minus strand of NC_056747.1, from coordinate 745,376,154 downwards.
GTCTATTAAGTATAAGTTAAAGGATGCTTGTCTTTAAAGTCTATAGATTATGATGGGGGGAGTCTTCATTAAAATTCACAGATACTACAGAGAAAACAGCTCAGGGGTCAAATATTTTATAAATGTCTTAGTGAGACATAGGCACTGTTTGTTATAATAGATCTGGGGCTGCAATCTTGATTTTATTAAATATCTCTGTCCATGTGGGTTTTTGCCAGGTTTCTTCCCCTCATCCCAAAGATGTGCCCTAGGTGAATTGGCATTCCTTCCCAATACCAGTAAGTAAACATTTTGTGTGTGTGAGTGAGTGCATGCCTCTCCTGATGGTTTGACAGCATCTTCAGGATTACTTCCTCTGCCTTGCACTCAGTGAGTACTGGGTTCTTGCTCCCCATAACCATAAACTGACCTAAACAGGTAAACAGTGAACAAAGGAACAAAATGAATGCATGAACAGATATACGTGTGGTGGCTTTCTTAATATCTCATTGGGGACTGAATCTTATGCCCCTGCATCTATAGCCTAGGGTCTGAAATCGGGTTGTGAAGTGGACCAGGCAACTCATTCAGACTAGTCAAATGAGAAAGGTTCTGTGAAAGCAGGTAGGACTGGATTCAAGCAGCAGTGGGCTTATATACCCAAAAGCATCCACACGGACTATCTGACAACATCTATAACCCCTGTGTATAGAATCATAGGATCATAGAATCATAGGAAGTTACTAGACTATTGGCCTAGCCAAGAATTTAGCCCATGTTCCAACAAGTCAGCATGCAATGCCCCTGTCCAGCAGAGATAAAGGTGGAATTCCATGGGTGTATTTTCTGTTCCCCATCCGGTTATCCAGGTTGTGCTTAAAAAGGGTTAATGAGGTACTCTGCTTGATGTGGAGAGGGAGTCTATTCCACAGAAGGGGATTCTCTGGGACACAAATCTTTCCCACCAGCAAGTTCTATTGATGTCACAGACCAGGTTGAGGTCACGCATGTGGGTTAGTCGAGTGAAGCTTGACTTGCGGATAAGCAGCAGTCCCATCAAGGCGGGGTCTGAGATTCCTTTGTATGCAAGACAGAGTTCACCTCTAAGGAGTTTGTATGAGACTGAGTAAAGGGACAAGGTTTTTAGCCTATCTGTGTAGACTAGCTGTTTGAGGCCCTGGATTCTCCTGGTGAGGAATCTCTGTGGTCTGTCCAGCTGCTGCCTGTGCTTTGTGAGGTACATGCCGAAATGGACATTGGACTGAATAATGGGCCTTATAAGGGAAGAATAGAAGGATGCTATGACCTCCTTGTCCCTGGATGAGATACCCTTACTTATGAGGTGAGCCATGTAGAAAGTTTTCCATACAGGGGAAGCAATATGGTGGTCAAAACTCAGTTTGCTATCAACCCGAGTGGTCAAGTCCCTCACGACTAATTGCGTGCTTAGGACCTTGTTATTAATGTGATAATGTGTGGGATATCACTCTCCCCAAAGGGGATGATAATGTATTTTTTGGCATTCAGTCTGAGGTCATGTTTCTGGCACCAGTCATTTGTTTGGGTGAGACCCTCTTGGAGGATGTCAACATCACTAGGGGAATTGATGACAGCACCCAGCTTGCAGTCATCTGCAAACTTGGTCAGCCATAGCCCAGTGGTTTTGGCCTGAACCTCAGAAAAGTATATCCCAAACAACAGAGGCCCCAAGACTGATCCCTGGGGGTACACCACAGATTATGGGTCTTCTGTTTGAGGTGGCTTCCCCTACTTTGACTGGGGAGGGTTCTATCAGTGAGCTAGTTTGCTACCCATCTGGTAACATACATATTGATGCCTAGTTGAGAGTTTATCTATTATACCCAAGTGGGGAATAGTATTGAAGGCTTTGGCCAGGTCAAGGTAGGTGGTGTGCACCATCTTCTCTTCGTCCATGGCTTTGGTGACTGTCTCAAAGAAGTCAACCAAATTTAACAGGCATAACCTCCCATTGACGAAACAAAACTGTGTGGGATTGAGTGTTTTGAGGTTGGCAATGTCCTTGTTAATGAGGTCCATGATAATCCATTCCATGGCCTTGCAGATCAGGCTAGTTAGGCAGATGGATACGACCACTCCTTCCTCTCCACCACAATAGTTAGGCAGATGGGTCTATAATTTCCTGGATCCGTGGCTGCTCCACCTTTGTGCAAAGGGATGACAGTGGCTGTCCTCCACTTGGCTAAGATGAAGCCAGTACTCAGGCTTTGGTTGAATAGGGTGCCTAATGGTATGCAAGTACTTTCACAAGTTCATGTAAAATGTATAATCCCTTTTCCCTTATCATCTAGCAGCCATCTGAAAAATGACACATGTGGCATTTGTGAAGATAGCATCACCGTATGATAGGAAAAATTAAGCAATCAGCCACTATTAGTACGTATATGCATGCACAGAACCACTATGCATAGGTTTTGCTTTACTGTCAACTGAATTTAGTATATGAGTAAAAGCTGCCCGAGCACTGTCCATCCCCAGTGAATGGTAAACAGAATGTCAAAAGGTGAAAGTCATCCCATTTGGTGGTGTGATTGACTAGTGACATAGTTTGGGGGCAGTAGTTACTGTGGCTAGAAGGTCATAAGCTAGCTTTGAGTGTCTTACAGAGATTGTGGTCAGTGGAGACAGAATCTGCTGACAAAATAAAAGAAAACTGATAAGCTGTCAGATAGTTAGAAGTCAACTCTGGAAACCACGTAAGGGGGGAGCTGTGCTGGAAGATGAGGTGGACCCCAGCAGCTGCCAGTTATTGGTACATATGGTCAGTCATGAATAGCATTCAGTGAGAGTGCTGCAATACCTTGGTTTAAGAGTACCTGTGCCATGTCCACTACTGAATTTGTTATACCTAGAAACTTAGAAAAGGCACATATTCTATTTTGGTACCTATATGTTGAAAAATTGCATTTTATAGTATATAAAAGTGTGTGTGAGTTAAGTGTGTGTGTTTCAGTACAATGTAGAATGAAAATACATCTACCTTCAACAAAAAAAGCTTTTAAACTGCATCGCTTCAGCCTGTGTTGTGCACTTCAGGGTTCACTTGCTGTGCGAGTTTCTGGCTGTGCTACACACTGCCTGTATGTATGTATTTATTGATTGGAGATGTTGCTCAGCATCCATCATATTATCTACTGAAGGAGAAATGTTAAGACAAGAAACTTGTTCTGAACAAAAACAAGCAAACTGCATTATATTCACCTCATGGAAAATAAAATACTCTCTTTTGAGACAAACTATGAAGTGCACAACAGAATTGATTTGTCTGACATTTCAGCCTTTTTTTCTACAGCAACTGCTTTCCTGCATCTTTAATAAAAGTCACTGTAAAAGTAACCTTTAATTACTGTGAATTGTTGAATGATAGGTATGTGCAGGTGGAAGGATGTTCTAGTATTTGAGTTTAACAGACTTGTGCTATTTTGAGTGGCAGTATCTTAGGAACATATATTTCTGTATATCTTACTCACTGTATATGCATATGTGTGTGCTTGTGTGTCTGTATATGTCTAGGCATTTATGTATATGTGTTGGCTATTTGTATGTATATCTAAACATGTCCAGGATTAAAAGGAGATTTATTTATTTATTTTTATTTAACATTTGTTGACCGGGAATGTCCGACTAGGTTACACAGAGCCTGTTTTCAGCGGAGGCCCGGGGAGAAATGCTCCAGATGCATGTCTTTGGAATGTGGGAGGAAACCGGAGTACCCGGAGGAAACCCACGCAACACAGGGAGAACATGCAAACTCCACACAGAAGGCACCCCAGCCGAGAATCGAACCGGAGAACCTCTTGCTGTGAGGCGACAACGTTAACTGCTGCACCACTGTGCCGCCCAAGATACCGTACTATGCAAGCCATGATATGTAAATGAATATCGGACATTTTTCCTAAGAAAAAAACACCAACTGTCCAGCAAAAAAACAAGAAATGACACCAACAAACACACTGAGAGAACTCCAAACATAGGTCCTTTAATGAAAATAAGTTAAAGTTTAGGGCTTTCGTCCTCACAAAAAGGATATCTTCAGAACTTAAAATACAAACATTTTAAGTTAATTAAATGACATTCTGTATGTCCCCATGACCCAAGTCAACCAGTCAAAATCCTTTTGTTTCAAGGTAACATTCAATACTTGAGTAATACATGTAAAGTAAAATCTTTCTTTGGGAATGTCAATACCATTTTTTTAAGTCCAAAGGAAAAAACAACTAACTTGAAAATGAATAAATCATGTAAATAAGCCACCAGACATTAACAAAACAAAATATGTTGTGCAATCTGTCAATCAACATGATATACAAACATATAAATAAATTAAAAATATGTAGTGATAAACCTTAAACTAAACAAAGTTCACAGTTTAGCTGCCCTAAGGTGAATTGTACTGCTTATAGATACACATTCATTAATACCTAGTTCTTGAATTGCATTCAGAACAAGATACCAGTACAATTCATTGTATTCTAGATGATATTCCCAAGACTCACCACATTCATTTTTCTCAAACTTCTCAAGCACAAAAAATACAAATGTCTTAAAATGAACACAAATTTAAAATGCTTGCATAGGGCGTTTGAGTTGTCAACTATCTTGATTGCACAAACATGCTCATAAATCCTGGCCCTAAACACTCTTTCAGTCTTCCCAGCATAATATGCTGGGTAAAAAACGTAACTTGTTAGGTATACAACCCCAACTGTACCACAGTTGTACCTCACCCTGCATGAAATAACCTTTGGGTAGGAATTTAAAATAGTGTTAACTGTATCAAAAATTAACGACATTGGGAGCATGCTCCACATTTGAACATGCCCTTGGATTTACTGCCACAATGATGAGGATGCTTATAACATTTCTCCATGTAGCCCTTCATATTCTCATTTCATTTAAACACAAAAAGCTGTTGTGCCACCCGTCTTATTTATTTATTTAACTATTGTTGCTGAGGAAAGTCTGACTAGGACAAAGCCTATTTTCAGTGGAGGCCCAAGGAGAAACATTCCAGATGCATGTCTTTGGAATGTGGGAGGAAACCCATGCGAACATAGGGAGGACATGCAGACACCATACAGAAGGCACCCCAGCCAAGATTCAAACCAGAGAACCTCTTGCTGTGAGGCAACAATGTTAACCAGAGAACCTCTTGCTGTGAGGCGACAATGTTAACCACTGCATCACTTGTACATGGTATCTAATAACTCTGCAGATCTGAACACCCCTTTCCAGCTTTTTGTAAAAATTTCCTTAACATCATTTAGGCTGATTTGGAAACATATATGTGTGGGTATGTTCTCCCCATGTCTGTGTGGAGTTTGTATGTTCTCCCTGTGTCTGTGTATGTTCTAATTCCATCCATGTCTGTATGGAGTATGCATTTTCTCCCCAAGTCTGTGTGGATAAGTTCTCCTCATGTCTGTGTGGAATTTTTATGTTTTCACCATGTTTGTGTGGCATTTGTATGTTTTCCCCATGTCTGTATGGAATTTGTATTTTCTCCTTATGTCAGTGTGGCTTTTCTCTTATTACTCTGGGTTTTACCACCACCTAAAACATGAGGATTGACTGGGTGCTCTAAACAGTCCATATATTCTACATTTCTATTACCCTTGCCTCTCGGCTCATATCTGAAGGACCAGTCTAATCCGCTGGTGAAAAAATAATTAATTAATAAAATTAACCATTATGATACATTGCCCTTGAAGACAACAGATGATGCCAGATGGGGAACATTAAATAATAAAGCAAAATGCCAAGGTCAGATGGCCAAAATTGCATCTTGTCAGAACCTACTTAACAAACTGTAACCTACTTGAGGGTGCCATAAACTGAGTTGGTATATTTAACTAAGAGGAAAGGGTGATGGACAATAAGACCCACAACTGTAAGAATTTATTTCATTTTATTTTATTTAGGTTCATAGGTTCATAGGTTCATACTAGGCTATCTGCCCTAGGGCATTTACAAGCCCAGCCAGAGTGTGTGTGGCTTTCGCCACCCCTTGGGATGAGAATACTACACCCATTTAGGGTTTAGTTTACTGTGCCTCTGTCTTGTAGTGACACAGAGATGACCCCCAGGGTAAACCTACAATCTCCCATCCACTCGTCAAGATTTCTCTTGAAGAGAGTTAGTGAGGGGCTCTGCCTAACATGGACTGGGATTCTGTTCCAGAGTGTAGGGAGCCTCTGGGTTATGAATCTGTCCCTCCAGCATGTCCTATTTATTTCTGTGTTGAGGTTCAATTCTCTTGCTCTCGTGGCTGTGATGGATTTGGATTTTCTGAGGTGGAGCATGTCCATTAATTCTGGATTGGACATAGTCTTGTACGTCAGGCATAGATCACCTCTGAGTAGGCAGTATGTGACTGAATAGAGCTGGAGTTTCTTCAGCCGGGCAGCATATGACATATGTTTGAGACCCTTTATCCTCTTGGTGAGGAACTTTTGGGGTCTTTCTAACTGCTGCAGGTGTCGGGTAAGATACTTCCCAAATGGGGTATTGTACTCAATCATGGACCTGATAAGAGAAGAGTACAGGGGCACAATGACCTCTCTTGATCTAGATGTGAATCCCTTCATGATAAGGTGGGCAATATAGAAGGTCTTCCTAACCACCTTGGCAATGTGAGTGTCAAATGCGAGGTTACTGTTGACTTGGTTCCCTAGGTACCTGATTACCTCTTCCATACTTAATGGATTACCACCTATGTGGTAATTTGTGGGTAACTTGTTTTTCCCAAAGGGTATGACTATACATTTTTTGGCGTTCAGTTTAAGACCATGGCTCTGGCACCAATTATCCGTTTCTATGAGGCCTTTCTGAAGGATGCTTGTGTCCACTGGAGTATCAATTATGGTGCCCAGTTTGCAGTCATCTGCGAACTTTGTCAGCCACAATCCTCCTATGTTTGCTTGCACCTCGGAAAAATAAATGCCGAACAAGAGGGGTCCCAGGACTGAGCCCTATGGGACACTGCTTGTGACTGGCTTAGAGTCTGACATGGCTCCAGCAATTCTGACCTTGTGGGTTCTGTCCTTGAGCCAGTTTGCAACCCATCTTGTGACATATGGGTTTACATTTAAGCTGGCGAGTTTGTCAATGATGCCCGAATGGGGTATTGTGTCGAAGGCTTTTGCAAGGTCAAGGTAGGCTGTGTGAACTGCCTTACCCTCATCAATGGCCTTAGTGACTGTTTCAAAAAAGTCGACTAGGTTCAAAAGGCAGGATCTGCCTTTGACAAAGCCGAATTGGGTAGGATCCAATGTCTGTAGGTCCCCAATGTCTTTGTTTATGAGTTCCATAATGATCCTTTCCATAGCTTTGCAGACCAGGCTCATCAAGCTTATGGGGCGGTAATTTCCAGGGTCCGTAGAAGCACCTCCTTTGTGGAGTGGGACCACTGTTGCTGTACGCCACTCTTTGGGTACATATCTTGTAGTAATGCTAAGATTAAACAGCAGCCTTATGTGTGGGTTTAGTTCCTCTTGGAGTTCATGTAGCACGCAGCCTGGGACACCGTTCGGTCCCATTGATGCTGTGTTTTTAGCTTTGGAGAGGGCGGCTCTCACCTGGGAATCTGAGATGTTAGCGAGGCTACACTCTGCTGGGATAGATATTTCTCCTTTTGGGGGGGGGAGAAATTTGCACTGAACCTGTCTGCTAGAATGTTGGCAATATCTGTGGGTTCAGTGTATTTTGTGTCATTTTGGACTAACTCTGAGCATATCTGGGAGTTTCCACCCAGGTTTCTAACATAGCTAAAAAAGGCCTTATGACTGTCTTTTGTATCTTTTGTGATTTTTCTCTCAAAGTTGGCCTTGGATGATTTTATGAGTGATCGAAGTTTTTTACTAGTACTGATCAGAGATGCCTTCCCTTTTGGGGATTTTGCTCTGTCATGTAGTAGCTTCCTCCTCCTGTTGTAAAGTTTGTTAATGGCTGGGGTCCACCAGACAGGACGCCTGCCTTTGTGGGAATGGGTCTTGGTTTTATTAGGGATTGCATGATCCATGCATTCTTGAAGGTGTCCATAGAAGGCATTTATGAAGGATTCAGCGGTGTGGGTTGTGGTTTCCACTGGCCCAGGGGCCTTGAAAGATACCACTTCAGTCTTAAGAAGTGTGAAGTCGGCTTTTGAGAATTTCTTCACTGTGGTCTTCTGTGCAGGGGGTGGGGGTGGGATGTAGATTTTCAGTGAGATTAATTTATGGTCTGAACTCACCAATGAGGGGTATACTTCCGGTGTGGAGCATTTTGTCCCCATGTTTGTGATGATCAGGTCTAGTATATTATCTCCTCTTGTGGGAGTGGTGACTAGTTGTTCCATCGCATTTGAGTTTATGAATTCTAGGAACCTTTGGCCTAGGGTGTTGGGGCTTGAGTAATGTTCCCAGTCTATGTTAGGGTAGTTGAAGTCTCCCAATATGATGATATTTGGAGAGACATTCATACTCTCAGTGTCTTCAGGAAGGCTGAGTGGGGTTCCTGAGTTTGAGAGGGTGGTCTGTAGCATGCTACACACTGTAGGGCAGTTTTGCCTATAGTTAGTTGCACTTGGATGGTCTCCGATGCTTCGTGCGTTGCCACTAACCCGGAGGTGTGGGTATCTTTGATGAATATGGATACTCCCCCTCCTTTTGTTGTCCGGTCCAAGTTTTGGGGCCAGAAAGCATGATATGAGGTATAACCTGGTAGTGCTGGGGTGCTCTCAGGAGCCTTGAACCAGGTTTCAGTCACTGCACAGACATCAATGTTCTCCATACTGAGGAGGGCTTCGAGAGCGTGCATCTTGAGGTTTAGACTTCTGGCACTGAGCAGCATTACCCTTAGTTTTTTTTCACTTGTGTTTTTAAGGGAGGTGGGTTTGTCTTTTGAGCCTTGCCTAAAAAAGGCACTATGGGGGTGGCAAGAGCCTTGGCCAATATCCGGAAGCCCAGGGGTGACAGGTGCAAGCCATCCCTTGTGAAGCAGCGTGGCTTGTCAAGCATGTCATCCCAAACGGACAGATATTGGATCCCCTTAGAATGACACCAGTAATTAAGCCAATTGTTAAAGCTGATCATTTTGTCTCTGTACTGTGGCATCATTCTTGGTGAGGGTAAGATGCTGCTCAAGGTCAGGGTCATACTGGCCTGGGCTACATAATAAGAGAACTCCTCTATGTCTCTTTTCATGTAGTCCAGGGAGGTACTTCTCAGGTCATTCACACCGGCATGGACAATGACTGAGTCATATTTGTTCTTGCTTTGGAGTGACCTGAGTGCTTGTGTTATGTGGCGGATTCTAACGCCCAACAGGCAGCTTACTGTAACCTTTTCCTTGTTCAGTCTGGTGAGCAGGACGTCAGTGTGTCTGACTATGGAGTCACCTATTACAAGTGTATCTGGCATGTTGTTTAGCCTTAAGGGCTGTGACTGTTTAGCACACTGACTTTGTGAACTATGTGTTGCATGCGCTATGTCTTGAGGTAGTGGTCGCTTGGGTGTCTGCTTTGGAGGCCTCTGTTGTTTTGGTAGATTTTTAATTAGAGCCTCCGAGTATGTTTTTGTGTGTTTATGTGTTTGGTTTGCAGTTGTGATAGGTCTATGTGAGACTGGGATTGTGGTGTGCATGGTTACCTTCTCCTCCTGACTGGTTTTGCCAGTACTGAGTTGAGAGAGCTCAGCCTCCAGTTTGGCTATATAGTTGCATCTCTCACATATATTTGTATTTGTTGGGAGGAGGAGAGGGTTGTCTGTGTACATGAGGCAGTTGTAACATTGCCTCAAGATTCCCAGATTCACCAGCTGAACAGGAGAGGTCACCAGCAACTGACCCTTTGACATGCTAGAATAGTGTATAGGATTGCTGTGTAACTGAGTCAGAAAGGACCTATAGGGAAATGGGTACTCAAGGGGATTTAGGTGAATGAAGTACTTCCTTTTTGTTTAAGAGTGCTTTATCTGTATAAAAATGCTTTAGGAGCAAGTGCTGGGCTTTTCAGATAGAGAATAGACTGTTTAGATTGCAAGTAGAGCAGTTCTAAGGGAAAAATTGAATAGCAGACTTTGCGGAGCCAGAAATAGTTTAAACTTGATCCGATGCTGCTCTATGAGCAACTTCGCGCAAAAGCGCGCTAAAGCGGGCTTTATAGCAGGGGATTGAAAAGAGCTAGGAAATGGCCCAAAACAGCCAATAAACTACAAGTTGCTGGGCTGGAACCACTCCTTTAGGGACAAATAGGCTGCTCAGTGCTCCCCACTCCCACTGGTGAACAAAGAAGCTTCCTCCTATCCAAATAAGGATATGAACAACACAGGAACTATGACACAGCCCAGAGATCAGCAAAATCTGAATACTGGACTATTCTAGTTCAGTAAAGGCGGGAAAACAAGGATTTTTTTTGTTTTTTTTTTTTTTTTGTTTCAAACAGATAAAAAGATACAGTAACAAACAGTAAATGCTTGTGTTAGCCTAACAGTTAAATTAAGCAGAAAACAAACTTTTTAAAGTTCAAACAGTTCAGAAGCAAACACAAATACAGTAGATCAACTTGCAGAGCTAGTTTAGTAATATAAAAATGCTTTTAGGTGAAATACAGTCGAAATACAGCAGTCAAAAAAAGAAAGCCAGAAAAATACTTATAAATCAAAGGAAAGTCACACTCTCACTCTCTGCTGCTTGTAGAACTCTGCAGGACACCACGAGGAGCTGTGCTGAGTTGTATACAAGCGCAAAAGCGCACTAAAGCTGGCTTTATAGCAGGGGGTTGAAAAGAGCTAGGAAATGGCCCAAAACGGCAAATAAACTACAAGATGCTGGGCTGGAACCACTCCTTTAGGGACAAATAGGCTGCTCAGTGCTCCCCACTCCCACTGGTGAACAAAGAAGCTTCCTCTTATCCAAATAAGGGTATGGACAACACAGGAACTGTGACACAGCCCAGAGATCAGCAAAATCTGAACACTGGACTATTCTAGTTCAGTAAAGGTGGGAAAACAAGGATTTTTTTTTTTTTGTTTTTTTTGTTTTTTGTTTCAAACAGACAAAAAGATACAGTAACAAACAGTAAATGCTTTAAATTGGCTAGCACACTTGAGTGTGTTAGCCTAACAGTTAAATTAAGCAGAAAACAAACTTTTTGAAGTGCAAACAGTTCAGAAGCAAACACAAATACAGTAGATCAACTTGCAGAGCTAGTTTAGTAATATAAAAATGCTTTTAGGCAAAATACAGTTGAAATACAGCAGTCAAAAAAAGAAAGCCAGAAAAATACTTATAAATCAAAGGAAAGTCACACTCTCACTCTCTGCTGCTTGTAGAACTCTGCAGGACACCACGAGGAGCTGTGCTGAGTCGTATACAAGCGCAAAAGCTGGCTTTATAGCAGGGGGTTGAAAAGTGCTAGGAAATGGCCCAAAATGGCCAATAAACTACAAGTTGCTGGGCTGGAACCACTCCTTTAGGGACAAATAGGCTGCTCAGTGCTCCCCACTCCCACTGGTGAACAAAGAAGCTTCCTCCTATCCAAATAAGGATATGGACAACACAGGAACTATGACACAGCCCAGAGATCGGCAAAATCTGAAGACCGGACTATTCTAGTTCGGTAAAGGGGGGAAAACAAGGATTTTTTTTGTTTTTTTGTTTTTTTTTTGTTTCAAACAGACAAAAAGATACAGTAACAAACAGTAAATGCTTTAAATCGGCTAGCGCACTTGAGTGTGTTAGCCTAACAGTTAAATTAAGCAGAAAACAAACTTTTTAAAGTGCAAACAGTTCAGAAGCAAACACAAATACAGTAGATCAACTTGCAGAGCTAGTTTAGTAATATAAAAATACTTTTAGGCGAAATACAGTTGAAATACAGCAGTCAAAAAAAGAAAGCCAGAAAAATACTTATAAATCAAAGGAAAGTCACCCTTTCACTCTCTGCTGCTTGTAAAACTCTGCAGGACACCACGAGGAGCTGCAGGACACCATGAGGAGCTGTGCTGAGTCATATTTTATGTTTCAGCACTGCAGTTTCAGTGTTTGTTCTTTTGTGATTTCAGAATTTAGATCTTCATATTTCAGGATTTATGAGATAATATTTTCTTTTTAAATTTTATGAAAAGATTATTTTTAGAATTCCAAATCATCCCAATAATTTCTATTTCTTTGGTTGTTCGGGAGTTACTGTGAGATGTGATACACTATTTTGTCTAGCATTACTTATCATTGTTCAGGCGTAGGATATAGCATCAACAATAAGCTTTAAAGACTGCAGTATTTTTCAACTTCTCAGGCTGAATTTTTGTTGTTTTCCTCATGTAATTTGTTTAAAAACATGTTGTCAAATTCGGTTTTCCCTTTTTGACTGGTAAACTGCTGGAAAATTTGTATGCTTTCAGTGATGGTCTGTGAAATTCTGGTAGATTATGGGTGGGTTTTATTTTTGCTATTTGGTTTCTGTTTTTGAGTCTTAAGTGACAAGGGAATTGAATGTGCGTGTTTTTTTAACAAATAAGGATATAATTAATAAACTGAGGAAAATATGACTTAGTATTTGTATAAGTTTCTTATATTTGTCCGAGATTTTGTAGAGCTGCAGTTTCAAAACAAACCTAAGGTTCCTTCCGCTTTATTGAGGTTTGCTCTTTACATAACTCAAGTAGCGAATCGTTGCTTATTTTGGAGTCAGAAATGTATTCATTTTGCTGCCAAGGACTCTGAACCTCCAAATATTCTCATTTTGCTTCCACAGACTCTGAGTCTAAAAGTAATAAAATGACATGGTGCACAGTATAGGGGGAATTAATTATAACATTTACGGGGTATAACGGGCATTAATTATATCATTTAGGGGATATAAGGGGCATTAATTGTAACACTTAAGGAGTATAGGGACATTAATTATAACATTTAGGGGGTATAGGGGTATTAATTATAACATTTAGGAGTATAAAGGGCATTAATTATAACATTTAAGAGTATAAGGGGCATTAACTATGACATTCAGGGAGTATAGGAGGCATTAATTATAATTAGGGGTAGAAAAGGCATATCTTCCTGCAGGGGAGGGTGAGAGGACTTTGCTGCTCACATGAAGTATTGCTCACTGTGTTCTTAGGCTGGACATTTATGCTGACTGGTAGTTATTTTGCATTTATGTTATGAGTCAAACATTTGTGCTTGCTGTTTACTGAGTTTGGGTTTGGATATATAGTTTTCATTATAACTTGATGGTGCTGTTGTTGCAGCAGTTAATATTGGTACCTCACATCACTCAATCGCCTGGTTTGGTTCTGGGTTGGGTGCTTTTTGTGCAGCGTACACATGTCCTCTCACCATTCATATGACTCTTCATCATGGTATATGGATTCCTCCCATATCCCAATGCCAAGCTGATAAGTGAATTAGTGATTTAAACTGTTTCAATTGTGTGCAATGTAAGTGAGTGAGTGTGTGTGTGTGTGTGTGTGTGTGTGTGTGTGTGTGTGTGTGTGTGTGTGTGTGTGTGTGTGTGTGTGTGTGTGTGTGTGTGTGTGTGTGTGTGTGTGTGTGCTTGCATGTGCGTGACTCCTAAGATAGACTGGTATGCCATCCAGGACCTGTCCTCTACCTTTCACCCACTGTTTGCCAGGATAAGCTCCAGATCTCCCAAGATCCTGAATAGTATAAAGTGAGTGCCAGTGACACCAGCTATCTGCACATACAGTATGTAACTATGGACACATTGCAATCCAATACAGTAGACAGATGCCTCCACTATGAAACTGCAGAAAATTGAAACTCTTTCTGCATTTATCAGTGCATAATGAGCTGAAAGCTTTGTACAGAGCCAGCACCTATGTACAGTAAACAAACACACCTGGGTAGCATCATGTTTTAATCTGCTAATGTCCATGCAGCATGCACTTAATACCACAGCAATATTTAATTCATAGATCAGTACTAGGCTAACTGCCTTTGTGGGCCATTGTAAGCCTAGCCAACTACCCCATGTGAGAATCAAACCCTGCACCTTTGGTTTATAAGGCAAACACCTTAACCATTATGCCAACCTCCCACCCTTTTTTGTTTTCATTTTTCATTTGTGTATAAACATGAGCATGACATATAAGTACAGAGATAGTACGAATAAACGATCAGAGATGTTAGGAACAGACTTGATCAGTAGAGTCTGAAAAGTGATGCCATAAGTAACCAGAAGGAATGTCCTGCAAAATGAAATTCCTAAACAGACCAGACTCACCCTACAAATGCCTGCAGGACAAAAGCTTTATGTGTGAGGGCATTTTTTGTTTGTTTGTTTATTGCATTATCAGATACTGTTCAGTACATTTGATATCTAACAAAAGAGCATGTAGAAAGTGAAGGTGGGATAAAGATATTTTGCATTACTCAACAATTTGAGAGAAGATAAATTAATATCATTGTACTAATGATAAAGCAAGAACAGTTAGATATAAACCTTAGCATTCAAATTCTCAATTGGGTGAAAAGGTACTTTTTTCCCAATGAAAATGATGCACAGCCAAACAATACAAATTAAAAGGCATTTTCAAGGCCGTACTGGCATGTAAAAGCTGACAGTATGATTCAAGCTTGGGTATTAAGTTCAAACTTTTAAAGTATATTGCTATGTATTACCACTTTGGATCAATGAGATGAGAATGGACAAATCAACAAATATTAGGTTTAAGTTATAAATCAAAGATCAAATATTTTTACCTAGCAGGAATGTAACTTAAAGAATGAACCTTAAAGAAGATTAGAAAGTTGTTCTTAATTGCATTCGTTACCTTGATATGCTAACCCTTCTGTTGATTATTGATTACTTTTGATGAACAGTATAAATTTACACAATGTGAAATACTGCTTAAGGTAATAATCTCAGTTATGCAATTACAATGCTGATCCACGGACATGATGAGCTGCAGGTGCAGTGGTGATATTATACAGTAATATTACAGTTATTGGAAATTAAACATTAGACAATGGTGGCAAAGTACTCCAGGATTTGGATTTTTAGGTAGTAATATCATTCCTAGCAGAAATCTTCAAAACACCTGGCTTTGCTTTATTCTTCTACTCATAGAAGCATAGCTAGGGTGGGGTAAAGAGAGCAGCTGCCCTAGCTGCAAAGCATTAGCAGGAGTGACTGACAGATCCTTCAGTGCATTTGTTAGCATGACTGAAGCACTGCATTGGCACTCTATATCTTTATTACATTGCATTTGTGATCAGAATTGAAGCGCTGTTTTATTTATTTATTTATTGATTGATTTATTGTTTTATTGTTACTCAAGTCCAAGGAGTGTAGTTTTTATTTCTCCTCACCTTAAAGTTGAGGGTAAACGATTGGAGTGCAACACCAGGTACAGGAATTGCTAACTTCACCTCTGTCTGCTCGCATTGCTCTACCTTTACCATAATATACACTGTCTTGACCCCACCCAACTATATTCAAAACCAGCAGGCCAAACAGGTCAGACTTCCCTATATCCAGCAATAGCCCCCCCCATCTTGCAGGCATTCAAAAGTAAGATGAGAAACATAACCTCTCCACTGTATCCTAGGTCTGGTCTGAACTCTCTTTCCAGTGTCCTGCATACACCTCTCACAGACACCAAGGGGGGAATGTTCATTAGGTACCCATACTACGTTAACAGACTCCTTTCTGCCCACAAAAGCAGCGCTTCTTCTTTGACATCCTCTTAGATTACTGAGCTCCTTAGTTTGTTGAGGAAAATGATCCCATCAGCCCTGCAGGGAAACTTTATTTGCACTGCTTTTTACTAGAATTCTCATCCTTTTTGTCACTGCTCAGAGCTTGTGGCCATAGATGAAGATGATAACATAGCTAGTTAGCTCCAAGGCATAGATGGATAAACCTGCCAGGTAATTCCAGTTTGAATAGCGGATCATACACTTATAGAAACTATTAGGTGAGAATGGGAGTTAGCGGTTGTTGCCAGCTCACCTGTTCTGGCTAAGGGAGACATCTCTTGCTCACCACGTGGGTAACACCAAGTGGGAGCACTAGGTGTCTACCCTGTGGAGCTCAAGTCTGTTGAGCCCACAGTGTCACAAAGTGAGCAGGGGGAATTCAGCATAAAGAAGCACTCCTCTCCTCAGAGTTATGCTATAGCAGTGCTCAGAAGACCTGTCAAAGAAGAGTGGAATGCTATGCCAGGGAAGAGGATATGCCACCCCACGTGGCCAGCAAGCTAGCCTGCTCCCTACCACCTCACACATGCCATGAGTGGGTGTGCTCATGGGGGATTCAACAAATGCCTTGGAGGGCTCTCACCTCACCTGGGAATTCCCAGCTCCCATGACTGTGGAACAAATGGACAAGTTGGATACAGATAAAGGAAGCATCTGTCTCAATCTAGGGGGACCTAAAAAAAAAAAAGAAGGTGACATGCCCATATCAGTAAATGTACTGCTTTGTTCTATGATTCAGATGTCCATTCACCACCACTGCCCAGTACAATGCCTGTAGCATTGCCGCTACCACAACTATTTACTAGTCCATCTCCTACTCTGTCACTCCCTTGTACAGCCACTCACAAAGAAGACATCATAATAATTAAACTCCTGCTTGGAATAACTGCTCCCCCTCACATGTAGAGAAGAATGCAGCATTTCCTGTGACAGAACAAGGCTTCTGATTTAAAGCTTCTTATTTTTATTCTAACTACTTCACTCTCAGCAAACAAACAACTTTCATGCAATCTAAAAATCATACTTACTTGAGGCCAGAAAGACAACAATATCTACAAACAACAAAAATGGAATAATCATGTCTCCAAACTGAATATCCTAAAACAATCTGTCATTAATGAACTGGAGGGGAGAGAAGGCATACCATTGTTAGAGTTCTATGCCCACTCTGAATATATTTTAATTAAGAACAAAATTGTGGAATCAGCTCAGACTCCATAAATATGGAGACTGTATGTCATGCAGAAGAAGCCCTGGGACTCCATAGTATAAAATCACCTCCCAAACAGCATTCCTTGGTACACAATCATGTTTTGTCTGTCCATATTCCAGTCTGTCAGTCTAGTCCTTCCCTTATTCCTTTTCATGTTCAGACTTCATTTCTTTTGTAACACTTGATGTCAACATTAGTTTAATAAATTAGTCTGATTACTTGACTTCTCATACTTCCTGTCATCATTTTCCAATAATAAAATGTCTGAAAAATATTCTTTTCCAAGTATTTTGTCCTTTAGGCATGGACCTGAGTAAAAAAGCATTTACTTAATATGACAGTCTAGCTACTTTATTCATATTTGATAAATGTAGGTAAAAAATAAAAAATCACCAGCTCTTGGTATTAACAGTTTCACATAAGCACTAAACATCAGAGAATATCCCCCAATGTATGCTAAACAATCAACACTTATAATAATAGAAGCCTTCAGTAAACCAGAATCCATCCAACCATACATCCGTCCATCTATCCACAACCCCTTTTCCTATTTTGTAGAAGTTTTCACTCAAAATCACAACTAACACATCAAATGAATTACCTCAATAAAGCAGTGGCATGGATCATCCATTTAGTAAAGTAATACATGAACAAATTTAAAGTTAAGTAATTATGAAAGCATATTTATATATTATTCCCTGAAAATAAGTGGCCAGATAGTTTAGTTTCATCTACTATATTCTCCACAGTATACTTTTTTCCCCATATTTAATAAAGACAAAGCAACCAGGTAACAAAGCTATTACTTAAACTCAAACTACAGATGTACACACATGGGTGTGAATGCACACACACACACACACACACACACACACACACACACACACACACACACACACACACACACACACACACACAGATGTATGCAAACTTTGAATACAAGTATGATGTTAGACATAAATTCTGCTAACCATTATACCTCATAGACTCAATATCTCAGCATAAGTCAAGTATTTTAGATACATGTAGCATTATATTTGTACACTGATTCTGCCATGAAGTCCATCCACTGTGAATTTAGAAGTGATTTTGGAAGGTTAATAAGGAATATAACAATGCATTAGCCTTGGTCTGGTGCAGTAGTCTGTCTGCATTTGAGGAGTGATAAATAGCTATATTACAAGGTGGGATATTCAAGCTCAAGACACAGAATGAAAGCCATATATAGTTCATTGTTGAAAGAGCACAGCTTCCAAACATTCCATTTCCATATATATATATATATATATATATATATATATATATATATATATATATATATATATATATATATCAATCTAATCATTTAAATAATTTTGTTTCCCACTTAGCGACCTGAGGTGATAGAGGGATTGTCAGTCGCTTACAGTTTTCTTCGCTTTGCACTAAGAATAAGAACTGCTGCAGTCTGGAAAGCATTAATTTGAATTCACTCTGGCAGTACCCTAAGTCAGTGTACTGCAGTATGCATGGCAACATGGTGCTTTGCATTAAATTCAGCTTCTTGCTCAGGCTCCCCCTCATCACAGTTATTAATTCCAAGAGAGCTGCCAAGTTCCAGAGTTTTGCTTTAATTAAAAAAAATAAATAAAAATGGGAAAAAGTGTCGCACTCACTATCATATCATGGTCAACACCTTTTATGACACATACAGATATAGCAGTCAAGACCTTTGCTCCAAGTACTTTCAACACTCAAAGTTAACACTCTGCTGACAAATGAGCATTTTTTTCCAACAGTAAAATATATTTATTAACTGCTTAATATTTTATCACATACTTTTCAAGTTGAACTTCCTTTTATCTAGCCATATAGCCAGATAAGCACAGACTTCTGTGCTATCTGAGTTTTTTTCTGCAAACCCCCTCACATATGTTAATGATAGAAAATCTTTGCACGCATTATATTTTATACCATACATCTGTTTTTCACTAAAGTCAGTGCATGCCATTATTCAGGTTGTTACAGTAGTTTATTTTAAGAATAAACTTGATGCTAAGCCCTAATTACACACACACATACACACACACACACACACACACACACACACACACACACACACACGTATACGTCTATAGTTTACCTTTGTATTCTCAAGCACACTTCAATCAAACTGCAGATAACCAAGATAAGGTAACTTAGAAATGGTTGTAGTACATCCCAGAACAGCAATATATATATATATATATATATATATATATATATATATATATATATATATATATAGATATATAATATCCTGGTCCTGAAATTCCTCATAGGAGTCATAATGGAGGTAGCCCCCTGCCTACAACTTGCTTCAGGAGTCAGCTTTCACATAGCCTTGTGTGGGGACAGGCATAACATTTTTATGCATCAGACAGATTCATCACCCAGAGACTCCCTACACTATGGAACAGAATCCCAGTCCATGTGAGGCAGAGCCCCTCACTGACTCTGTTCAAGAGAAATCTTGACGAGTGGATGGGAGATCGTAGGTTTACCCCGGGAATCATCTCTGTATCACTGCTGGACAGAGGCACAGCAAACTAATGGGTATAGTATTCTCATCCTAAGGGGTGGTGAAAGCCACACACACTCTGGCTAGGCTTATAAATGCCCTAGGGCAGATAGCCTAGTATGAACCTATGAACCTAAGATGTTGGGTGATAAGGATTTACTTGCCATAATCATGCTCGCTGAATGGGACATAACAGACAGGAGATGTCGGCAATGTGTCCTGCGCTGGCAACAAGCTATATTCCCAAAGGGTGCAATCACAAACCCATACCTCAAGTTCTAACCAGACATCAGCATTTGTTTGAAATTTAGGCTTCAGTCAGGAGCCATAGTGTTGAATGACTTATGGGACCCCCTCATCCTGAACACAGGGGAGACATTGGGAATGGAGTCCTCAGTATTTAGTACCACATAACCATGCATAGGTGACTACAAAGACTACTTCACAAAATCATGCCAGCAACATTAGCCTTTGCCTGGTGAAGTGGGAACTAGCTGGTGGCTGTACCCTAAAGTACTCCAACAGGATGGCAGCTGAAGTTGTGCCTCCTTCAGGTCCCCTGTCTGTCAAGGTAGAAAACTGGTACAGTCTGAAGCCCTCACTATTAGAGGATGAGCTTAGTACATACATGGTCCAGAAGGCCATTTTAATAACAGATTTATGTTCAAAAGGGCTAGGCTGTCTGTGAGCTTTGGCCCTTGTGGTGGTGCAAAGGCTGGCAACCCTCACACTGCCACCACTGTAATATATGTAGGCCAGTTTTTTTTTTTTTGTTTGTTTTTATGTCTGTGGCTTACATGGTTAAAACACGGGCCTCTCTCCAGGGCAGTGAAAGCATTGCCATTGTATATCTTAGATAGTAATTTGAAAGCCATAATGTAATTTTGCAATTTTGCTTCTAGGCATCAAACATCGGAGTTTTGCATTGGAATCCATTAAGCTCAATATATGAATTGTGAGCAGCAGAAAAGAACTGTTGGGCTTAGTGGCTAGGCATGCTTATGTAGTTGGTGCATGATGTCACACTGTGTGCCAGCACTGGCCATCTCCTCCAGCCTCTGGGCACATCTTAGAAAGAAACTGCTGAGTTGTGATTGGTGGAGAGAAACCCAGTTATTGACCAGTCTAGGAGGGTCCCTGCTTTTATATCAAACCTTAAGCTAAATACATAACTATGCAGTAAACATTCATTGCATAATGAACAGGACAGGAGTTTATTTTTTATACTTTAGAGAGATTTACCACAGAAAGATTATAAACAAATAATTTTAGAATTACTGCATAATCTTGTTAATATTGATAGCAATTTAACAGCATGTGCAATACATTTGTAGCAGAACAGAAGTAATACCTATCAGTCAGGTGCATTTCCATAAGAATTTACATGCTGGTTCTGTTTGTTATACATCACTTTGGCATATGTTATCTTTTGTTCATACATATCCTGTAAGTTCTGTTTCATTGAAGAGAACTTTGAGATATATCATGTTACCAGAAAAATTAATTAGCATTTCATAAAATATCTTGTGGCATTTTATTTAGAATTTGTTTTAAAATGAAAAGCCACCTTCTTGGGATTTTAACTGATTCATTTATTTCAACTTATAACTTGTGAACCACAGCATGCATTCTTAATGCTGACTTATTCTGGCATACTACAAGACTCTGAAAACTATGTATAATAAATTTAAATATTTACTGCATTAGCTTTTCTGGCACAACTGGTCAGTTATTCAGAAGTAATATATATATATATATATATATATATATATATATATATATATATATATATATATATATATATATACAGATATCCCTTTCAGAAGCACAAGAGAAGATAATGCACTTTGAAAAATAAACGGTCAGTCAAGCAGATTAACAGCACATTCCTTAACAACATACCTCAGCCTTCCTTCCCACCCCAACCGGGGTACCCCAGGGATCCATTCTTGGCCCTATGCTCTTCAATATCTTCATTAATAATTTCCATGCATACATTCCTAACACTAAGGTAGTACAATATGCAGATGACTCAACTTTAGTTTGCTCTGCATCAAACCTCCCTGATCTCCAAACAAAAACTCAAACTGCCTTCTCAACTACTGAGAACTGGATGCTCCAAAATCATCTCTCTTTGAATGCCAACAAATCAAAGATCCTTCTATTCTCTCACTCAAAATCTATCTGCCTAGACAAAACCTTTTTCAAGATTACAAGCCTTGCCAACTCCGCTATAGAAGTTGTTTCTTTTGCTAAACATCTTGGGGTTACTGTTGACGAACACCTAAAATTTGATACTTATATTCAGCTAAATATAAAGAAAACCCATCCAGAAACGTGGCATGCTGTACAGAAACTCCCACTTCCTCTTCCCCTCAACAAGACAGACCCTCGCCACTACCTTCCTACTACCTTCACTAATGTATGGTGCCCCCTACTAACCAACCTATCTTCCTCCATGTCTTCTAAACTAGAATCCTATTACAATAAAATCTCAAAGTTCGCCACCACTTCCAAATACTCCACTCACCACTGTAAACCTCTCCACCAGCTGCAATGGCTAGAACTCCCAAACTACCTTGACTACCTCCAACTCATCACCACTCACAAGCTTATTTTCAAACCAACTATATGCCCAGCACTAACAAACATGTTAACATTACACACCCCAAACAGAACTCTAAGATCTACTCACCAAAATCTAATCTCTGTTTATAAACCAAACAGTCCCACTGATCAGCTTCTCCTATCCTTTTCCGTCACCAAAAAATGGAATTCTCTCCCTCCATCTCTAAGAATTTCTGAGAACTCTGACCACTTCAAAACCCAGCTGCATTCTTACCTCTCCCAAAAATGGAAATGTAATTGCACTCCACCTACCTAACCTGCTTGATACATAAATACTTTATAGCACACAAATTTTGCTCTTCCATGCATACTATTGATTAACCCTATGTAATGCCTTCATGCTAATGCTACTTCTATACCACTCTCAGAGGATTTAAACCTTTGTATTAATTTAACTCATGCTAATATTCATGCATAAAGAACTCATCCATGCTAATGTTACTTCTATATCATTCTCTGATGATTTAAACCTCTGTATTAATTTAACCTTGTACTAGTGTTCTCAACCACTAAACGTGTAAATATGCTTTACATCCTTCTCCAAGCTGCTGTTTAACTTTTGTTTAGTTTTTGCTATTTTGTATGTAAAATTTGCTTAGTTTGTTTCTGTTTCCACTATGTATTATACTTCATATTATGGAGCTTGTACTATGTATTATTGGAGCTTTTCTCCCCGGGCCTCCACTGAAAAAGGACTCTTTGAGCCCAGTTGACCTCCCCGGTCATCAGACTGGAAATAAATAAATAATAAAAATACATAAACATTCCAAAACTCACCGTTGCCATTTTCTACCATGTTTGCTGTGACCCCCAATGCCTACAACTTATATGTATTAACTCTGAGATCAGCATACTTTGGAGTAGAGAGAATACTCAAAAATACTGGAGTTTCAAAGGCCATATACACTGTTCCCATTCCCACCTGCCCAGGGATTCATGTTAAAAAAGGCCCTACTCCCAGGTTTACAATTCAGATACATGTCAGTTGCATTATCAGCTAATTTGCATGTCTCTGAATTCCATTTACTACCGTGACATGTAGCTCATACCCAATAGGCGTGTTGAGTTACTAAGCAGATGCTTGTGTAGACAGTGACATTCTCCCACCCACAGTCTCTCTCTCCTCTCTCTCTCTCTCTCTCTCACACACACACACACACACACACACACACACACACACACACACACACACACACACACACACACACACACACACACACATACACACATGCACACATGCACAACTACAAACAACACGCACACCACAGCCCCCATAACTGTCTCTAACCTGTCGGTCCTCCTATTTTCCTTCCAACCTCATAATAATTGAAGTACCATTACTGCACATATCTGTTGTGCCCTGGTAACTAGTGTGCCCCCTGATCCCCATACTGAGCTTGGTAGCATTATAGCACTTCCATTTAAGAGTAATCCATGGTGTCTACTGTATCCCTCCAACTCCAGTCCCAATATTACCACTGGTGTCCTAGGGGACTTACAATTAGTGTAATCCCTGATGCATAAGAAATATACCTGCACTGATATTGGTGCACTTACAGCACTTTCAATCAGTGTAATTCCTGTGCCTAGTGAGTACCCCACACCTTGATCCCTGTACTGCCATCCGTGCCCTTACGGCGCTTCCGGTCAGTGTAATCCCTGGTGCTTAGTGAATAATCCCACCCCTGATTCCTGTACTGCCTTTGGTGCTCTTATGACATTTACAGTCAGTGTAATCCATTGTGCTTAGTGAATACCCCCATACCCTGATCCCTGTACTGCCATCTGTGCCCTTACAGCATTTCCCATCAGTGTAATCCCTGGTGCTTAGTGAATATACCTACCACCTGATTCCTGTACTGCTATTGGTACCCTTACGGCACTCCAAATAGGTGAAATCCCTGATTTCTAGTGAATACCCCATGTCCCAATCCCTGTAGTTCCATTGGTGCCCTTACAGAATTTCCAATCAGTGTAATCGCTGGTGCCTAGTGAATACCGCCATTCACTGATCCCAATATTGATACTGGTGCCCTGAAAGCATTTCCAATCAGTGTAATCGCTGGTGCCTAGTGAATACCGCCATTCACTGATCCCAGTATTGATATTGGTGCCCTGAAAGCATTTCCAATCAGTGTAATCCCTGGTACCTAGTGAATACCGCCATTCACTGATCCCAGTATTGATATTGGTGCCCTGACAGCATTTTCAATCAATGTAATCCCTGGCGTCTTGTAAATACCTCCACTCCCTGATCCCTGTACTGCCATTGGTGCCCTTACGGCACTTGCAATCAGTGTAAACCCTGATACTTAGTGAATACTCCCTCTCCCTGATCCCTGTACTGCCATCAGTGCCCTCACACCACTTGCAATAAGTGTAATCCCTGGTACTTAGTGAATACCCCCACCCCCTGATCCCTGTGCTGCCACCGGTGCTCTCACAGCACTCCAATCAGTGTAATCTCTAGTGCCTAGTGAATACCACTGCCCCCTGATTCCTTTACTGCCATTGATGCCCTTACATCACTTCCAGTCATTGTAATCTCTGATTTCTAGCGGTTCCATCCACCTGCTGGTCCGTTTGTGTTGTCAGTTCTGTTAAGGCACTTTAATCTTTAATTATCCCTGGTGTTTAGTTGCAGACAAGTAGGTAGGCCATTTGGAGCTCAGGGCAAGACCTTCATTTGCCCCCCCCCCCACCTGAACAGTAAAAAACAAGGAGGGACTTGACACAAACTCGTAACAGAAACCAAGACCAAGCCCAACAGGAAGTTTTATTGAAAGTTTAAGTATTTTTGAAAAGCATTTAACAGCCTTGATGAATTAAGAACTCATATCTACCCCTCATAAAACAGCCAAGACTCCCAGTCTGGCATATATAGCGATAACAATAAACCTTTTACCCCACAATTTTGTATCTAAGTCATTCCTCGAAAATCAGAAGGAAAACTGCCATGAAATTTGACAGAAAAAGAAAACTCAAGTCTCAAGTTTGGGAGATATGCTGTAAGGACTTGAGTTTTTTTTGCAATTTCTAAAACTAGCAGCCAAAGAACTAGCAAAACCATCCTACCCACACATAGTTCATTTTATTTTATCATATGATCATTCCCCAGTGCAACAGTTCATTTTCAAGACTGACAGATATCAATAACTGAGAAATCCTAAAAGGCATCTAGAGCTGCTGACAAAATTAAAGTAATAATAACAGTTACTGATACACTGAGTAGTGGTTATATAAACTAAGATGACAAATGCTTGCAAGGACACATAAAGTCATATATAAGAATAGCAGCTTCCTCCCCAACCCTTAAAAAATAGTTAGTTTGGCTGTACCCATCTGGTGTTAGAATGGGATGAAAGCAAAAGAACAAATAGCCGCAGTCATATTTCAGGTTGCTGTTGTCAGACATCTACACAACATGCCTTCTCACCCCAACCCCCAAAAGGCAGAAACCATATATGTACCTGTTTGATTCCAGAACAGGGTGAAAGTGAAAGAACAGAAATATAGTTCGACTTGTTATTGCAAGATGTGTATACACAGCATGTCTCCTTATTGCTACCTCTAAAAGATAGTCACCTGTCTATTGCCATGACTAAAGAAATAATGACCACAGTGTCCCCAGCCCCAAAAGTTTTTGACCAAAACCAATTATACAGCCAAGAGTGGGGAAGCACCAGGCCCCCAAGAAGATATGAGGGTCTAGATGTGCTATACTGCATTTTATATTTTGTTGAAAGACAAAATCTTACTTTTTTTCTGCTAAATTACGTATGTTCCTGGAGTCCTTGAATGTACTGGTACCACTGCCAGGAGACTTAAGTGGTCACATCTCTTCAGATATTTAAGTCTTTGTATTACAAGCTTGCTTTTAGGAAATGTTCACTTTTGTTTGCAATTCTGACAATAGCCAGTTTGATCTCAACATCATTTTCTGAATGAAGCTGCTAGCATGTGCATCATGTGCATTCATACTTTACTGACAATACAAATGCCAAAATAATACACTGATCTCAGAAGAATGTTAAAACAAAAGTATATATGTTGTATCTGTCCTAGCACAGACATGGTCACAGACAACTGCAGGTAATGTCTGGCAGCAGAGGTGCACATGCTTGGTGCCAACTTACAGCATTCATGTACAGTTCTCCATGTGGCATGCATACACCCCATCAGAACTTAAATTCCAGCAAGATGTTTCATTATTCCAATAAACATACATTTTTTGTGCAGTATGGTTATTTTTCTGATAAAGGCCTCATTATGTAAACACCACATGTCCAAACCTATCTGCCCTTCTCATGGCAACATTAAATTTGTCTATAAATTATTGTTGCTAATTTTCATCAGCAAGCCTAGTTTATTATGTTGCAGAGTTTAAGAAACTTATTATGCGGCAGTCTAAAACAATGCTTGAGAAATTGTACTGCTTACCTACTTTTTATTTCTAAAAACATACAATAAATGCATAAGTAAGAATAAAAATAAAAACTCAAGCCTTAACTAAAGATATCCAATATTATTATCACTTACATCATGGTGCACATATTTAAGAAAACAATAAATGACACAAATAACAGTATACTTTAGATGTATTAATTAATTAATACTATAAATCGCGGTGGTGGTGCTGCGGTAGCTTTGTCGCCTCACAGTAAGATGCTGTCCGGTTCGATTCTCAGCTAGAGCATCTTCTGCTTGGAGAAATGCGTGAATGGGCGTACCTTCGTTGAAGGTTGTGCATCAGGGCTGGTAACTCAGCACGTAAAAATCAAATACCAATCATTAGCGGACCGGTGTTCCGCTGTGGCGACCCCTAACCGGGAAAAGCCAAAAGACATAAACTAATTATTCTACCAAAGTTCAAAAGCGAGTTACATTCTTTCAACCCATTGGCCTCGTATCCACACTTATTTCCTATGTTTCAACTCTCAAAAGACAAAGAATGTCTACAACCTTTTAATTATAATGTTTTGTCTGTTCACCCTAAAACAATATCTAAGCATGACAAATGGAACTCCACAACTGCCAAGAAAAGCACTCTGATTCAGCAGGAGAGTCATTTTCCACAGTGGGAAAGAGAGTGTAAGCTTGCTCTAAAACAGGTGCATTACAGTAGTACACAAAAGGT
The DNA here is from genome assembly GCF_019279795.1 of Protopterus annectens. Classification (NCBI taxonomy): domain Eukaryota; kingdom Metazoa; phylum Chordata; order Ceratodontiformes; family Protopteridae; genus Protopterus; species Protopterus annectens. The sequence goes on along the minus strand of NC_056747.1, from coordinate 745,348,917 downwards.
ATGTCTAGAAAAAGCTTTTCAGCAACAAATTGACAACACATACCAAAATGTAACTGACAGTACCACAAACCACTGCAGACAATCTGTGGCTACACCAATAAAACAATATTACTGAACATGTCTTCCATGATAGGAAAGCAATACATCCCTGCAATGCTGGAATGCCTTTGTTTGCAACTATGTGGATCATTTGCTCAAAATAAACAGGAACCCATTTTCAAATGAAGGGCATAATAATTATAATTCATTAATTAAAAACAATAGTCCTAATATTTGCCCCTTTCTCCCTGCCCATGCTGTGCTACAGCCTAGGGCCCCCCATCCAAAATCTCCATTGTAGTCAATGACATTAAAGCACTTTATTTTTTGATCATCACTGGTGTCTCGGGGTCCCCCCATCCCCTGATTCTTGTTGTTCTTTTGGCACTGTTAAGGCACTTTAATCTTTGATTACCTCTGGTGTCTCAGGGTTCCCCCATCCCCTGATCCCCATCCTGTTGTTGATGCCCTTATGGGATTTGCATTTAAAAGTACTCCCTGGTGTCCATTGGCTGCCCCCACCTCCTGAAGGCATTTTAGTCTTTGATTATCCCTGGTATCTAGTGGCTCCTTCATCCCAAAATCTCCATTGTGTTGTTGGTGCCATTAAAGGTCAAGTGCATTTCTGCAAAATGAAATGCAACATCTGCATTCCTTTCTGCCCTTTGCTTAAAGTTGACTGGTGGCTAGATGCTGCTTTATTCCTATTTTCAAATAAAATAATGATTTTATCTGAATAAAGAGTATAACATAAACAAAGCCTCATGGTTACTCCCTCGCCTGTCCTGGTGTGTGGCTGTGAGGCACATTACTTAATGGCATCAAGTCAATAGTGGAAGATGTCCTGTCGTGGCTTTCACAAGGCATACAACATTGTTAAAGGCATTCTCACATACATACTCATTTTCCCTTTTAACATTACTTGTTACAGGTTAAGGGAAATGGGAATGTATTTGTGCTAATCATGCTAGCCTTTCTTCTGCACTTTTATGATCTGAACGCAAGTAAAACACACACACACACACACACACACACACACACACACACACACACACACACACACACACACAAACACACTCATTGGAGGTCAAACTTCTCTGATGACTGCAACTTTAGTCACTTAATATTAATGTTGCTTGAAGGCCTGTTCTTTGACTTTTTTTAATTTATTTTTATTTTACATGATACCTCTATACCCAGCCTCATGTCATCACAGTGCTGGATGTGAGAATGTAGGTCTCAGTAGGTATGTGATCAGTAGAGGAAGTAAATGTGTTTTTATAAAAGATCTCATTTTTAAATGACTATGAATTTCTTGTTGGTTATTTCAAGTTGGAGCAGATGATCAGCGATATATGGAGAGGAGCATGGATGGATCAATTTCACTCATTAAGACATTTCCCTGCACATGATCTTTAAGGCACTTTATTCTTTGATTATCCCTGGTGTCTAGCCATTCCCTTCATGATTCCCCCAAACTCCATAATAGTGTCGATGCCTTTGCAGGGCTTGCAATTAAACGTATTTCCTGGTGTTCAGTGACTCTTCCAACCATGATCATAGCAGGCCGTTGAACACTACCAATCCAGGGACATGGTAGGCAAAGCCATGCTGATCTGCACATGAAAGACTGCAAAATCTAATAAATAATTGGGCCCAGAACATCTCAGCAATCTGGACAGGCATGAATCCAGTCTGCAAGTAGTAAAGTGCATGCATAAGATCATTGCCATATACTTACTGTAATCGGAAACCAAAAGCATTGACTAAATGTAGATAGAGATGCTCAAGGCTCAAGGAGTCTGGAGTTGGAAGTGTGCATCTAATAGCAACATCCTTACCTGTGATGAACAGCAGTCATCTCACTCTGATGTGAAATGATAAGGTACACTGAGCTCGCAGCTTGCCTGGCATTTGAAACTGCATGGCCAGTTGTTTAGCTGCACAAAGTTGTCTTTTGACAAAAAAGCTCTCAGTCTGGAGGTAGAAAACATAATGCTCTTCCAGATCAAACTGGCCACTCCAAAGGCTCAGTCATCTCCAGTGATGTTCAGCCTCTGGCCTTGCACCATAGAGAGTGTAGCTCTACACAGAGTCATGGCTCACATGTCTTTAGTGGGATGCAACGTGCATGATGTGGGCCTAAAAGGTGAAAAGCAGAGGATGATGAGGTAGCATAATGAGTAGACACCTGATGAAGACCTCTAACACTGACCTCTGAAAAGATGAGATGGAGTATTAAAGGAAAGAAAGATGATATGACTTTAGATATTTATGACACTCCTACTAGGAGGACTAAATGATTACAACATCAGAGCATGGTGAGCCATGAAGTATTTAGACCAGAAGACTGTTCTACCACCAAGTCAGGGGTTATCACCTTCAGCAGGATTATCAAGCTTAAGATATTGTCTAATATTTTATATAACCTACGGGTTTCAGAAAAAATAACCTGAACAGATCCAAAACCCTGTAAATTAAACAGGAATTTGCTTTGTCCAAGCCATTGATTCATCATTGGCCTATATGTTAAATTCACCAATAACCGCAAGATGACAGTGACATCACATGACACAGTCTCAGCAAGACAGCAAACTCTTGTAGGAATGTCCTGCAGCCTGGGTGAATAGGACCGCATAAGAAATGAACAAAATATACTTACAGATACAAGGATATGCTAAAAACAAATATATGTATACATATTTACAGATACAAGGATATGCTAAAAACAAATATATGTATACATATTTACAGAGGCAAGAATATGCTAAAAACAAATATATGTATACATATTTACAGATACAAGGATATGGTAAAAACAAATATATTTATACATATTTACAGTGGCAAGAATATGCTACAACATTAAGTTCAAGAAGCAATTTACAACATAAAAACATGAATGGAAAAATAGAATTATGCTTAATGCTCAGCTTTAAAATAGATTGTCAACTCTCACCCAATCCTATCCCATGTATAGCAATGAACAATATATACCAGCTAGAAAAGCTGGTATATATTGCTCATTGCCCTAAATGGTATATATACTAGCTGGAATAGCTTGCACCAAATGTGGGTCAAAATAATCATCTAGCCATGTTCTCAAGATAAAGGCCAAGTCAACATTCCACAAAAAGTCAGAGATTCTCCATGATTGTTGTGGATGGACCCTTCATTACCATAAAGTATCCTGTGCAGTGCCATAGGAGAAAGATCACACTTACCTTCATAAGATAAAAAAAAATCCTGGTTTTATTTAGGAGGAATAGAGAAAACTATTTCATGAGTTGAACAAAATGCACAAATCTAGGCATAAGGTTGAGAGATGAGACCAAGGGATACAGAGGACATGAAAAAAGATGAGAACTAAGAGAAACAATGGATCATAACATCAGGACACAAATAAAGAAGCTAAACGACTGTTAGACACTTGTAATGCAGCCATTCATGTGGAAGAATGATAAGTGAATATGATAATACAACGTCAGGAAAAATGGCAAATAAAATAACGGAAATAGGTAAGAGTCAAACTACTGTAATTTAAACAAAACAAATAACACAATACAAAAAGATAAAAACATCCCAGGAAATTACTTAAGTTCTAGTCTGTGTTTATCTGTATGAAGATGTTCACATCTAAGCACTTTAAAGAAATGTGAACCAAACATTGTAATGAGAGCAATCAGTAAACAAATTATACAGCTAAAAAAATTAGTATGTTATTAATGACAACCATTTGATGAAATAAATTCAAATTAGAACTGTAAAACGTTGCCCAAAACCAAGTTGAGAAAGTTACAACACTTCTACAATTCAAGGCACAAAACTGAAGCAGGGCTCAAAATTATCTACCAAAAAAAAAACAAGATGAAATTAATACAGCTATTGCTATCTGTTCATTCTCTGTATTCTCATCCAACTTTGGAAAGATCAGAAGAAGATCAGAGGATCATGAGGACGATGCCCATAACAAACAAGAACCATTTAAGTGTAAGTAGTGGTATATGAAAAGTACAAGTTACAGTGTCACAGCATCTCACATAAATAAGTCAAACAATGGACCGAGCTGAAAAGCTGCATGTAAGTCAGCACGTTCCCTCTCAGTATCAAAGCAACAAAAGGTAGGCTTAGTTAGGAAAGAACACAGCCACAGCGATGTTGTAGGAACTACTGTTAGGGCAGTTTATTCACTGGTGCATGTAACAAATGAGCCCTCTGCAAAGAAGGCAACATTTAGGTAGTAGTAATAGTATAATTCTGTTGCAACAGGAAAGGCAAATAAACCAGTGCCAAATGGTGCACAGAGTGCAAAACTCACTCACTGACTTACAGGAACTCCATGAAGCCCAAAATAGATCCCAGGTAAGTGAGAGTTTACCAAGTGGTAAAAGCAGTAACTTAAATGCTACAAGTACCATGAGCAGCGTTGAATCTCTTGGCAGGCATTTGCCACCATCTTTGACTTTGCTAAGCACAGACACAGGTTCACAAGTAACTACTAGGCTAACTGTCCTGCAGGGCCATTTTAAGCCTAGCCAACAACCCAAGGGTGGAACCAAACCCTGTACTTTATGGTTATGAGGCCAAGACTTTAACTGTTATGCTAAACCCCTATACAGTTGACAAAGTAAAATGGTTAGACATGGAGAATGTAAGTATAAATAAAATATTGAGATGAAGATAAAATCAAGTGTACTACTGTTTCTTTAAACAGTGTTCTGGGAATAAACAAGCAAACAAGACTGTTCCAACAGCACAAAAAAATACATTTTACTGATAGGGCAAGCTCAGCTTAAACATATGAACAGAACTTTGATAAGAGTAAATAAAGAACTAAGCCAGGGGATATGCTACCCCTGGAGTTGCCGTTAATGTATGTGATGCATCACTCAATATGTCCAAATCAAACAAGAAAACCGCAACAACTGTTATACATGTAGGAATTAATAACACATGGAAGGATTGTGAGACATTTTGCCTCTGTGTTAAAAGAAATTGAGAGTAAGCCTGTAAGTCCTGTCCCACCTGTTACCACAATTCTTCTTCTTCTTCTTTCGGCTTTTCCCGGTTAGGGGTCGCCACAGCAGAACTCCGGTCCGCTAATGATTGGTTCTGCACATTAAATGCCCTAAGCTTTGTAGAACACTCAGAAGCATTTTATGGGAATCAACATTTATATATAAAAGATGGACTACACCTTCTAGAGGCAGAAAACGGTTTGCTACTAAATACCATAAAACAGTACTTAAAATACACACCATGAAAATCATTTTTTTGTTTGTTTCAAAGTTGTCACCATTTACTAGAAAAGGGTTGAGAAATTACTAATTTAAGACTACTACACGTATATAATGAGTCTGATTAAAAAAAAACATAGACATGAAAATACAAGGAAATTGTGTACTACGTGAATAAACCACTACCCAGTTCATTACAAAATGTGATGGAAGTTGTATGCTAGAATGTTGTCAGGAATGCATATCAGATGAAGCTAAATGCCAAAAGCATGGCTCTAAAACTAACAGTTAACAATAATAGCTATAACACTTATGTACAGCCCAGCTAACGTAATCCTAAATACATTACAAATATTATGGAATGTTATTCAAGGTATCTACGTAGAAAATGAGATCACTACAGTTAGTTGTGTTTGCTGTATACACAACACCTAGAAAGATACATGTGTAGCAACCTGGTTTTGTTTTCAATGTGCTATTACATCAGACATTCCCTTATAGTAGTAACTATAGTGCAGTCTTCACGATTGAATCAGTCAGAGAAAAAGTGATTTTTATTTTTTACTTTTATCTGAGTTTGAACATTCTTAAATAGTATGTATGGTGTATTTATAGAGAGAGCAAGATCAGGGGTGTTGGGGTAGATCCCCCATGATGAAGGGAGGGGATGCAGCTCCTCTGAATAAATGATTGTTGTATAATATTTTATTCTTAAATATGTTAAGTCATCTGTTCAGAAAAGATAAATACTTTAGTTATGATGTTTTGCATCATAGCTAAAATAGACATGATAGTTCATTATAGATTCTCAGTGATCTTCTGTGGAAGATTTAATTTACCATTTGTTAAATGGTGATCAAAACTACATGATTCAGAAATGCCATATGTTTCCTCCATAAATTTCTAAAGCAAAAATGTGTAAGAAATTATTACTTCACCTACAAGATGACAACACACTGGATTTGATCTTATTAAACCAAAAGGAAATTCAGGATGCACACAAAGTATCTCCACCTGTCTTGAGTTCTATCATGCATTAATTGATATGATATGAAGAATATGAGAGGGACTCAACATTCAGGTCCTAGCCAGGAGTAAGGGTAGTAGATACTGAATAAAAAAGGGACAACAGTGACCTTAAGTAAATTTCTGCAGTCTAATAAACAGGCTTTGGAAAATTCTGGTACTAAAAACCATGGATAACACAGTACAGGAATGCAGAAAACAGTACACCATAAACAAATTAAAGAAAAAAATAAAATAGTGAAATAACAAACTACTTCAATATTTTAATGAATAGAAATCATGAATTATAAATGAAAAAAGTCAATGTTTGGAACAACTATTCTGGCAAATCAAAGTAGACTTGTAAGAAAATAAAAAGAACTGTAAGAAAGAATATGAATAAAAACTCTCACAGCAACTGATAAACGTGGGCAAGACAAGACACAGCTCAGTCTTTGATGCCCAGTTGTATGAGCTGTACACTCTGCCTACACCAACAGATGCCAAAATAAAAGTGATTAAACTGATTAAACATGCATATGACATAAAACTACTAGTCCCCATGACCAAACAAAAAGACTGTGTGAATTTGCAAGATTACATTAGCAGTCACATAACTGGCTAAACAAATAAATATAATAATTAATGAATGTCTGTTGAAAGTCCAAGTAATGGTAAATGCGATTCTTGGAACAGTCAAAATTTTAAGTGCAGTTAGGGCAATTATATACCAGTTCTAAAATTACATTATTGTTAAGTAGTCCCTCGTGGGGATGTGAGGGGTAGAACATAAAAGTGCAACAGTTTTGGAATTCACTGCTTTTTAACAAATTGCAGTTTAATTTTTTCAGAGTATCTTATAGGGAGCTTTTATTAGCATGAAATAGGTTGAACTATTTAGATACAGTAAAAAAATATAGACGGAAATACAAATAGGAGACTGAGTCTTAAAAGAATGAAACTGTACAACGAGTTAGGCATTACAGAAGATAGCCTTTTTAAATCATACTGACAAGAAAAATAAGGTAGGATCAAAACTCAAGTGTGCAAAACATAACATCGGCAGAAGCTAACGTTTAAATCACCAGCTGGCAAGTAAGAACAGCAGAAGAGTGCAGGGCATTTATATAAACTCATTACATTTACAACTGTATATTGTAGAGTCACAAACAATATTGAGGCCTGTATGTCTTAAGTTATGAAGAAAAGCTAAAAAAATGATTATTTCTACAGTAGTTAAAAGAAAACTGAGACAAGATTTCACTGTTAAATACAGTGCTATGAATGATAACAAAACAAACAGAATAATAAATCTAACAGTTCTCTCCAGCAGCAAAACCCTAAGTTACAATGCAGTTAAATTACAAAGGAAATGCACTTAAAGAGTTATGAGTATATGTAGGTAACTTCCTGTACAAATTTGAAAAAAAAAATCTAACAATTAAAAAAATTCTGCAAACATCAGCAAAATAAAAAAAAAATGTTATTTAATAACTGATAAATAAGTGCCTTATCTTTATAAAGCCAAAGACTTTATCATGCTAAAATTCTTAATGAATGCTATTAAATGATGTAAAAGAATCACATTCCTTAAAAACATGTCAAATGAATACTAGATAAAAGGTTCACCATGGAGGGGATACCTCAACACAGATCTTTTTTCTTGCTGTAAGTCTGACCAGTTCATAGACTGCCCTATTACTGAAGCTTCTCACTGGTGGGAGCCTCAGCGCAAAAGGAGGTCTCACTGGCAGAGGTTATGCCAATGTGGGAGCAACTAATGCTAACTAGCTATGTGCTCTAATCAACTAATGTCATTGGCTCCAGATTTATGGCTGCATAAATTTTCATTATTGGAGGAAAAAAATTAATGCCATCAAAAGAAACTGTTCAATGTTATGGAAGCAGTCGTTGTTCAGGAGGTAAGTAGAGCAAAAACATAGCGGTGGGAGGTATGTTAAATCTGTGTGCATGGCTGTAGAGGAATAATTGAAGGTGTGTGAATATTTGAGAGAGTGTGTGTGTGTGTGTGTGTGTGTGTGTGTGTGTGTGTGTGTGTGTGTGTGTGTGTGTGTGTGTGTGTGTGTGTGTGTGCATGTGTATGTGTGTACAATTGTATATGTGTGACAGTATTTGTAGAGTTTAGTTGAAGTTCGATTCAGAAGCACATCTAGAGGTTTATCTTACTGCAGCCATGGCTGTCTCTGAATTGCATTCTCTCGCCATTTTATTTCTAGGAGCAGTGAGGCTGTTTCTGAATCTTAGGAGAGGGCTCAGTTAATAAAGACAGTTTTTATTCAGGATTTGGTGGTTGGTGAATTATTATGTTTTTGTATATGAAGTTTGTTTTAGCAGATGTACTCAAATTAAGTCCACATTTCATTTTAAAAAAAGTTAAGCATTTACATGGGTAAATCAGAACTTAAATGTATAAAATGAAAGCTAGTAACATGAATCCCTAGCAAGTGACTCGCCTGACTCTCATTGCACCTGTTTGCATCTGTCTATCAGTCTGTCTTTCTATCTATTGTTCCTTCTTTCTGCATATAAAATATGTGTATGCATACAAACATACTAATGTGTAGATCATTTGTGTATTATATATATGGTCTACCTGATAATATTGAAAGTCGACATCGTCGAAGACGGATTAATTGAGACAACATCCACAAAAACCCACTTCAACGACAGACTGGATGAATGAAATCCTTCCCAGGTTAAGTACTAAGTCACCCAAACACACACAAAACCAACACTGGAACACTCAAACACATCCAGGTGGGGGGCTATGCACCCCCAATTAAATATACAAACTCTGAGATCGCACTACAGTTTGGGAAAGGGCAAAGTTCACCTTTGTGGCCAAAAGTTTACTTACCCTGGTAAGGATTTTGTTCATCCAGTATGTCGATGAGGTGGGTTTTCGTGGATGTCATCTTGATGAATCCATCTTCGACGTTGTCAGCTTTCGATATTCTCAGGTAGACCCAGATATATATATATATATATATATATATATATATATATATATATATATATATATATATATATATATGGTTCCCCTTGACTTGATCGACATGCCAAAACACCGACGCTCAGAAGACCGACTCCAGAAGACCGACGAGACAGATGATCGACAAGGTGAAATACGGACAGCAAAAACACCGACATGGGCAACGTGTGAGTGCGACTCGGTAAGTGTGCGATAGTGAGGGATTTAGCGTTAGGGAGCAGACTGGTAAGTGTGAGATAGTGAGGGATTTAGGGTTAGGGTGCGGGAAAGGTGAGTGTGTGGTAGTGTCGGACTTAGGGTGCGGGTAAGGTAAGTGTGCGATAGTGACGGAGTTTAGGTTTAAGGGCAGGTTAAGTGAGTTAGGGTTAGGGTGCGGGTAGGGTAAGTGTGCGATAGTGATGGACTTTAGGTTTAGTGGCGGGTTAAGTGAGTTAGGGTTAGGGTGCGGGTAGGGTAAGTGTGTGATAGTGACGGACTGTAGTAGTGTCAGACCTTAGGGTTAGGGTTTGGGTTACGGTTAGTGCATGTATAGTTGTGTGTAATGTGTAGTTTACGTTTTGTGTGTCAGTGTTTTGGGTGTCGGTGTTATGGTGTTCGGTTTTGTGAGTTTTCGGTCTTTTGGTGTCGGTGTTTTGGGTGTCGGCTTTCTGGCGTGTCGGTGTTGTGATAGGGATCCATATGTGTGTGTGTATATACATAATTGATGCTGAAATCTTCAAACGTTTCTTCACATTGTCTCAAGAAGTCATCAAATTAATGGTCTTTTCCTTTGGTAACATTTTTTGCACACCTGACTTTCTAGAGGTATAATGTTTACATTCTTTGTATCTTCTAATAGTTTATAATGGGACATGGCTTTAAACCTTTAAAATGTCTGCATTTCAGCAAAGAAGCTACCTCAGAATTAGAGAAAAAAATGGTAGCTGTAAAGGCCAGGCATCTATATTTTAATCAAAGACACATTTTCAAGTTGTTTAATAACTGGAAACTTAATGCTTCTTTGACACGTTTTCCATGCACAATTCCCATTTTTGATTTAGTATGCAGTGTTTAGCCTGCTTTTTTAACAAATACTTTTTGAAGTTATTCCAATTGCCCTATTATGAATTTTATTAATACACTGCTGCACTCCTTGCACCATAATGGATTTTGTAACATATGTGATATATTCTGTGAGCATCAAATTTGGTTGAAAGGTTAAATATTACTTTTTGAATGCCATATACATTGTGTGGTACTATAACCTCCCAGTACCTGCAGTTTGCTAGCAATGTCAGTATGGTCAGTTTTTCATTGTAGATGTTGTACGTTTGATGTTATCATCTACTTTAGAAATTACAGACGATGCTACTTGCTATATTATTGTAGAGCTCTAATCCTGATAATTGTATGAAGGTTGGTTTAGTGCAGCCTTTCTGCCTTACAACTGATTGTACACAGAACTGTCCTAAGATGAACTGCACTGGCTATCCATACAGCATTTCAGTTAAAATTCCAGGATACTGTTCTTCTGGATGGCACAGCATTATATACATCGTTCAACCATTACTAGGCACCACAGTCCAGTCCTCATTACTGTCTGAACATAACAACTCAATAAGAAGTCAAGGCACCCATATTCAGCCCAGTTTTTACACATGAAGTGCAATTGATACAGAATCTGTGCAGGCAGGCAGGTAAACCATTCTGCCCTTTCAGGCCTCCTGAAACAGTACAAAAACAATGGAGAATGTGGAGAAAGATCAGAGGAAAGTTATGAATGTAAATGCATGTAGGATATTATAAGGCAGCTGGAGAGGAGCTTATTGTCTCATTCTGCATTTGAACAAATGTAATGTTGTTTCACTGAATTTACAAAATAAAGGTACATCAGCGGTAGCTGATGTACCTTTCCTGGCAGCTTACTTGTGTTTAGGCATTCTTCAGTAACACAGACACTGAAACAAGTGTGGTGAATCCATTTAGGAGGGAAGAAATCATTTTTTGGAAGGCTCTATCAATATCTGTTTCTCTGCTCTACTGAATCTTATTTCTAACTTTCCCACAGGCCACAAAATGAGTTTGTTTGTTTGTGTCTTTCGGCTTTTCCTGGTTAGGGGTCACCACTGCGGAATTCCGGTCTGCTATTGATTGGCAGTTGATTTTTACGTACTAGCTTGCCAGGCCTGATGCACAACCTTCAATGAAGGTACGCCCATTCATGCATCTCTCCACACAGAAGACGCTCTAGCTGAGAATTGAACTGGACAGCGTCTTACTGTGAGTTGCTGCATAAATATTTAGGATACTATAATGCAGGAGACTCAAAAACTGATTTGAATGCATTCATTATATCAAATGCACCACTGTTTCTTAAACATTGCAGCTGAGAAGATAAGTGCACCTGTACAGTGATCTCACCTTTCTAAATCAACAGATGAATCAGCTTGCCTCTTTACCAAAAACATCCTGTCCAGGAACAAAATGCATACTCTGTACCAAAAACACCCTGTCCAGGAACAAAATGCATACTCTGTACCAAAAACACCCTGTCCAGGAACAAAATGCATACTCTGTACCAAAAACACCCTGTCCAGGAACAAAATGCATACTCTGTACCAAAAACACCCTGTCCAGGAACAAAATGGAGGCTATATATTGTGAAGCAGCATTGCTAACTACTGCACAATTAAGCCATGCACATATTTTATCCCACTCCTATCCCATTCTAAACTTGAGTGTCTAGTCCTCAGTTAATGAGTAATGGATACAGTTATCAAGCTAGTAAAGGAGGTGTATTTATTTATTTCCTTACTTACTGGCTTTCTCCTTTATCCTGAATGGTTCCCTAATTTGTATTTCATACAGAGGCGTCTGCATTTGTCATGTACCCATTAAGAAGAAACAGAATATTCTTTATGTAGCCATACAAGACAGGCAATAGACCTGATGCATCACATACCACTGAAGATGAAGGAGTACTCTATGGTTACAAACATACAGGAGAGGTAGTCTTTATATATGGGACCCTTGAAAGTGATGACAGCACTGTACGTATACTCTTGTAGGAGAGGCTCTATATTTCTTGATGATACTCAGGATGTAGTCCATAACTTATGCTTATAACTCATGCAGCCATGCAGGAAAGTCAGCAGAGTTTATGAGCATCTCTGTAACAGAGGTAAAAATGGTTCTTGTGCCCATGTAAATTGGACAGCAAAGTGTTTATGCACCCCTACAGAACAAGTACCAGACTACTGGTGTATGTCTGAAGGAGAGTCATCATTATGCAACTGTATATCAACAGGAGAGACCAATGCTGCTTTGGCACCCCTACAGGATCAGGAAGCTTGCTGGTCACATACCACTGACTACTGCAGTGACATCATATGGCCAGCATAACATGAAGGAGAGGACACACCGTGGTCATGCACCTCTGCAGGACAATGTAGCACACTGCTGGCATGTCTGTGTAGAGGAGTCAGCATGTTGTTATAATACCCTTGTAGGGGAGGCATAACACTGCTTACCTACTACTTTACTATTACAAGCCCATACAATATCCCAAAGCATTATATGAAAATTACATAAATATTATTGCAAAGTCAAACAATATGATGTCTCCAAAATGTGAAATGCCATTCCATTCCTTGTAAAAGTAGACTTTTGGCACAAATCTCATCTCATAGATAATTGGACTTGCCCTTGCTCCACCCCTGGATAAAATACTATTTCTTTTCACTTAATCCTGCATTAACTCCTCTGGCTTTTCCCTTAAGCTCAGCTGATATTCTACTCTTTCTCTCTCATTCCTTCATCATCTCTTCTGGCTATATTATATTCATGTTCCTACTACCTTATCCTGCTTATGACCTATAATCTGAGTCTGTCATGTAAGGTGTACTCATATTGTTATTGTTACATTTTGCTTAATGTATGTTGCTCATATATATTTATAAATGATTGAATTTTCTCCTTATTTTATGCTGTTCAACTGACTGAAAATTGTATTCTTAAATCTAGTTTACTGCATTGCGTAAATTCATGTGGAGCTTTTCTCCCTGGGCCTCAACTGAAAAGGGGCTCCACCCAGACAGATCACAATGGCTACATTTCAGATGAACTCAAGTATAAATGGAGCATTGTGCTGTAGCACATCTGTACAACAGGACAGGCAGTGCACAGTTCCTAAATCCCTGCAGGAAAGGACAGGCAGTGCACTGTTTCTACATCCATGCAGGAAAGGACAGGCAGTGCACTGTTTCTACATCCATGCAGAACAGCATCTCAAACACTATTGACATGCATTACAGTAGATGCAGCATGATGCTTTATTTATTTATTATCTTATTTATCAAAGTTTGTTAATCAGTTATGTGAAATGATTAATTAAAGACCCGTTCCAGCCATGACTTACAGCAGTGGTACCATACCCTACCACACCCATTTTATTTCAAATTTAAACATTTTGCAAATATATATATATAAATAAATAAATACATTATAAAATATACAACAAATAATACTAATTTAGAATTGATGAAGTTCTATGCTTATAAAAAGGAACACATCATCTAGGGTAAGTATGTTTTCAGAACTGTCTTAAGGAGAACCAGAACAGCATGTTACAGAAGCTGAAGAAGTAGTGAATTCAGCAGAGCAAGTACCTGGTAGGAGAAAAGATCTATATCAGATATCTCAAGATGCATCCTGTGAATTGTAATCAGCTGTCACCAGAAAAGGGAGAAGCCTGGATGAACTCATAAGCAAAGTATCAATAATTATTTAAGGTAAGCAGGACCCAGCTTATATAAGGCATGATAGGTCAAACTCAATCCACTGAATACCTACCTCAACCAGCTCATATAAGGCATGATAGGTCAAACTCAATGCGTTGAATACCTGCCTCAACCAGCTCATATAAGGCATGATAGGTCAAACTAAATGCATTGAATACCTGCCTCGACCAGCTCATATAAGGCATGATAGGTCAAACTCAATGCATTGAATACCTGCCTCAACCAGCTTATATAAGGCATGATAGGTCAAACTAAATGCATTGAATACCTGCCTCAACCAGCTCATATAAGGCATGATAGGTCAAACTCAATGCGTTGAATACCTGCCTCAACCAGCTTATGTAAGGCATGATAGGTCAAACTCAATGCATTGAATACCTACCTCAACCAGCTCATATAAGGCATGATAGGTCAAACTCAATGCGTTGAATACCTGCCTCAACCAGCTCATATAAGGCATGATAGGTCAAACTCAATGCATTGAATACCTGCCTTGAGCCATAAGCAGCAGCTACATCGTGCAGCACGCAGGAGTGATATGATCCTAATGGTTAATGCTCAGATGAAGTCTGGCTGCAGAGTTCTGCAAGTACCAAAGCTGTTCAAAGTGACTATCAGCAATCCTTAGCATTAAGATATTGCAGCAGTCTAGTCATGAAGAGACCAGAGCATGGACAAACATGGCAATGTCCTCAGGTGGAATGAAGCACTGCATTGAGGCAATGTTCTTAAGATGAAAATATGATGATTTTGCAACAGTCTTTACCTGGCACTTAAATAACATATCACCTAGGGTCATGACCACATTTCGCACAGTTAACACAAACTGTAATTAGTTCCTATCATGTGTAAGTATGTGGAAGCCACAAGGTGCTATGGAAACCCTTATAGTCACCAACACTGCCAATGTCTCCATCTTGATAACAGTAAGTGACAGATGCCTGTAACACCCTTCTAGCTAAGAAGGGCTCCTGGACACTTCTTAAGCGTACCACGAGCCATTATCCACTCCTGAAAGAAGAAAACTAAGGACTATCAGCAGCACTCAATGGTATTTCAAAGCCTCCTTCAAATGGCATCACTCACTAGCACATACACCATGGAAAGTAAGTAACCAGTATGGAGCCTTGTGGGGGCCTTGCATGATAGCGGGTGACTGAAAGTAGAATCTATATCCAAAATATCCCATGAAAGTACCCTAAGAGGTAAGAGGCAAGCCAATTACAGTCCATGCCTGAAAGGATACTATGAGACCAAAGGCAATTACTCAAGACCCCATAATCCACTATATGTAATGTCAGTAATGGGTCAAGAAATTCTAAGACTAAATACATAGATACCTTACATTAGGAAGGCATTTATCACATATTAAAGCCAATCTCATTGCCAGGATAGTATCTGAAATGAGACTTGTAAGGGTCAAAATGGCCACAAGGTGTTAAATAGGTTTCAAGCTGAATATATACCACCTTCTCAATACTGTTTCAAAAGTAAAAGGAAGGCTAGAAACAGAGAAGTAGATCGGATGACTCAGATTTATACAAGATTGTTAATGACAGATATTAGAACAGCTTTTCAAAATACCAGTACAAATATAACCATCCTTAGAGATGCTTGCTTTATCTTGAATACTAATAGGCTGAGGGGTTCAGGCAACTCTGCAACATGTTGGATGAACAGAATACATCACATTCATGAGGTCTTCAAAGTCAATATAATGAAATTAAATCTAATACCAGCACAGTGTCTCTTTCTGAAGATCATAGCCAGATTTATTTGTAGCTGACTGGATAGTCTCAAGCCTTGGCTGGGCTGCCTTACTGCATAACAGAGGAAAGAAGATGTAAAGGGAGAGCACATAGGACATTCTTAGCCCAGATGTAATGATCTATATGCAGAACTGGTTAATTTTAAAGAAATGGAAACATATGTTAAGACTGTTGAGCAAAACAGACTACAGAAAGTGCATTAGACACAAAGTGTTAAAGTGGTAAAACAGATGAAAACAGTAATGAAGC
This sequence comes from Protopterus annectens, assembly GCF_019279795.1. Classification (NCBI taxonomy): domain Eukaryota; kingdom Metazoa; phylum Chordata; order Ceratodontiformes; family Protopteridae; genus Protopterus; species Protopterus annectens. Next base: position 745,332,827 of record NC_056747.1, on the reverse strand, counting down.
CAGTGACATAGAAGGACATTGCCCTGACTATGGCCTAGAAGGCCAGACTTTTATAAGCAAGTCAGGTACTCTGTGCCAGCAAGGGAAGATATGTACGTCCAAGGTCTATATCACGTTGTTGAACTTTTAAAAGTTTGAACGTCATATGGGCAACACCATATGATCGAACTTTTAAAAGTTCAAACATTTCAACTGAGATCTCTGTACAGTGCAGAATGGGAAGATTTCCCTTTCTGCACTGTAGTGTGATCTCGAAGTTGGTATATTTAAAGAGTGAAGGATGTGGGGGATGCAGCCCCCCACGTGGGAGGTGCAGAGGGGCTTGCCCCCCTGCTTAAACCGTTCAGGTAGGTTTATTTTTTTTATTATATTTTTGAACTTTTAAAAGTTTGATCATATGCTGTTGACCATATGATGTTCGACCTTCTAAAAGTTTGATTATGTAATATAGATGCGTATGTCCATCCTAGAAAGGAGGGAAAGCCACCACCTAGGGCACATGTGCATTGGGCTGGAGACCAGGGAAACAATCATGCTGTGCCTCCTGTGGGCAGGGTGTCCTGCTAATAGCAGTAATCTGATGAAGTAAAGGGTGATGCAGCTCTGGCAGCCATCGCATGCCCCACCCATGGTCTGTCACTGGGTGACTACAGGACATGGGGCTTAAGGAAACATCCAAACCACTCCAATGGCTGCTTTAACAATGAATGGCCCTGCTGAATGAGAAGGGGGTTAATGATCGGAAGACTATGAGAGTTAATAGTTTGGCAATTATATCACTACTTTACAATTACTTGCCTATGCTAATCCAGCATTACTAGAGCTGGAGCCCAGAATGATGTAACCACTCCCTGCCCTACTATGAATATTAATGCCATAAACATGGCTTACTACATTTATTCTTCCACATTTGGAAGCAATATATGCAAACTGTTTTCTAAATGTATGGTTGTGAAATGACCTTTGTTTTTTTTTCAATAAATATCTTTATTAAATTATCATGTATGACATAGGCAGTCTTACATTTATATAAAGGAAAAACAAATAACATTGATACCACTTTAGTTGCGAACATTATACACCACAGACACCATTGAAACAACTGTAATTGCAAACATTATACATGACTTATAATCTATCCATTGCCAGTTAAGCATTATATGGCTCATTCAGGTCCTGCCTCTTCATAGGTTCATAGGTGTGTACTAGGCTAATGGCCCTGGAGCCTTTACAAGCCTAGCCCATAGGATTACCCTGTCACATATGTTTTTCTTTATAACTATAGTCAGTGCAACATTACATAATTTGCTGAATTCCTGCCTTCACTTAAACCTCACTCCTCCTCCTGAACATTACTCTGCATGATTTGCTCCCATTTTTGTGTATTTTGAACATTACTCTGCATGATTTGCTCCCATTTTGTGTATTTCTATGCAGTCTGCTCCTTCCTTTTCTAAAAACTAACTACCAGTTCTTTTATTTCTTTTACAATATTCAAAACTTCAAATACAGCTGGTTTAGATTTTGATTTCCATTTTCTAGTAATTGTTTTTGGCAGCCAAAAGAATTAAACTTGCCAAGGTCTTACTATGTCTAGACAGTTCAGATCTTGTGTCTCTGCTCAAAAGAATACTTCCTTAGTTAACAACCATTTGCACACCCAATATTTCTGACAGTAGTCTATAAGGATTTTTTTTAAATCTGCCAACTCATTACAATCTCAAAATATATGCTCCCAGTTATCTCTTTCTTCCACATCACATCACCATCATTTGCTGTCTACTTGAGGAATAATTCTTTGAAGTTTGCTGGGGGTATAAACATACCTATCCAAACACTTCCAAGCAAAAATCCTAAACCTTTTGGACTTTGTTTTTCCAGTCTCCTTTCCCAATCTTTTCTAAATGTCTACAATTGATTCTTGTATATCATGCAATATTTTATATATCCCACTAACTACCCCTTTTTAACAGCTTATGTTCTAGATTCAACTAAAAACTTTACTAGAGTGTGTCTCTCACTTAAGATTCTCCTGTCCCTTTTTCTTTGCCTATACTCAGACATCAATTCCTGATAGAGAAGATAGCCTCTAGCCTGTAGTCCAAAACATTTTCTTAGACTCATCCCACTCTTACCTTTTCTTTTCTACTTATTTGCTTCCAGTACCTTGGTTCCTTTGTCAGTTTTCTTCAGTAAATTCCAGCCTCCCTCTCGGCTATTTTTTATATACATGCAAATGTTTCAAGGATGGGCATGAATGCCCTTCTAACCTTGTAATATACCAATATCTAAACTAGTGCTTGCATTAATGTAATTTGGTAGACTACTCCATGCATCAGCTGATCTCTCAGAGAGCCAATTAGTACATTCTCATTCCTATAGAATCTTCCACACAGGTTCTCTAATGCTTCGCTACTACTTTTTGATAATCTCAAACATTGCAAGCCATTGTTGTCTCTAAATGCCTCCTATATATAGAAGGGACTGTGCAAGTTCAGACAAAATTTTAGTCTTTCGTAATACCTTAAATTTTCACATCCATGGATGCCCTTGGCATATTTCCGCTGTACTCTTTCCAGTTTACTAATGCTTGTTTTCTTATAAGGTTTCCATACTGTTATTCCATACTCAAGTTTGGGTCTAATGTAACTAACAAGCAATGACTTCATAATTTCTGGATTTCCTGGAATTTATAAATCTTATTATACAACCTATAGTTGTACGCAGTTCTGTACCCCTACTTGCAAGATCTCCTTTCTCATGTTGGCTTAGTTCTTAGAATAGTTTCCACTATTTCCACTACGTTATGAGTATAATATTCTACAATATTCTGTACAGTTGCAATATCATGTAATATATATTTTATAGAATATTCTACATGATTATTATTCCCTTTAAGGATCCGCATCCAAAATACCACACTTCTTATTCCTTGACCCCCCACTCCACCATCATTCCTTTCCACTTTGAAGTATAATCTTCTTCTTGTGTTTTATACAAATTATATAAAAAGCCTTAGCTATATAGTTCTACAATATTCCTTCAAATCAGATAATCCTAAACCACCTTGTTCTATCAGAATGATCAATAAATCCCATGTAACTCTCTTAAACCTCATTCTTTCTCTGCATATATTGTTCCCACAATTCCCATTTTTTTCTATGTAGTTTGCTTTGTCCCTTTTCTAAAGATCCCAATTCCAGTTGTATTATCTCTGTTACTATATTCATTTCCTCTAGTAAAATAGGTCTAGACTTTGATTTCCATTTTCTAGTAACTGCTTTTTTGGCAGCCACCATAATTAGACTCAGCAAGGCTTTACTAGGCAACTGCAATTCTGTATTGTAGCTCAAAAAAAAATCATCTCCCCAATCATCTCCCAATCAGTCCAGTCTGCTCACCCAGCATCTCCAACAGAGTGGTTTGCAGGGAATCCCTAAAGTCTGACAGCTCATTACACTCCTAAATAATATGTTCCCAGACACCTCTTTTTTGGACATTACACCTCCAACATTTACTATCCACCTGAGGAAAAATTCTTTGGAGTCTACTCGGGATATAAAAATACCTATGTAAACACGTTCAGGCAAAGATCCTAAATCTTGTAGACTATGTTGCATATTTGGGAGATATGCATATATCCCCCCATTGTCTCTTTGTGAATTGCTTATCCAATCTCTCTTCCCAATCCTTTCTAAGCTCTTCCAATTGATTCTTATAATTATCATATAATATTTCATATGCTCTACTAATTATTCCTTTTTTAACGGCAGCTTTTGTTCTAGATTTTATTAAAAACTCTACCAGTGCTGGTCTTTTATTTAGGAGCCACCTATTTCTTTCTCTGATATCAATCATTGATAGGGAAGGCAATCTCTAAGCTGCAGTCCAAATAAATTCTTGGCCTCTTCCCATTCTGTTACCTTTTCTTTTCTAGTTATTTGCTCCCAATCTGCAAATACTTTTTAAATACAAAAACCAAAAGTTGTTTTGTACCTTTAAACATGATCTTTAAAGATGACTGAATTTATGTTATTTTTATTTATTTATTTATTTATTTTAGAATTGGTATATCAGCAGAAGCCATAAACGAGATTCCACTATGAGTGAATGAAAGCGAATGCACTGAGGATCAGAAGCCCCAAACTACATTCAATGAAAAAAAAAACACTGAAACACACTTTTATTAAGTGTTTTTTTTTTTGCAAGGGAAAAATCCCTTCTGCTCCCCCTGATGTGGCGGTCAAGCCCCCCCCCCCCACACACACACATACCCCAAACTTATATATACTGCATGGTCACACCAACTCAAAGAAGGGGGAAATTGCCCCAAGAAGGGTATCACTGCCAGCACAACTTGCTGATAGTGATTTCCTGTGGAGGGACTCTGATCATTGGCAGGTTAAACCTCGGGCAATTGAATCTTAACCGTTCAGTCTTTATCTACCAGTAGGTTACCCCTAAAAGTTATGCATAGAAACATGTATAAAATGACAAAACAAGCAATTTATTGATGTTTTATAGGGAAAGAAAACAACAGTAATGACAGCACCTAGAAAACATCTTAAAGACCCTGTCGAAGACAGCAAAGATACTGAAAGGACATGAGGTAAAAGAAACAATGAGAACTGCTAACACAGAAGGTATGAAATGTAAAGCATCAGCCCGTCAAACTAAAACACAGTTAAGAAAGGCTCCTAAATGGTAAACTCCATGATGTACCTAAGCTCTGGCTGAAGGTATTAATGTGTTTGCAGCATAATCTAGTTCTGAGTAGAATAACTTGTGCGTACATGCTGAACTGATACCAGCCTGCTTAACAACTGAAAATGCTATGTTGTTCTAGAAGGTGAAGCCGAAAGCCATCCAAACAACTATCAAACAAAAACATGTCTCCCATCAACATGTAACATATATACCATACTTGCTTCAGACTGAGTTTATACTCATTTAGACAGAAATTCGATCTTGACATTAGAATAGAAAGGTAATGAAATAAATTGTATGGAATTAAGGATCATTTGTTATTAAACAAAGCCATATAGGGAGCTGCAAAAAGGGGTGAAACCTAAATATAGCATGGAGTGAAAACACACACACACACACACACACACACACACACACACACACACACACACACACACACACACACGCACACACACACGCACACACACACACACACACACACTTACTTACACAAGATTTTTATAGTATTTCACATTCATTGATTACAAAATGCTTACAGATGCATACAATGTATCAGATACTGATAAATTATATATCAATCACTATGAAACAGTGGTCCACCACTTGACCAATGAAGCAACAAAAAGAGTAAATTACTGCCCCAGACATAAAAGTCAAGCAAGGGATATTACGCAATGATTCTTTGTCACCATCACCTGGTCTGAGTGTCTTTCGGCTTAAGATGATTACTTAATGGGCATGTTATGTAATCAGGCTACGGCTGCAGCTTGACTTCCAGAAAACAATCTTGCCAAAGGACATCTCACCTCCTTTTATGGATGATTTAAACCTATATAGCTCATATGACAAGCAACTGAAAGTACAACTACACAGTTAAAACGTTTTCAGATTATATAAAAGTGATGCTTTGCTTTGATAAATGAGTGAAAGCAACATTTATAGCAGGAAAACTTAATCATCACAAAATATTCCAATGGTAGAGAAACATAAAAAAACTGGAATAAGAGGGAGTATATAAATACCTAGGAATAGTTGAAGGGTCAGCAAATCAGCATGAACAAGTAAGAGCAAAGCTTAGTAGGGAACATTTCAGAAGGCTAAAACTAATACTGCAAACTGCCTTGACATCTAGGAATAAAGTTAATGCTGTAAATCATTCTTGCTTTCCCCATTTTTTCCTACTGCCTTGGTGTGACTGACTACCCCAAGAAAGAGCTGGATCAGCTGGACAGGAAAATAAGAGATGTATGAAAAAACAGTATATGGCAAGATTATATCCCTCTTGATCTGATGGAGGCATGGACCTTTTTAAAATGAACTATATGTATAAGTGTACAATAGTTGGATTGAGACTACATACATATTTTTCAATGTCATCAGGATGAAGCCATGAAGAAAACAAACTTAAGATAGCACCCTTGCTCTGATTAGCAGAAGCATTTTAGAAAGGACTAGGTGTGGAAATCAACCAAGAAGTGGTCAAAACAGGTAATAGAATGTACTAAAAAAAGGAGAATAAAGAATATAAAGATCACGACCAGAAGAAAAGAAAAGAACATTGCAAAGCCTATAATTATTGTGCAACATGTTTATTTATTTTATTTGTATTTCATTATGGGAAAGTCCTACTGTTTATTTGTCTCTTTTCAGTGGAGGTATGGGGAGAAAAGCTTAATCAGAAAAAAGTTATGCAATACAGACAAAATAGAATCAAGCTTCATGGTCATTAGCATGTAATATAAAATAATGTAAGAAATCCCAATCAGAAAATATAATATTGTAATAACAGGAAAATATTATCTAACAAAGATTATATATGTTGTTGTTCTTCTTTCGGCTTCGACATAGCAGAACTCCGGTCCGCTAATGATTGGCAGTAGATTTTTATGGTGCTGAGGTGCCAGCTCGACACCCAACCTTCAACGAAGGCACGCCCATTTACGCATGTCTTTCGAATGCCACTCGACCGCGGGGAGGACATGCAGACTCCACACAGAAGGCGCTCCAGCTGAGAATCAAACAGGAGAACCTCTGCAAAATGCAGATTAGTGCTGCAAACAAAGATTTTCATCAAGAAGAAAGATTCTGTGTTAATGCACTTTCAATTTGCGAGTATTACTGAAAGACAATTGTACTGATAGTCGAGAGAAATTAAAGCAGGAAGTATAAAGAGTTTAACCTGGGGAAGTACATAAGCAAAGCCTCAAGGTCCTTAAGTGTTTTAGCTGCAGTTTGAAAGAGTTCAGTTGATCAAGATTTGGCACACAAATGCCTAAGAATAAATGAATTTAAGCTAAAAGATGAAAGGCTTGTAACAGTGGCTCATGGTAGTAAACTGCATGCATGCTGTTTCACAAAATCAATAGAAAAAGTGAGGGATAAAGACAAATGCAGGCTCTGCAGCACAGAACTGGAAATATTTGTCCATTGGGTTGCTGGCTGTGACATACTTATAACTGAGGATCTGTATACTGAAACATACAACTATCCAGTAATTCTGAGAAAAACAGATCCCTCTTCTTCAGGCTGGGCAAACAGCTATTATGCATCAACATAATAGGTCTTTGTTAACACTTTTGCTAAACTGCAGTGAAAGACTGTATTAGATCCTTCATACAGTTCCTAATGTACATACACTGACTGACGGACTGCCATTTAAATGATTGCTGATTCTTCTTCCAGGAACTGATCAGCATCTCAATTAGTATTGATCATGCCCACCCTAAAAGCTTACATCCACGGCAGCCACGCATTTAAACCTACCATCATTACAGCTTTGATTAGTAAACTCGAATCAAGAAAAGCAAACACAGTATTTGAAGAAAAAAGGACAAAACAACATTAATTACTGAAATAGCTATACCCAGAGGTTACAGTGTCCTGAGTAATGGAAGACAGAAAGCTATAAAATAATGAGTCATGAAACAGAAACTAGAACAAAGTGGAACAAGGCCCCCCAGGTTAGTTTCAATAGTAGAAGAAGGAGCAGCTGGGGAATAAAAAAGAATCACCAAGCATGCTTAAATATGTTACCAGTACATGTAACCCCATATAAACTACAGAAGGAGGTAATTCTGGATGCATTACAGATACACAGAAGAGCTCTTTTAAGAAATCTCAAATACAGAGCATTACTAATTTCATGAACTTTACCTATACCCTGACTTAGGAATTGAATCGATTACTGCCAGGGAAATAACAGCCCTGAACTTGGAGAAATTAAAAATGAGAAACATCAGACAGCAGCCTCACATTCTGAAGCAAAAGGAAGCTTTCCATTCAGCTACAGAGTCCGGACTGTATAGTCTGTCCATAATTCAGAAAAGTATTGCTTGTTAGTTTGATGCCACAGAAATTTACTTTACAAGAGTATTGCTTGCCAATGACATATATCTGAGGCAGACCGAGTAATGACTGAAGAATGGTCACCCAATGTAAACTTCAATTTGAGAAGAGGAGAAATGCCCTTGTTTGCATCCCTGTCTCCATCCAAATCTTCTGAAATTAGAAAGCTGATGAGATTACCAACATTCATGGATTGCAATCATCCCTAAGCATACTTAAATAATGGGTAGTTTGTCCAGTCTTGACAACATTGTGTTGAGTAGTAGTAGTAGTACATGTTGAGATATACTAAATTTTTGTTCTACAACCGTGTACCATATGAACAGCAAGCAAAAAGGAGATCTCTTTTCCTTCAGTGGTAATATGCAACATTCGGTAGTGCATTTAAAACCGAATGAAAAGTATTACTGTCATATGGTGCCAACCACCTAGTTAATTTACTGCATTTTTTAGAACTAGGAGTGCAACTCAGCGAATGAAAAGGTTTGGAATTAAGGTGAAGCAGAGATCTGACTAACCCTGTTTTGAAAGGCTGCATTCTCCGATACAAGGTAAAAGAAGGCTCCCTGTAGCTTCAGGAATTCATAGTCCATATACTAACACTGGAGGAGTGTGACTGCATATTTGATGAAGTACTTGTTTGTGATTGGTGAAGTAAATGAATGAGTCTTGCATGAATAATGTCCTTTTGAATAATTCATGTAGTAAATATACAGCTCCTAAATGGCTGCAGTGTTCTGAAAAAGAATGTGAAACTTGTTTGAATCAGGGCAGCATTATTTTTGAAAGCAAAATTCAACCATGACCTAACTTTGGTAGCTAAAAATAATTCAGAATAGAATAAAATAAAACAACTGGTGTGCAGAAACAGAAACCTTATTTACTACTTAAATACAGTGTAAGCACTTTTATCATACGATGCCAGTCATGATGTCACTCTATAAAAAATAGTTGTACTGCTCTTTAGTACAGTTCGTAAATTTAATTGTTCCTGTTAAGATGGCAGCAAGCATGCCCTGTCTTTTATTTTAAATAAAAAGCCCAGTAATTCAAATTGTGACCATATACCCATTTGTCTTTTTCCGCTTTTGTGCCAGTGCTTTTACCCACTTTGTTAGAGTAAAAGGAGGTGACATACAGACATAATGGTTTCCAGTGATTCACATCCTTTGCTCTGTTAGAAATATTACACTGCGTCAAACATTCAGCCTACTTTGCTAACCACCTTGTCACCTACTGTAGTACTCTGCAGATCAAATATATGATTACCTGAAACTGTTCAGTAACTGAAAGAATCCTGCACCCTGTACATCCCATACATACACACATATATGCACACAGTACGATATAGCATTTATATTTCCTTATTTCACTTAACAGTCTGTATCTTCATGGGCATCTGTCTTGTGTTTGGTTTTCGTGTTATTCATTAAAAGATCCACACTGATTCCAGGGATAATGCAGTGGTCACTTGCTCCTCCTGCTTTGAATGACCCATCTTTTGTACCATATTGTGACTCCAGTTTGACATTCTATCACTGCCTGCTTCTCATACCAAGGTCACTAGGCAGAGCGATACAGCTTTCAAGGCCTTTCTAATTTCTAAACAAGTCAGATGTTCTGGCTTTCTTCTTCAACAGCAGCAGAAGTCTGACTTTTTGTTAGCTGTGACCTCTTCCTTATAAATCAACCTGTCTGTGGCTTGCAGTCTGATGCTCAGTGCTGAGACTGTCTTTTCTTATAAAACAACAGCACTAGCATATACACCTAGTGTGAATCAAGCTTTGCTGCTGCTGTTGTCATACCATATGCCCCCGATTATTCTAATACAACATTCATAAGTTCTGTTCTGTCAGATGTGTGGCTAGTACCATATAAAACTGAACGTCTGGGATGATATTTACAGTGTCATATTTTCATCCAGAGTTTACAATTCCACTGAAGTATTCTTGTTAAGCCTAGACATCTCATTTCATTTTTTGTTTGTTTACTTTGGCCTTATCCTTCAGCTGAGATGTTAAACCAAGTTGCCACTCCCCAAATTTGGTAATAGTTTAAGAGGATATTAAATATCCCATGACATTTTTTTTAAAGAGGATGTTAAAGATCCCATGTGCATTTTAGAAAATAGGGTTTTAAGCTTTTTTGTTAAAAATTCTCAATGAAATTAATAGCCACATGGATAAAAATATTTTTGCTGGTTTGTAAACAGTCTATACTTATGTCTATATGTATTAAAGTATACTTAAGTCTAAGCCATTGATGCCCACAATCTCTTATCTTTATTCTTATACATTTCAGGCACTTTTCCTTACTTCCGCTTTTAATAAAAGCCACCCATTCCTGCCATAACTATCCTTATATCTTTCTAACAATTAGCTTTCTTGTCATCCATAGTGTACACCAGTTGAAAACATTTATTTCACAAAATCCATAACTCTCTAGTCTTCCTCAATTTCTTCTTACAAACAATACATCTCTTCTGGCTGGATTTAATGTTATTTATTATTTGCAAGTAAGCAAGCTGAAGTGCAAAACCCCTTTTTTCAGTCATGATCTATTTACAAAATGCAAGATAAATGACTGCATTCAGTGTATATGTTAACAAATATCTGAAGGAAATAGCTATGGCAATAAATAATAAAAGAATGCATTGAACATTTATATGAATAAAAAGTGGAAAAGGTACAATAGCTACTGTTGCTTTATGTAATGTTGTTCACAAGAGAAACTAAAACTAGATCATGTAAATATTCTTTCTAAATTATGGCAACAGAACAACAGCACGTAACCTTTCCTAAAACAATTTAAGTTGGTTAACTAAGGTAACGTGTTTCGTTGTCTAAGTAGTTCCTTTATGAAATGTTGACTTGCTGAATGCTGACACACCGAAACAAAAAAACGCCCAAAATTCAAATGGGAAAAAAAACATTTTAGTTGTTTTTTGCAGTGTCTAGCCACCCCTGCACCCTGTGTAAGACTTATATATACTAACTCTATTGTCACACTAACTCAAAGAAGGGAGAAATCTCCCAAAACAGGTGTATCATTGTCATTGAGGTTTCTAAGTGTGTGCCAGTAATGGCTTCCTATGAGATACGGCATTCAGCGTTTTACTGTTTGACTTTTTTTCTGTGTGCTACTGTTGCTCGAGCATGTGTAGTGGAGACGGTCTAAATACGTTTGGTAGAGAGTTCCAGATGGAGCAGGTTAATGAAAAAAGTCACATGAAATGAAATATGAGAGGAGCCTGGAAGTATTTTAATTTATTTGGCAAATTTTTCATCAATAAGAGATAATGAATGCAAGGAGATGCTATAATTTAGATTTATACTTGAAACAGTTAGGTGTAGATGAGAAATGAAAAATGAAATTTAATGGGTAGATGTCCTGCTTTTTGAATAATCACACCATGGTGCTGCATTCTGGATGTCTCGGTAATGAAACAACACATTTTTATTCTGTAAGGATATAAGTTTATGTAAATTATGGGCAGTACTAACCCATATGACTGGTAATCCATAATTAACGATACAGAGTAATACTCATTTTCCAGCTGAGTACGTTGCACTGTTGATTGGCATATTGTTGATAGTACAGTATTAAGTAAACCAGAACATTTTAGTATCTGGGTGGAATAGTTAAGGAAGGAGTCAAGCCATATGGTGATTTCTAAAGGTTGTAAATCAGACATTAAGATGAAAAAAGTCCTCATTGAGTAGGCTGAGGCACTTCAGATTACCAAAGAACATGATTTGTGTTTTGATTTGATTCAATAAAAGTGCCAGTTGATGTAGCCCAATGTATAGCTATGGCAATTTGTCATTTTCTTCTAGTAGTCATCTTGAAACTTGAATTTGACTCCAAAATTAAAAAAACAAACTGAACAAGTGTTGCTTCATATTTTCTCAGAAACAGAAAACTGGCAGCTACATACAATAATATGGAGAAATGAAAATTCTTATGGATATAGACTCTTCCAAGTTTAAACACTCTTTCCCATATTTGGCTCTTCTGTACATACCCTAATATATTTATACTATGGTTTTTCTTTTCATCTGGACAACCCTGCACTTCTCTCATAATCATACAGAAACTCATGTTTACCATCATTAATGCGATCTTTCGTGCATTCAGAATATCTTTTTAGTTTTGAAACTCATTCCTCCAATGAGACTTCATACGTTGCTAATGCATTCACATTATTTGTGTTTGCCACAACTTTCTTTTATACTCCACTTACTTCAGAATCTTTGTTCTTACTGTTCTCCTTAATATTTTTGCAGTATATTTGCACAAAAATGACACAACAAAAAATGCAGCAGCTAGCCATGCAACAATGTAACATACTGTACCTGCTAAGCTCCATAGTCTAGTCTCTATATACCCTTCCACTATCCTTGAACTTTTAAATGATACCAAGCTAGACATGTTTGGCTTTATTGGCCTGCATCCACTTGTAAAGACTTGAGAAAGTAGATGTAAAATCCTCCAAAGCTAGTTATGAAAACAAAATCGCCACTGATTCTAAAGACAACTGCAAAGCGTTCTATAGCTATGTCAAGAATCTCAATGGCAACACTCAGATCTGCTCTGAGTTACAGCACAATGACACTAAATATACAGAACCAACTGATATTGCCAACATCCTGGCAGATAGGTTCAGTGCTAACTTTACCCCCCTCTCACCCCCTAAAGGGCCCATCTTTATACCGGAAGAATGCAAAGTTCCTGTAATCACGGCTGCACAGGTAAAAACCTCATTCTCCAAAGCCAAGAATACAGCATCCATGGGACCTGACAACATCCCAGGCTGCCTTCTACATGAACTAAAGAATGAACTGGCACCCCACCTAAGTACCATGTTCAATCATAGCCTCACCTCAGGCTTTGTGCTTATTGAATTGTGCACAGTGACAGTTATCCCACTCCACAAAGGGAGGGGCCACAACAGACCCCGGGAACTACTGCCCCATTAGCCTGACGAGCCTTGTCTGCAAGGACATGGAACGTATCATCATGGAACTCATAAACAAAGACATTGGAGATCTCCAAACTCTGGAACCCACACAGTTTGGGTTTGTAAAAGGCAGATCATGTCTTCTAAACCTGACTTCTTTGAAGTAGTCACCAAAGCCATAGATGAAGGTAAGGTGGTTCACACAGCCAATCTAGATCTCACCAAGGCGTTCGACACCATCCCCCACTCTGGAATTATAGATAAACTCACTAAACTAGGTATAAATCCCTATGTCACAAGATGGGTTGCCAACTGGCTTACTGACAGAACCCACACTGTGAAAGTAGCAGACTCCAAATCAGACTTCAGACCAGTGACAAATGGAGTACCACAGGGTTCAGTCCTGGGTCCTCTCCTGTTTGGTATCTACTTCTCTGAAGTACAGGCTAACACAGAAGGTCTTTGGCTAACTAAATTCGCAGATGACTGCAAACTAGTAGCCATAATTGAAACTCCTAATGATGTGGACATCCTACAAAAGGGCCTCACTGAAACAGATGTCTGGTGTCAAAGACATGGTCTCAAGCTCAATGCCAAGAAGTGCATTGCCATCCCCTTTGGTAAAAACTCTATACCCATGAACTACCACATAGGCGGTAGTCTACTTAACACCGAAAGTGTGATAAGAGACCTTGGGACACAAGTGGACAGTAGTCTCTCCTTTGATAATCACATTGCTACAGTGGTCAGGAAATCCTTCTACGTGGCACACCTCATCACAAAAGGTTTCTCATCCAGAAAAAAAGAGGTCATTGTTCCCCTCTACTCATCACTCATTAGACCCATTATAGAGTACAACGCCCCTTTTGGTATGTACCTCACAAGACATCTACAACTGGAAAGGCCGCAAAAATACCTCACAAAGAGAATTACTGGCCTCAAACAGATGCCTTACGCAGACCGTCTCAAAAAATTCCAGCTTTACTCCATCGCATATCGCCTACTCAGAGGTGATCTCTGCCTAACATACAAAGCTATGTCAAACCCAGAGCTGTTGGACATGCTCCACTTAAAGAAATCCCAATCCCTCCGAGCTACACGCTCTAGGGACCTAAACCTTGTCACCACAATAAACAGAACATGCTGGAGGGATAGATTCCTGCCCCAGAGACTTCCCATACTCTGGAACAGACTACCTATCTATGTCAAACAGAGCTCCTCATTAGCACTCTTCAAGAAAAATATTGATGGTTGGATGGGTAATAGGAAATTCACCCCAGGGATCACTTCTGTGGTTCTGCTTGATAAGGGCACAGGAAAATAATTTTCTTGGATGGCGAAAGCCAGGGTACCTTTTTGGCTAGGCTTGTATAGGCCCTAGGGCCAATAGCCTAGTACCTACCTATGAACCTATGAGCATTCAGAGGCCATGTAGCTGAAACATTGGACTGTCCTTAAGGGATCATTTGTATATATTACATGTGTCTCTATTACAGGAGAGTTTGGTATTACACACTGAAGACTTTTGCTTTGCTGGGTGTTTGTTGTAGATTTTTCTTAAAAGATGTATCTGAGTGACATTTTTACCCTTTGGTGTGGATGTTATTTGGGATATCTTGCAGTCACCCTAATGCTAAGGACATCAGACTAGTTTTTAAGCTCTGTGTTTCTAAAGTATGGTAAAATAATCCACATATGCTGTACTGATAATTTCAAAAAAAGGGAAACACGTGGCATGTTTGCAGTTAATGGCATTTGACTCTTTTGGTCCGCATGCACCAGTAAAGACTTAGAAAAGTAAAAGCAAAATGGTATGGGCATTCAGACAACATGTAGCTGAAACAATGCCATGTCCTTAAGGGATCATTTGCATATGTCTCTGGGACCTCTATTACAGGAGGTTTACAGTATTACACCATGATAATTATAACTTTTCTTTATATCTCTTACACTTTTTTACTAAACCATTTGTCTTTCTGACCTTTTTACACTTTGGATTGTTTTTTTCTGTAACTAGGTTGGCTGAAATAGTGGCCTTTGGTCATCCAGTTACCCAGTTAGAATACAATGAATACAAATAAAACACATGAGTATAATATAAATGCTAAGGTCCATACACGTGTGTAGTTATACTAGGACTCCCAGCACCCACAGTATTATGTCTGTGTTCTCCGTCGACACTACATATTGCACATCACGTACAGTTTACATGCTGGCACATGTTCCCCACCTCCAATCCAATGTTCAGGCATGCTATTTGTTGAGGCCTCAGAAGAGTTTGTACTCACATTGTGATGTGTTGAAGGCTCAGAAGTGGTCAAAGTCTCATCCTGATGTGTTGAGGACTCAGAAGAGTTTGTATTCTCATCTTGATGTGTTGAGAGGTCAGAAGAGGTCATACTCCCATTGTGATGTGCTGAGGGTTCAGAAAAGTTTGCACTCCCATCTCAATGTATCAAGGGCTCAAAAGAGTTTCTATTCTCATCTTGATGTGTTGAGAGCTCAGAAGTAATCATACTCCCATCTTGCTTTGTTGAGGGCTCAAGAGTTTGCACTGCTGTCTTGATGTGCTGAGGGCTCAGAAGAGTTTGTACTCCTATCTCAAGGTACTGAAGACTCCGAAGAATTTGTACTCCTATCTTGATGTATTGAGAGCTTAGGAGAGTTTGTAGTCCCATTGTGATGTTTTGAGGTCTCAGAAGAGTTTGTATTCCCATCTCGGTGTATTGAGGGCTCAAAAGAGTTTGTATTCCTATCCCAATGTATTGAGGGCTTAGAAGAGTTTGTATTCCCATCTGTATGTGTTACTGGCTCAGAACAGGTCATATTACCATCTCTGCAGCTCAAAATGTACCCTGCACATCGTGATGTTCATTTTCATTGAATCATATTACATTGCTTTGATGATCTGGGGCAGTAAGGTGTATGGATTATATTACAGAACAGGAGCAACAACATGCCTTTATTAGGAATTTTAACACACTGGGGGTTCCTATATTGTGTTGCCAACCTGTTAATCCTCACTCTGTCCCTTAAGTATGCATGGGATGTGTCTTTTCTGGTGGCTCAGGTCATAAATTCCATCTAGTACAATTGGGTCACACCACTGTTTAGTCTTTTGGTAACTGACCTGGTCAATAAATAAATAAATAGATAACTAAATAAATATTTCCTAACTTCTGTAGACATTTAGCTTGCACCTGAAAATGGTATTCAATTTATAGTTTCTTTCCTGCCTAAGCAATTATCCTTGTTTGTCCCCTGTAGGACTTTCTTTCAATGGCCTGCTAACTGACATTTTCAATCTTCTAATGGCTTTGACAACTAATTTCTGTACTACATTATTCTCTTATTCATTGCACCTTATTTAGAATAATGTTAACATTTTTTTTTCTAAACCAGTTGTTCCTGTTTATATCAGATCTGTCCTTCTGTCTCTTCTCATTGTCCCATATTAATTGCAATTTCTGCACAAATAATTGACTTTTCTAAGTAAGCCTGGATAGGCTGTGTGAACCACCTTACCCTCATCTACGGCTTTGGTGACTGCTTCAAAGAAGTCTATCGGGCTTAGGAGACATGATCTGCCTTTTGCAAACCTGAACTGGGTGGGGTCCTGAGTTTGGAGATTACCAATGTCATTGTTTATAAGTTCCATGATGATACGTTCCATAGCCTTGCAGACCAGGCTCGTTAGGCTAATGGGGTGGTAGTTTCCGGGGTCTGTGGTGGCTCCCCCTTTATGGAGTGGGATAACTATCACTGTGTGCCATTCAATGGGCACATAACCTGAGGTGAGGCTATGATTGAACATTGTACTTAGGTGGGGTGCCAGTTCGTTCTGTAGTTCATGTAGAACACAGCCTGGGATGTTGTCAGGTCCTATGGATGCTGTGTTCTTGGCTTTGGATAGTGTGTTTTTTACCTGTGCAGCCATGATTACAGGAACTTTGCATTCTTCTGGTATAGAGATGGGCCCTTTAGGGGATGACAGGGGTGTAAAGTTAGCACTGAACCTATCTGCCAGGATGTTGGCAATATCAATTGGTTCTGTATATTTAGTGCCATTGTGCTGTAACTCAGAGCAGATCTGAGTGTTGCCATTGAGATTCTTGACATAGCTATAAAATGCTTTGTGGTTGTCTTTAGAGTCAGTGGCGATTTTGTTTTCGTAACTACCTTTGGAGGATTTTATGAGGGATCTCAGCTTCTTACTTAGGCTGACCAGGGAGTTCCTCCTTTCATGGGATTTTACTTTTTTTTTGCAACAGTTTCTTTCTTCTGTTGTAGAGTTTGTTTATGGCAGGGGACCACCAGATTGGCTTCCTTTTTTTGGAGGATAGCATCTTGGTTCTGTTAGGGATTACATGATCCATGCACTCGTGTAAGTGCTTATAAAGTGCATTTGTGTAGGATTCAGCAGTCATACCTCTATTGTCCGTCAGCATGGGTGTCGTGAAGTTTGCCACTTCTGTCTTAAGAAGTGTGAAGTTGGCTTTGGAGACATTTTTTACTGTGGTTTCCCTAATGGGGGGTGGGGGAGGGATGCAGCTGTCATAGACAGGTAGTATATGAATAATTTATTAGCATAACCCTATACTATTTTCTCATTAATACTGCATTTCATCCAACATCTGTAATTAATATGCCTTTTTTCTGTTCAGACCTCTTTGTCCTACCTTTTCCTTCTTCTACCTATTTGAGTTCTATGCAGCAACAATTGCACAAAACTAGTAGCACAAGCCCATGTAATATACCTAAACAGGCACATACTCATGATTAAAGTGCATTAAGCATGCATTTTTACTTTTGTCACATTGTGGTAGCTATTAGTTTTCTGTCAGCATTGTGCATAGTTTGTGGGTGTTCCAGCACCTTGATTTAATTGCATGAAATCATAAAAAAACCCTCCCACACTTCCTTATTTTGTTATTCTTACTTCTAGTTCACTCCAGCTCAGGCAAAGTTTACCAGCTGAAATAGAGAAAATACAGTCTCGATCTTTCTCCAAAATGCTGCAGCTTCAGACTCCACCTTCCTGCATAACATTTGAGCCAAAGTATATTAAAAACGGCAGTGAAAAAAATGAGCTAACATGATAGAGTAAAGTACTGGTTGGTTACCTGGTATGATTGAGTAAAGTACTGGTTGGTTACCTGGTATGATTGAGTAAAGTACTGGTTGGTTACCTGGTATGATTGAGTGTTACCTGGTATGATTGAGTAAAGTACTGGTTGGTTACCTGGTATGATTGACTGGTTGGTTACCTGGTATGATTGAGTAAAGTACTGGTTGGTTACCTGGTATGATTGAGTAAAGTACTGGTTGGTTACCTGGTATGATTGAGTAAAGTACTGGTTGGTTACCTGGTATGATTGAGTAAAGTACTTATAACAAAAGAGGTTTCAAGCACCTGCAATGAGCCAACACCTTTGTCTTTTGTCCATTGCCTTTCTTTTAACACTCTTCCTATTAATTTTGCTTCTATTTTCTGTTCTTATTATCACTATATGGGTAGACCAGGGGTATAAATCGGTTGTGCTGTTGTTTCTCTTGGCTGTGTGTAACTGGTAACATTATACCCCTGTATATTGCACTTAATTTTGGTAAGTTTAGCATAGAATAATAATTTTATATGTGAGAATTAATTCCTTGTCCCTTTTATTTATTTTTTGGGTACTGGTTAAATTGTCTTGACTATTACATTAGGCTTACTATTTCTTAATATCCTTGTAGTATAAAACTAGCACTACTTTAATCATATATGTTGGCAGTTTTATTTTTTTGTATTTTTATTTATTTGTCCTATGGTAACCGGGAAAGTCAGACTGAGCCAATGGTCAATTTTCAGTGGAGGCCCATGGAGAAAAGCTCCATAACAGATTCAAAACCATTTAAACAATAGTTAAAAAGTAATCATACACAAGAGCAGAAAAGACCAGCAACAGATTAATTATTTTACAGTAAGATTAAGTTGCGGTGGTGCAGCAGTAGCGTTGTCGCCTCACAACAAGAGGTTCTCCCATTCGATTCTCGGCTGGAGCGCCTTCTGTGTGGAGTCTGCATGTCCTCCCCGCAGTCTAGTGGCATTTGAAAGATATGCGTGAATGGTCGTGCCTTCGTTGAAGGTTGGGCATCAGGCTGGCACCTCAGCACCATAAAAATCTACTGCCAATCATTAGCGGACTGGAGTTCCGCTGTGGCGACCCCTAACCAGGAAAAGCCGGAAGAAGAAAGATGAGTAATTATATACAATGGAAGAAAAGTTCCATAGCAAATTAAATAATTTACAATGATTTGGTGAGAAAGTTTCCACAAACACACAAAAACATTTTGTAACAGCTGATAAGTAATTATACACAATGGGAGAAAAGCCCCACAACAGATAAAACTCTTTGCAGTAGATTGGGGTTTACCCTATCTTTACAAGTGGAGAGGAACCCCCACAACAGACTGAGAGGGTCTATATTATAACACCGAAGACACTGAACATCGAATAGCTTAAAGGCCAAAAATGCCGGACCTCAAACTCACTATTGTGGGGGGCTGCCCCCCCCCCCCACACACACACACACACACACACACACACACCACTAATTATATATACCAACTCCGAGATCACACTACAATGAGGAAAGGGCAAATATTCCGATCTTCACTATACTGCGATCTCACAAAAAGCACATCATTGAATGGCATTTCCGACATTAAAGCCATTTGATTTTCAGCCACTTCGATTTTGTAATAAGAATCTGACTGAGATGCATTTGCAGAATATTGCTAGGAGAGATTATGAATCAGGAATACAATATGTATTGCAAGTAGCAAGGCACTTTGTAGAAATGGATAACCTGTGTCGAGTAAAGTAAATATATAGTTTTTCAGAATATTGACAATATTTCTAATAATATCTAAAGGTGAAAAATAATAGAATATTCTGATGGCAAAATAGACAAGAGTACTAGACTGAGATGAGGACCAATGTGCAGCAGGAAAAAATTAAGGACATGGAGAGAGAGAGAGAGAGAGAGAGAGAGATGATGATTAATATTAGAGAGAATGTTGCACAATGACACTAGAGATGAAATGATTAGTAATAAGTGTCAGTCACTCGGAAGAGGAGGTAAAAGTGAATACATTAGTAGTCTGGTAAAGTGAGATCTACGTTTGATGTTAAGCCATTACTATCTGCTAAGATGTGAAAATGTTAATGATTCAGAGAGAGACAGCTATTGTTATAGTAAGTAGGTGGTCGTGTTTCTGATCTGAAGGCTGTGCAGGCACAGATCCAAGTGCCAGATAGATATTTTTTTTAGATTGATCTTGAAATTGGAAAGCTTGGTAGCATGTTTAAGGGTTAAGGGGATAACGTTCCAGGAGTGGGCTAAATAACTAGAATAGAGAGAGGCTCCTGCTGACAGCAGTAGTTTGTAGGCAAATTTTGTTTTCAGATCAAAGTGGCCTCGCAGGAGTGTCTGTATGTAATAAGTTTAACACAGTTTTGTTTTGTTCTGGTTTATATATTAATCTGTGGACAAGGAGTAGTAGGGGGTAAGTGAGATGCTTTGGTAATTCAAGCCAATTGAACTGTTTTAGGGCAAAGCAGTGATGGGTTCTGCTGAGGATGTTAGGGGCAAATTTTGCTATTTTATTATAGCACTGGTTTAGTTTATTTTGCTATTATATTGTAGAACTGGTTTAGTTTACTTTAGATGGAAGCTTGAAGGTTAAGCAGTACTGGGGAGTCACATAGTAAAGTGGGGAGTAAGAGTGTAGAGGCCAGGAGTTTCCTGGATGAATCAGTTAAGTAGTTTTGTGTTCTGTAGAGTGTCCCTAATTTTTGGTGAGTTTTTTTAATAACCTGTTGTCAAAAAATGGAATTTTATTCCGCAGGTTGTTCGAACTGTAACTTACCATTCTTCCTTCGAGCTTCTTCTAAAAGGCCACTGTGGCCACCTATCGCTCTGGTGGCTCTGCTCATGCTATACCTCTGGATGAACATAAAACTTGTCAACTTTTCTCCACCCCTTTCTGTACAGCTTCTCTGCCTATCTCCACTTCCTCATCTTCACCTGGCTATCCTACCCTCTCTACCACTTTGCATAACCCTTCCTGTCACCTCCTCCCCATTTATACTAATTTACCCTAATATCACTCTTCCTCCATAATAAATACGCCATGAGTTTAGTTTGATTGTAAACATACTGTGAATTGGAAAAAGTACATTCTCCAGAATTGTATAGTGTTTTACTTTACTTTTTATCTCATTGTTCTGTTTGCAACATATTTTAGTATATCTATATGCCTTACAATATTGCTATTTATTTCTGAAATGTATAATTTCCAGCTGATTCTTATGTAATGTGTTTGAATTTTTTTTATTTTTTCTGTTAAGTGAAGCTTTTCTCCCCAAGCCGCCACTGAAAATGGGCTCTTGTGATCCAGTTTGGACATTCACGGTAAAGAAATGTCAATAAAATAAATAAAATAAAACCTGTTGCACATGCAATTCAAATTTCAGGTTATCATCAATTGTCATATCTATTAGTTTGGTATGGGGCATGACTTCTGTAGGGATGTTATCAGAGGTTATTTCTGAGAAATTTCGTTTGTGGTGTGTAATGTCTTTAGCAATAATAATAATAGCAGTTTTATTATTTTTTTTTTGGATTGAGTAGAAGCTGGAAGTTATTCAGCCAGGTTTTTCAACTGGTGAAAATTAATCTTGGGTGTTGTGCTGTAAAGTAATTGGGTTACTGGCAGTACAGATTAAAGTGGAGTCGTCTGCATATTGTATGAGGGATGCTTGACATTTGGCATAGTGCAGGTTGTTGGTAAATATGTTGTAAAGCAGTGGTTCCAGTATGGAACTGTAGGGAACATTTGTTTTGATGAATAGTAAGGATGAGTAGGCATTAATCCATTTAACTGACTGGATTGTACTGGAAATGTAACTGGAGAACCAGTTGGAGGTGTCTGATAGGCCAAGTGAAGAGAGTTGTTTTAGAAGTAGCGTGGGATATGGTATCGAAGGCCTTGGATAGATGCAGAAACATGGCAGATGTCAGTTGGCATTTAAGTTTAGGAGAGCTGTGATGGTGCTATGTCTTGGTCTGAAACCATGTTGGGTGGGAGTAATGAGGTTGTGTGTTTGTAAGTGAGCCATTAATTAATTATGGGTGCATTTTTCAGGGATTTTCAAAAGAGAGGAAAAACAACAATGGGTCTAAAGTTGGATATGTCATTGGAGTTACCCCCTTGTGAAATGGGATGATATCAGATTTTCTCCATATGGCTGGGACATGTGATTCTTGAAAAGAGCTATTTATGAGAATGGATACTAGAAAGGAAATTGAGCTGGCTGTTATTTTTAGGAAATCAGCAGGAATTCCATCTGGCGCTAGTGTATTTGGTTTAATTTGTTTGAGGTATTTCTTGATTGTTATGGTAGACACTGGTTAAAAGCAGAAAGAGTGAGTATTAATGGGATCTCCAATTGGGAGGGGAGATGGAGTGGGATGTGGCCAGGTTATTACAGGATTTCAATTTGTTTTGAGTTTGGCTGTGAAGTAGATTAGTGATGCTAAAGATAAACTGATCATTGAAAGTGTTAGTTGTTTCTTTTGGTGAGCAATAGGGTTTGAGTTTGTTTGCCCATTTGTGCCAGGGTGTAGTATTTTAGATATGGTATCCCAGAATTGTCTAGTATTTTGTAGCACCTATTCTGCATATTAAAGTAATAAAGTTTCTTGTCAAATTTGATCTGACATTTGGCTTTATTTTGTAGGCATTTATATTGTTGAAAATTGTTTTCTGTTTTAGTATTGGGCCTTACCTTCTGGGATTTATCTCTGTTCTTCATTAATTTCCTGGTGGTGAGAGTAAACCAAGGAACATGGTTGTTTGGCACTCTTTTAAACCTAAGGAGACCATGGTGTTTAAAATTTCCA
Source organism: Protopterus annectens (assembly GCF_019279795.1). Taxonomy (NCBI): domain Eukaryota; kingdom Metazoa; phylum Chordata; order Ceratodontiformes; family Protopteridae; genus Protopterus; species Protopterus annectens. The sequence goes on along the minus strand of NC_056747.1, from coordinate 745,309,865 downwards.
TAAATATCTTATTAAAATAGATAACATCATCTAGTGGCAAAATTCTTAGGATATTCCACTTGTAAGAATGTAGTGAGGTGTTTAACAATTCTAGGTTAAAGTTTTTCATACTGAGAGAGGGCTTATATGCATGTTTCTGGGAGACGTATAGCATTCTGTTGTGGCATATACATCAAATGATCGCTAAATTTGCTTTCTATAGTGCGGTGGGAGCTTATATCGTACGGGTAATTTGTTAAAAGCTAGTCTAGGGTAGTAGTTTTGCCATTTTTCAGATTCATTCTGGTAGGATCAGTGATAAGTTGAAAGAATTTGTATAGATTTATACTAGAAATGGTTGAGGCTTGACTGGTCATTGTTAGCATCACCTAGTATAATTGTCTCTGGGTATAGATTGTGGGGAGGCTAAGATAGGATGTCCTCCAATGTACTGATATTGTCTCCAAGTGGGATATAGAGGGCTGCCATACATATTGTTTTGTGCATGTTATTTAGAAGTAGTTTGGCATTGTAGAAGGAGGATATAGTAGATAGGAAAGGTGACAGACAGGTATATTATTGCTACTCCTCCTCCTTTTGTTGTTTAATTCATCTGTGGAGATGTTAAAACCTGAGGGAAGTATTTCTGTATTATGGATATTAGGTTTTAGAGAAGTTTTTGTTATTGCTAGTATGTCAGGGAAATTATATTTTATCCATGTGTGTACTTCTGGAGTTTTATTTACAATGCTTATGAAGGCCACATGGAACAGATTGAGTTTTTTGTTGATATTTCTTATTTTGTGGGGAGAGGAACTTAGGTAATCAGGTAGGACTGATTTATTATTTTTGGAATAACTTGGGGGCTGATAGGGTCCAGGGTTGGGGTGAATGTCACCTGCTAGCAGTAGATTCAGTTGCATACTTGTGTAGCTGTGTTGTTTTAGTTTTTCTGGAGCAGCTAGAGATGATATCTTTGAACCCTATTTGGAGATATGATAGGTTTAATGAGATTTGTAAAGTGATTTGTATATAAATAGGGACCTACACTGAACTGGATGTATGCAGGGGTTACATTGCAATCACACGACTTTTGGTATTGGGTAAAATAGTCAGGCAGTTGTGTGTAATAAGATGTAGAGCAGGTTAATAATGTGAGTGTGAGGGAGGTTAGAGTGAGACAGAGTATCATGGTGGAAAGTAGGGAGTTCACGGTATGGAGTGTTTTATAGGGCAGCATATTTTATGGTGAAGAGTACAGTACTAGTATTGTCAGTTATAACACTGAGGAGATGTAAGAGGTTGTTACTGGTTAGTTAGGTTTTGTCAGAAAGAAACTGTTGTGGATTGGTAGTATTATTTTGTCAGCAGGCGTATTTGTCAGTTCTATTAATTTGGTGATTTAAGAGGTTGTTATTGGTTAGTTAGCTTTTAGCAGGAGGAATTTGTTGTGGATTGGTAGAGTTGAGGGGGTGGAGCTAAGATGAGAATAAATGTAGATGATGTAGGGGTGGGTAGGAATTGGTAGTACAGTAGGGGAGCGGAGTAAGCCCATGCAGATTGAGGGCAAATGGAGCTGGTTGCACCTGTCAGTGTTATAGTTTGGCCAAAAAGCAATCTAAGAAGATTTCCTGACAATAGGCAAGTGTTAGCTAATACATCTACTGCAGAGAATTATTTTTATTCAGTTTAACTTGTCATGTTTGTATTACTCTGAAAATTAAAAGTTAATCAAGGAAGTATACAAATTACATCTGCATAACTTAGGGAGTTAAAGATAGTGGGGAGAAGATGCACTTCTAATGAGGGTAATTAACAGGCAGATAGTATTTGAAAAGGGAACTATTAAAGTGGAGCCAGATCTTTAGCAGAAATAAGAGGTTGGTGCTGACTATGTTCCAAGTCACGTGCACATACCTTTAGTGGTCAGTACATCAATAGGTAAAATGCCAATAAAAGTATTAGAGAGGATGTAAGATTATTTGTAGTAGTTATTTAAAAACACTACTATGCTTTTCTGATAATGCAGGCTGAAACCTTGCTTATCCATTGTGCAGATATTCTTTGCCATTGTACCGTGCTTAGTGACCATCCTCACAGCTGGAGACCATATATATTAGGAGGGAGAGATGTGGTTGCGTTCCAGTTAGGGGATAACACAGATTTTTGTATAAAACAAGATAAGAAGGCAGAAAAAAGAACTGATGCATTAGAAATTAAGTTAATTGATTAATTAGTATAGAGTGAGCACATAGAGAAAAGCAGATTGTGCAAGAAAGCCAGCCATCTCAGCATACCTACTGAAACAGCTTTGGCCAAGAATATTGAGACACCAACAAACTGAAACTTCAGGTGAAGGTAGCATGGACAGGACTACAATTTTTAAGTTACGCAGACTTGAGTTAATCTCATTAAAAAGGATACTATATTAGTTATACTTAATACTTAATTATGTGGTATACCTACTAATGTCACTGTTATGACAGTACACATAACCAGGCTTTCATTTTGTGTCTGTATGTAATGGTTCAACTGCGCAACATGTTGTAACTTTCTTTACTTTGCTTTTGACCTGGATCATGGCTGAAAAAGTTCCATGTTACATAAGCCTGCTGTTCTGTTTAACAAACAAACAATAAATAAACAAATAACAATGTTCTACAACAGCTGATCGTGAAACGTAATCTAAGGAAGTACATTTTCTCTCACCATAGCCTGCATCCATGGCATAAAGAAATTAATCACAAACAATGGTCCAGAGACCCCAAATTCAAACAGTAGTTTGGGCACCTGACAGCACAGGAAGGGTAGGATGGTCATGCCTGTCTGGGGGGAGGGGTGAATGTAGGGTGGTTTCTCTCAAATTCTGATGAGGGTTAGATCTCAGAGAATACATCAATTTGAGAGAAGAAGTTAAGGCTGAGGTGCATGACCACTTTAAGGTCCTGGCTTAGGGCACACACTCTGATATGGCTCATTGCCTTCCAGTCATATCAATGGATGTGGAAGTTAGGGCTATGAAAAATCCCTGAGCTGTTGCTTGAAAGGAAGAGATGGATAATGGTTCTGTGATTGGAACAACATCGATGTACTGTTATGGTCTTGTTCTGGTGGATGGAACCAGACAACCCGGTCATGGGACAGCTCTACCACCCCCTCCCAGCATATGTGCAAATAGGAAGTGCAGGAGGGGAAAAAAATTCCTTTTCATAATTATTTACCCACCAAGTAGTAGTAGTGTCACTGACTACGTTCTGAAGCTTAATAAGGGAATCACTGGACAGACTAGATGTAATGGTATGGACACAAAACCCCAATAACCTGGAATCTGTGTATGTTACAGCCCTTGTTTTGGAATGGGAGTTATGAAAGAAGAATCCATAACAGCTTCTGTTGGTAAAACAGCCATGTTATCACGAAATGCCAGCTATAGTGTGTGTGTGTGTGTGTGTGTGTGTGTGTGTGTGTGTGTGTGTGTGTGTGTGTGTGTGTGTGTATGTGTGTGTATGTATGCAGGAGTGGACATGTACTCAAAGTAATGTCTGTTAAATAACGCAATTCGCACTCCATCAGTGTATTTGATGCATTCATCACTGAATAGGGCAAGTGCAGTGATCTTTTCTGGCCCAGTACTGATAAAATCCTTGCTTCAATTACCCTCTGGCATGTCCTGCTCTGACAGATTTTCAGCTTTTGGAGCTGTTTGTTGGCCTCTGCTGACACATCACTAAAGTCTGTATATCAGAAGCAATCCAGTGCATTGACATCCTTGACACAAAATTAGGATTACTCGACACATTATAAAATATTTCAGAGATAAGCAGTCGCTTTCTGTTATCATGAGTAAACTGCTTGACTGTGGCTGTCACTCAGCCAGATGAGTAAAAACAGTACAGGGTCTTTGCACTGCAGGCTGATGTGACAATATTTCTGCACGTGTTTGTGAACTATCAACATCAAATAATGTCACATCCGCTAGAAAAAAAGGCATTAGGTAACAGCAGGAAGGGTAAGCATGGAAACCAATATCGATTTTGTGGCAATTTTACAAGAAGCTATGAGCAGTACTTACAGCTGCTGCAATTACAATTTTAGCTTCACTTCACAAAGCGGGTAGCACAGGGTGAAGCATGAACTGTGTCCTGAAGGCAACCTTCGCAACTTTCATCATTTGTTTTAAAACAGAGGGAGTAATTCATTGCCAAACTGAAATGGTTTGAACTTTGCAAGTTGCCTTATTTATTTAAAGGAACATTTAAAGTACAATCTGTCATTATCTCTAGTTTCATTTATTTATTCAGTTAGGGAAGTGACAGTGTGTTTATTTCACTACACATGACTTCTGCCCATGATTTACCATTATCAGTACCATCTTAAGTGAGGTTCTTATATTGAAGAATTCCCTGTTTTGGGACTATGAAAACAGACAATGTCTTCATTTGTGAATAAACTTTAGCTTTGTTCAGCTGTCATTGTACAGCCAAAGAAAATCATTAAAAATCCTACTTAGCCCTTTACAGCTAGACCACACTAGTACCAAGTGCTTCAAGGATTGTGGGTAGCAAATTACCTTCAGGGAGCCAATTTGTAGCCTTGCAGTTGTTTTTTTGGCTTCAGCTGTCAGTCGCCATGTAGCACATTTCCTTTAATTTAATGTTTTATTTACTGACCGAGTAAAAGAACTGGTACATAAGAGACCCTTTCCAGCCATTTATACCGAGTTAAGAAAAGACAGTGGTAAATGCAATGTATAGAAATAGCTTAGAATAGGCAGTTTACCAGCACATTTCAAGGAGGCAGGAGGAAAAGAGACTGTGCAGTAAACCTACACAGACATTGGGAGAATATGCAAACTCCACACAAACAATAACTTGAGGTCAGGGTTATACTCTACAACCTGAAGCTGTAAGGCAAAAACCTTAACTACTGTGTCACCACATTGCATCAGGAAAGTACTATCTCTGGCTTGTTTTCTTGTGCCTTCCACCTAAGCCTGATAGCATTATATCATATCACCATCCTTTGAGCTGGCGGCTCTGCCCGTACATTAATGGGTCAGTTGCAATACAAATGTTCTGCTAACAGTTTCCTGCTGAAGGCACTTATGATACAGCAGCTGAAACATACACTTAAAAACAGAAGACAGATGTTTCAAATCTTGCAAGAGTCATTATAACTCAAGTGACCCAGATCGGTTCAGTCACTGTCCCTGCCCTTGCCATACCAAAAGCATCGATTATATTCTGCTCAAATTTTAATACCAGAGACTTTACAGTTTTAGAGTTTCTGGAAAAAAGTTCAGGTAACAGCAGCACTTGGACTATCATTAAGTAAGTTACACAGGTACGATCAGAGCCAGCGCATAGTCAGATTAGGCCCACTGATGGATAAGGAATGCCCATCCCCTCCTCCTGTGCAGCCATACTGATATCCCATTACTTGGCTTTTTCTCATCAATTACCATAAAACAATATTCAAACATTTCAGGGGCATCCCAGCAGCACTGTCTTGTGAAATGACTTGGTTAGAATCACACATCAGACAAATGAAGGCTGAGGGAATCAAACCCTGCACTATAAAAGCAGCTCATTAACAGCTCACAGCCTTACTCATCTGCACTAAGTACCAGACAGACTATTGTTGACCTGCATAGTGCATTTCATCCAAGTATCTGCAAAAACAAGCTAAATTAAAAATGTATTCATAGTTAGAATATTAACATTAAACTCCTAGACTTTGTGTTTCCTGCATTATTCCCAGCCAAGTAATAAACACACTGTCAGCAGTCAACAACATAAGGAAACAAAGGATTGTACCCACAGAACATGGCTCATACTATAATGCTCCCATTTACGACAATCACTTCCATGCTTTACACCATAACCTTCGTGGATTGCAGGAACCAAGCATTTATATGTATGCACATATGTACACACACACACACATACACACACATACACACACACACACACACACACACACACACACACACACACACACACACACACACACACAAACACAAACACCTCCATGCCTCATTGCTATCGGCATACTCCAAAAATAGCTGATAATAAGGCAAAGGTATACTCCTTACAAAAGAATAGTAGCATACAAATTTCCGAATATGATAATATGGCACATGCATATTCCATGCAAATATTCACGTCTCTCTCCACTCACACATTGGCTAAACTAAAGTACTTCTCTCTTCAGGAAATCAACTCAAACTCCTCTCATTGGCTCAAAACGCTATTCCAGGAAAGCAGGCAAGGGGCAGAGGGCATAATGTTTTTTTTTTGTTTTTTTTTATGACAGGGCTGGACCCCAGCTAGCACCAGAAGCCAGACAGCTGCCTAGGTCACCCTATGCTGGATACATCTCTGGCCAGAGATCTTTCAGCTTACCCCTGTGTGACCTCTTTGATTTAGAAGAAGACAAGCAGCACTTTGCCCCTAGATAATGACTTAAAGAATCTAAAGCTTTGGACAGGGTTGATAAAATTGTCCATGCTGGTGTGAATGACCTGAGACATACCTCCCTGGACTACATGAAAAGAGACATAGAGGAGCTCTCTGAGCATGTAGCCCAGGCCGCTATGACCCTGACCTTGAGTAGCATCTTACCCTCACCAAGAATGATGCCACAATATCAAGACAAGATGATCAATTTCAACAACTGGCTTAAGTATTGGTGTCATTCAAAGGGGATCCAATGCCTGTCAGCCTGGGATGACATGCTCGACAAGCCACGATGCTTCGCTAGGGACGGCTTGCACCTGTCACCCCTGGGCTTTCAGATATTGGCAAAGGCTCTTACTACCCCCATAGTGCCTTTTTTTAGGCAAGGCTCAAAAGACAAACCCACCTTCATAGGTATCACAAGGGATAAGGAAACTAAGAGTAATGCTACTCAACGCCAGAAGTCTAAACCTCAAGATGCATGCACTCGAAACTCTCCTTAGCATGGAGAACATCAATATCTGTGCAGTAACAGAAACCTGGTTCAAGGCTCCTGAGAGCACCCCAGCACTACCAGGTTATACCTCATACCATGCTTTTCGACCCCAAAATTTGGACCGAACCACAAAAGGAGGGGGAGTATCAATATTCATCAAAGATACCCACACCTCCAGGTTGGTGGCACAGCACGAAGCATCAGAGACTATCCATGTGCAACTAACAGTGGGTAAAACTGCCTTCCAGTTTATAGCCTGCTACAGACCACCCTCCCAAACCCAGGAACCCCACTCGGCCTTCCTGAGAACACTGGAAAATATGAAGGTCTCTCCAAACACCATTATATTGGGCGACTTCAACTACCCAAACATAGACTGGGAGCATTACTCTAGCTCCAACACCCTAGCCCAAAGGTTCCTAGAATTTATAAACTCAAATGCTATGGAACAACTTGTTACCACTCCCACAAGAGGGGAAAACATACTGGACCTGATCATCACCAACATGGGGACTCTATGCTCCAGACCAGAAGTGTATCCCTCATTGGTAAGATCAGACCATAAACTAATCTCACTGGATATTCACATCCCGACTCCACCCCCTGCCCTGAAAACCACAGTGAAAAACTTCAGTAAAGCAAATTTCACACTCCTCAAAACCGAGGTGGAATCCTTCAAAGCCCCCAGGCCTGTGGAAAATACGGCCCAGACCACAGAATCCTTTATAAACGCATTCTATGAACACCTTCAGGAATGCATGGATCATGCAATCCCAAATAAAACCAAGACCCAATCCTCCAAAGGCAGGCGTCCTGTCTGGTGGACCCCAGCCATAAACAAACTATACAATAGAAGGAGGAAGCTACTACATGATAGAGCAAAATCCCAAAAAGGGAAGGCATCTCTGATCAGTATTAGCAAAAAACTATGGGCACTCATAAAATCATCTAAGGCCAGCTTCGAGAGAAAAATTGCACAGGACACTAAGGATAATCACAAGGCTTTCTTTAGTTATGTTAGGAACCTGGGTGGGAATTCCCAGATATGCTCAGAATTAGTCCAAAATGACAAAATATACACCGAACCCACAGACATTGCCAACATCCTAGCTGACAGGTTCAGCTCAAACTTCTCGCCCCCCTCCCCACCAAAAGGGCAAATATCTATCCCAGCAGACTGTTGCCCCCCTGACATCTCAGATGCTCAGGTAAGAGCCGCCCTCTCCAAAGCAAAAAACACAGCATCAATGGGACCAGACGGTGTCCCGGGCTGCGTCCTACATGAACTCCAAGAAGAGCTAAACCCAAACATAAAACTACTGTTCAATCTCAGCCTTACTACAGGATATGTACCCAAAGAGTGGCGTACAGCAACAGTGGTCCCTCTCCACAAAGGTGGTGCCTCAAAGGATCCTGAAAACTATCGCCCCATAAGCCTGACTAGCTTGGTCTGCAAAGCTATGGAAAGGATCATCATGGACCTCATAAATATATTGGGGACCTACAGACACTGGATCCTACCCAGTTCGGCTTTGTTAAGGGCAGATCCTGCCTCTTAAACCTGGTTGATTTCTTTGAAACAGTCACCAAGGCCATTGACGAGGGGAAGGTGGTCCACACAGCCTATCTGGACCTCGCGAAAGCCTTCGATACAATACCCCACTCGGGCATTATAGATAAGCTCACCAGCTTAAATATAAACCCCTATGTCACTAGATGGGTTGCAAACTGGCTCAAGGACAGAACCCACATGGTTAGAATTGCTGGAGCCATGTCAGACTCCAAACCAGTTACAAGTGGCATCCCACAAGGCTCAGTCTAGGGACCTCTCTTGTTCGGTATATATTTCTCGGAGGTTCAGGCCAACACAGAAGGACTGTGGCTGACCAAGTTCGCAGATGACTGCAAACCGAGCGCCATAATTGACTCTCCAGCCGACACAAGCATCCTCCAAAAGGGCCTCATAGAAACAGACAACTGGTGCCAGAGCCATGGCCTCAAGCTAAACGCCAAAAAGTGTATTGTCATCCCCTTTGGCAAAAACAAAGTGCCCACAAATTACCACATAGGTGGTAATCCATTAAGTACAGAAGAAGTAATTAGGGACCTGGGGACCCAAGTTGATAGCAATCTCTCATCTGACAACCACATGGCCAAAGTGGTTAGAAAAACATTTTATATAGCCCACCTAATCATGAAGGGATTCACACCTAGATCATCGGAGGTCAACGTGCCTCTTTACTCATCCCTCATCAGGCCCATAATTGAGTACAATGCCCCTTTTGGGATGTACCTTACCAGACACCTGCAGCAGCTGGAAAGACCACAAAAGTACCTCACCAAGAGGATCAAAGGGCTCAAACAGATGCCATATGCTGCCCGGTTAAAGAAACTCCAGCTCTACTCAGTGGCATACCGCCTGCTCAGAGGCGATCTGTGCCTGATGTATAAAGCCATGTCCAACCCGGAATTAATGGACATGCTGCACCTCAGAAAATCCAAATCCCATCGAGCTACGCACTTGAGAGACTTGAACCTCAACACTGAAATAAATAGGACATGCTGGAGGGACAGATTCATAACCCAGAGGCTCCCTTCACGCTGGAATAAAATCCCAGTCCAGGTTAGGCAGAGTCCCTCATTGACTCTCTTCAAGAGGAATCTTGATGAGTGGATGGGAAATTGTTGGTTTACCCCGGGTATCACTTCTGTGACACTGTTAGACAGAGGCACAGTATACTAACCTCAAAAAAGGGCATAGCAAAATTAATTTAAAATGGGTGGCGAAAGCCAAACACACTCTAGCTAGGCTTATAAATGCCCTAGGGCAGATAGCCTAGTATGAACCTATGAACCTATAAAAGACTTAACTACTCTGCTATGTTGGGGCTCTGAGCAATGAGCTGTTCATCCCTCTGTTCAAATTCCAACCCTCCTTAATAGATTCAGAAAACATAGTAGCTTTCCTCATTTCCTTAGTCTCACCTGTAGCTGTGGCTTCTACTATGGGCTTCCATATAGCCTACTTCAACTTTGACTATGTTGATGCTTTAGCTAAGGCCACATACTCAGGTGACTTGGTTGAGGCTGTCCTCCCTTAAGGTAGAACTCAGAAATTCTATCACAAGCTCCCCTTTCAATGGGAAGATTCACTTTAGCCAGCCTTCCTAGGATCTAGTGCCTGACCTCTTGAAGAAGAAGAAGCAGGCTCTCACCACCATAGAGGACATTTATGGCCTCCTTTCAGACCCCTCCTATCCCTTGCAGACCCAGCAGAAGATACCTTTTCATAGACCAAAGTAGACTGTGGAGCATCACATGGGTTTGCACTTACTAGTAAAAGCTAAGTCAAATAGGATGACCCCACCAGCCCAGCAATGGCAGTCCAAAATGTGGTCTTAGATTGCCTGTGAGAATCTGTCCTCAGCTGTTACTCCACTTTGGAGAGCCATCCCAAAGAACCATGTGGGACTAATGAAGTCAGCCACTCCTCAGAGCTCTTAATATTTTTCCCAAAAAGGACTTGGAGTTCTTGAGTTATCTGCCAGAAACAACTTGGCAAAAAGAGCAAGCTGTTGTCACACAGTGGTTGGAAAAGGTCAAGACTCTGCTTTTAGAGAGAGCATAGAGGCCTACCTTTCTTTAGAGCAAAGCCTGGGATTCTGATCCTGTTTTTTTCTGGTTCTAAAGGGATTGGATGATTTCTGTTCCATCCTAGGTCTCAGTAATTCAATCAGCATGTCATGTAAACCAGTTTCCAGATGGCAGGAGAATATAGTTATTAGTGTCCAGCAGGGAAGAAAATGGGCAATCTAGTGAGCAGAGATTGTGCGGAATGTTTATATCAAAATAGTTAATGGTGTGGTTAGCAAGGGCATGGAAAATAGAGAAGATCAGGCTGCAATTCACTCAGGTAGAAGAAACTGGTGTAAGAGATTGTAAATGAGGTCAAGTAGCAGTGCTAAAACGAAAGTGTTTGGAGAATCTGATTATGGAATAAGTGGGTAAGCAGGGAATTGTATAAGAGAAAAAAATGATCAAAGGTGCAGTGTAGGTAAGGAGAGGTCTATGACAGGTGAGAGGCTGGAGGTGAGTCAGGGGGTGACCAAGATAGGGCATTAATCCCTACGTCACCCAATGGGTTGCTAACTGGCTTACTGATAGAACCCACACTGTAAAAGTAGCCGACTCCAAATCCAGCTCCAGAGAAGTGACAAGTGGAGTACCTCAGGGTTCAGTCCTGGGGCCGTTCTTGTTTGGCATCTACTTTTCTGAAGTACAGGTCAACACTAAGGGACTCTGGCTAACAAAGTTTGCAGATGACTGCAAACTGGGAGCCATTATTGAATCCCCAAATGATGTGGATACTCTACAAAAGGGCCTTACAGAAACAGATGCTTGGTACCAGAGCCATGGGCTCAAGCTCAATGCCAAAAAATGTATAGTTATCCCCTTTGGGAAAAAACATGTATCTGTGAATTACCATATAGGTGGCAGTACACTAAACACCGAAAGTGTGATAAGAGACTTAGGGACACAGGTGGACAGTGGTCTCACCTTCGATAACCACATTGCCACAACAGTCAGGAAATCCTTCTATGTGGCACACCTCATCACAAAGGGATTTTCATCCAGAAAAAAGGAGGTCATTGTCCCACTGTACTCATCCCTCATTAGACCCATTATAGAATACAATGCCCTGTTTGGTATGTACCTCTCAAGACATCTGCAACAACTGGAAAGGCCACATAAATACCTCACTAAAAGAATCACAGGCCTAAAGCAGATGCCCTATGCTGACCGCCTTAAAAAACTCCAGCTATGCTCTGTCACATATCGTCTACTCAGAGGCGATCTCTGCTTAACATACAAGGCCATGTCAAAGCCAGAGCTGTTGGACATGCTACACTTAAAGAAATCCCAATACCTCAGAGCCACACGCTCCAGGGATCTAAACCTTGTCATCACAATAAACAAAACATGCTGGAGGGATATGTTCCTGACCCAGAGACTCCCCAGACTCTGGAATAGATTGCCCTTACATGTCAAGCAGAGTGCCTCTTTGGCCCTCTTCAAAAGGAACCTTGATGATTGGATGGGAGAAAGGAAATTCACCGCAGGGATCATGTCAGTTGCCCTGCTAGACAGGGGTCCAGGGAAGTAAATAATGTGGGAAAAAATAGCCAGGAAATTGTTATGGCTTGGCTTGTATAGGCCCTAGGGCTGATAGCCTAGTACCAACCTATGAACCAACCTATGAACCTATAAGACGGTGGAACCGGAAGTAGTGAGGTACATACAGGGATTGTAGAGAACTGTAGGAAGAGACATTGTTGAACAAGAAGACCAGTTAGGGCAGGCGTCTACAACCTCTGGCTCTGGAGCTGCATGTGGTTCTTCCACCCCTCTGCAGTGGCTCCCTGTAGCTTTGAAAAATAATGGCCACCCTGCCACACACACACACACACACACACACACACACACACACACACACACACACACACACACACACATACACAGCAATCAAGCGATAGGTTTTAAATATTGCTCTTATAAAGTTAAAAACTTGCTAGAACAACATGGTTTCTTTTACTATGCATTCCACACATACTAAGAGCGATCGAGCAATTCCTTGGCAGCATCAGCATCTCCTGATAAGTTTCTGTGCCTCTCCACCATAACTCTGAAACTCTTAACACAAGAAATCTGGACAGAGCCTCAAATAAAGGGGAAACAAAGGAAGAAAAATAGGGACAGATTTTAAATATTGCTCTTATAAACTTAGAAACTTGTTCAAATAACACTTTTTTGTTAACATGCATTTTACACACAGAGTTACCTGTCCACTATACTGTACAGATTTTCACAGAATGTCCTGATTTTTGCCTTGTATTTTTGGTCTGTTTCTCATAAAATTGGCAAATCATTGGCAAATTATCTAGAGCTGAAGTCAGAAAATATACACAGGCATTTGAGTTTCAGATTTCATACCATTCAGAAATTCACGTTAGTGCAAAATCTGTTCTATCAACTTTCTAAGTTTGAAAGAGCAATATTTAAAAAGTGTCCCTATTCCTGGGCCTTTGTCTTCCCATTATTTATGGCTTTGTCCAGATTTCTTGCCCTAAGAGGATGAAAGGTACGAGACACACACACACACACATACACACAGCAATCGAGTGATCCCAATAAAAATCTCAACAAAGGAACAAAAATATGGACGGATTTTAAATATTGTTCTTATAAACTTAGTTCTTCTATATACAGTATAATAACTATATATAAAACTTAATGCCATGTGTTATCTTCCTTTTACATATCAAACATGTTTTGTAGCTCCAGATGAATTTTATTTGGTAGGGGAAGGGCCAAAACGGCTCTTTTGATAGTGAAGGTTGCAGACCCCTGAGTTAGGGTATGAGTGCTCCATATTGTGCATAGTATGCTGGTGTAGTAAGTTTCCCTAAAATAATTTTTATCACTTGGATAACAGGAACCACATATGGGACAGGATTCGTATTTAAAGGTGTGCATAAGTGATAGCGGGATCTGCCAAATTAATATAAAATGTGAAAGGCTGAATGGTGTTATTGTTAGTTAGATGCCTTTAGTGCACCTGTGGGAATGCACATGGGTGGAAATGTATTCATCAATGAAAATTTTTTATCAAAATTATTGATTAAAAAATGTCAGCTTCCAGACAGTTGCTCTCTTGTAGTTCCACTGATGCCAAAGAATGTATCCATTATTTCAGCCAAGACCATCTTGGTTTTATTGTAAGGGTGATTATAAGAACAACAGCAGCAAAAGTAGAAGCCACATTAACAGAGCTATCTCAGGTCAGTTGGACCACTGGAAATGATTTTACTAATAAGATGTGCACTCTTTTACCTGATCTCCCTAAAGCTGCTTGCTGTGTAATAACTCATTGCCCAGGATCTTAACAGGCCTAAATCAGCACTCCCTTGGCTGGTTTGCTAAGCTGATGATATACTATGAACAGGAAAGACAGATGAGCTGTCACAACCAACAAATGTGGATATCATGGTGCTTCAAGGCTGAATATGGAGGCTGGAATATCTTTCTGTTCATTTCTATGTGACTTACTCTTATTTGTAAATTATATATGCAATATATAAAAATATGGCCCTGATCCAGTGGACTGATGACACTGTCACCCTCCATCCTGAAAAGACTATTGAACATCTACAAACCAAACAGCTGACTGCATTCTCCTTCCCTCTCAAAACATGACTGTCTTAAAATGGGCTAATCTGAATACTACTGCAACAAGCATTGTACCTTTTGGTGGCAGAACACTGCATACAAACGAGACAACCCTTCAGGTGTGCATAGCCAGTGTTGGTATGACAGCAGCCCACTTACATTTGCAGCATGCCTCTGCTGTAGTCCTTGACTTCAAAGCATGCTGGACCTTCTCTACAATATATGTGAATTTGTTACTGTTCGGTTGCTTCATGTTGCTGGGTCCACCTGCAGTCACTTCTGCTCTTTGGCTATGGGATCCTTACTAGTGTTTGAAACTGAACTTGTAAAGTAAAACATGAGTTACTTAGTTTTGCATCAAAGTTCCACAGTTTGGCACACTGCTGGTAAGTAACTCAACTCTTCTTTGATCAACCCATCTTACTCGTGTCCCAATTCTTTCAGCTGAGTACTGACTACAAACTCCCCCACAAACAACCAAGCAGGCACCTTTTTTTCCTGATCACAGCTGGTACTTCACCCAAGAGGTTTAGGCCCCTGAAACTCTACTTAAAGTCAGAAAGACCAACTTTTCAGTAGGGGATAAAGGTTTGTGAATCTGTGATCCTAAATTTTTTGAATGTTTTACCCAACATCGTTTAGACCTATGTACTAAGTCTAATCATCTTTCCAGGCATTTATTGAAGTAACTCTTAGAAGGCAAACTAACTTGCAACTGCTTTGAATTTATGTGTAAGACGCCACCCAGTCCCCTACACATAAATCCCCACTTCCACCATTTTCCTTCCATCCCACTGCACCACATTTTCTTTCTCTTCCCTAATCCAATCAACTCCCCAAGTCCATATATCTAAATTCTTCTCTTTCTATTATTTTTCTCTCTTCCATCCCATCCTCTCTCTCTCTGTTCCATAGTTAGATTTACTAGTTCAAATAACATATTTAGTAGAAATTGGTTTTATAAATATTGCACCATATACAATTCACAGCTTGACTGAAATTGGCCTGCATATCATCTCTAGTCAGCCTATGGACAACATGCTACCTACCTACCACTGACAGATTAAACCAATGTACCCAGCATTTTATCTGAAATATATGAAGTTTTACCCTTATGCAGGTCACGCTCATCCTGCTGTCTCTGTCTATGCCAATGGATGTTTTGGCTGTGATAATAAAATTGAAAGCTAATGCCTCCATGTAAATAGAATTCTTCTTTATACTTCCTCCCTAAAAATCCCTTACACTTTAGGATGTGCCGAGTTCTCAAACAGCAGTACATATACTAACAAATATAAATCCCTACTTTCTTTCTTTCTTTCCTTCCCAAACATTTCTGCTAATCTTTCTGCCTCTCTTTCCATGTAGATATAGAGTAAAATTCTAGGTTCAAGATGCCTGCCTTTAAATGGACCATATTGTTTATTTACTTATTTCTTTCCATTTTTATCCTTCATCTTCCTGTTTTTGTTTACATACCTTAACACAGGAATTTCCATTTGTTTTCTGCTTTGATAGCCTTCCTTTTATTCTTTTTCTTTCAAACTGTATTTTGTATCTAACAGTTCTCCCATTTTGTATGTCATCTTACTGCTACCCTTTCACATTTCCCAGTTTTAGCCACTTGTTTCAAAAGCCATTATCAATGAATTTTCTTCTTTCTTTAGTTGATGCAAAGATCTGTTATCTTAGCTTTGCCTTTTTTCTAGTTTTGCTACCTGTTTCTATGCCCCCTCTCTACTCCCCAGCTACCAATGCCACCAGGGCATTGAACATTATAGAAGCTGATATTGTTTAACCTGTTGAGTGATGTGAAGGCCTGAGGTTTAGATCCCCTAGTTATAGCCATACTGTGTGACAAGATGTGTTTCCTTTGGATATGGCTTATTGCAATCATCCAACAAATTGTAGTTTCAAGAATAACAGCTGCCTGAAATATCATATGTATGGAAGTACGGTCTACTTTGGAAGCTCAAACTTTCAAAACTTCGAACTTCATATGGTCAAGACCAGAAGATTGAAGTTTTGAAACTTTGAACGGTTTAAATGGAGATTGTCGTACAGCACAAAAGAGTAAATTTACTGTTCTCTTCACTGTAGTGTGATCTTGGAGTTGGTCTATTTAATTAGCACAGGGTGGGGGGGGGGGGCGCAGGGGGACTTGCCCCCTGCATAAATGTAAAAGAAAAAGGGGTTTTTTTTATTAAAGTTTCAAACTTTGATGTTATGGTCTTAACCATATGAAGTTTGACGTTTTGAAAGTTTGAGCTTCCAAAGTAGATCCAAAAGTACAGCCAATTAGTTGTGATACACTGGATTGATTTGGAAAATATGTTTGTTTCTTTGTTTGTTTATTTTTTTTTGACATTTGTTAACCGGGATAGTCCATCTGAGAAAAAGCCCCTTTTCAGTGGAGGCCCGGGAAGAAAAGCAAGACAATGTACAACATTGAAAATGAATACAGTGAAACATTTTCAATAAAACAGTCAAACAAATGTAGATAAAGCTCCACAGTACAATACAGTAAGAGGCATTATAACACTGAAGAAAAAACATAGCAAAGAAATATACAATAAAACATTTGAATGAATTTACATAACATATTCGGTTATCCTCGGAGGGTAATTGTACCATACAGAGCTTTTAGTGAGTTACGGTAGTAGGGAAGGGGGGAATAGAGAGGATAGTGATAGAGAAAGGGGTGGGTTCATGTGGGATTATAACATTATTATTACTCTTATTACATGATTATGTTTATTTATTGTTGTCTTATCACCAAAAATCCTAAAGCAGTTCAACATATGTTTGCCATAATATCAGATTACTAAAAGAGTTATCTCATATTGTAGACTGAAGCAATACATATAATGAGCCTTGTTATGCAATGATTAAAAAAATACAAATTAGTCTTCCGCAGAATCATTTGGTAAAGAACAACAACACTAATTTTGATTTTTCATTTTTTCTTCACTTTTTCTCTGAGTGGAAGGTTTAAAGCCCAAAGATTAAAAATCTTTACCCTAAAACATGTTCTGGTAGCTCCATGCTTTAACTGTTAGTAAAACTGCATTGCTACCCCAAAATCCAGTTCTTCTTTCAAAGAACTTTAATAGTATTTAAAGTCTACAGTGAGTTTTTCATTTAGATCACACAGTCCTTGAAAAAAAAAAAACTTTTCAGCAGTAAAATATGTTTAGCACACAACAATGGCTGCAGGGCTTGAAAGCATCTAAATAAGTTCTATAGTCTTTCATTGTCTCAGCTTGTAAACATGAACAACAATCTAATTGAAATGAGATACTTTATTTCAGCTCCATTACCTTAGTAAATAAATTACTGCCAGAAAATCTCACATAATAGCAAACCCCAAGGTATATAAAGTTAAAAGCACTCAGCCATGCCTTGTACCTAATAACATTTCAGCAGTAATATGGCTAAACTATTTTTAGGAGCCTTGAATAAGCTTGCAAATATTTTAAGGTCAAGGTGAACACTGAAGCAATTAAAGAGAATTCTGAAAGCGTAGACTGGGATGATAATGACAGGGTATAAAACGAGTGCATCTTGTATTCGCGTAGGTTAAATAGGTGAATTGTTCTTCTACCTTTTTCTTCTCCTCATCAGCACTCACCAGCATGTATTCTTGTTTGTATGAATGCTGCATAATGGAACCTTAGAAGAGCTACTGTAAAAGTTTCTGCTACAGGCTGCCTCAGCTTTTTTTTTTTTTTCTTCTGGTACTTCTTTCAAACCAGCCAATGAGCACTTTTTTCAGATGGCAGCAGCTATGTGAAGAGGAAACTATCTAGGTATTATGCAGAATGTGGTATCTAGTTTATTTTAAAAATGTACAATAAAGCAGCCAGAGTTTTCTGTGCTGTGAAAGTATGGGGGCTGGGTAGAGTGGGTGTCTTAACAATAGGAACTATTATGCATTTTTCCCATTAAGTTTTAGTCCGTGGCTCTGGCACCAGTTGTTTGTCTGCATCAGGCCCTCTTGAAGGATATCTCTATCTTTAAGGGAATTCAGTGACCAGACCTAGTTTGCAGTCATCTGCGTACTTTATCAGCCAGAGACCCTGATGTTTGTCTTGACGTCAGTGCAGTAGATGCCAAAAAGGAAAGCATATTTAGAAATTCTCAGCAATTTAACTATATTTATATTATGAAAGTACTGTTATCAGTGGTTTAATATAATGGTGGTCCTGGCATGCCAGTAATGCCTGTAATCCCAAGGTTGTGATGAACCCTACAACAAAAAAATAAATGTCACAGTGGACATTGTCCTAGTCTGGGGAGAAAAAGGACAAGAGAGAGAGACAGAGACAAAGCTACAGAGATAGAAGGGAGACAGATAAATGAAGAGAAAGAAGGAAAGAAGATTGGGTGGGGTGAGCGTTGGAAGGAGAGACAGAGAAGCATGTCTCTGAATCAAGGGGAGGAGATAGAGGAGCGAGAATATATAGGCAAGATAAAGAGAAATTGAAGAAGTGTGGGGAGAGGTAAGAAATCAAACACACAGAAAAAAACTGCTTTAAACCTGCCCTGTGGACTATGTTTCCTCAAAAATACTTGGAGGGGTGTAAGGATTTCCCAGAGTACTAAGTGGCAAAAAAGAAGTTTGCTGAAAAAAAATTATCTGAACTTTTGGAAGTCATTGATACCCCCTAAAAATGTTTACAATCATTTAGCCCTAAGTGTAGCATATAGTCATTTCTGGGTGTGGGAAAGATTTCCCTCATGGAGTTTCAGGGAAGTACCCCCTGACTGGGAGTCCTTCCAGTATCCAAAGATTCCATAGAAGTATTGTAATTGAATTCTCAATATATCAAAATGTATTTCATTGAACCATACTAGACCTGTTTACCAGTACATATTTTTTATCCTAATTAATCCAGAAAAAAATGACAGTGCCCTATCTGCTTTCCTACTTTTGCATTTTAACTTTTAGACACTATTCCAAAAAGTTACTTTGTTACTTCACTACTAAATTTACTCTTTCTTCTGCTTTATTGGCTTTATGAAAAAGTGTAAGTTATAGCCAGTTCTAATTGTCCCATTTCTATACCATTGCTTGATTCTGACCATTAATGCAACTTTGTGCTTTCTCAGCTTGGTAGAAAAGTTCATTTGTCTATGTTGTAATGCAGTCGCTGATTGTCCACTGTCCTTCCAGCTGTGAGTTTCCCAGAGTGCCATCTTTCTTCCGGTTTTCCATACTGTGATGACAAATGGCACCCTCTACTCCTACATCCCGTGTCAGGTAAGTAGGTACACAGACAGCAGACTCCTTATCACACCTGGAGAGCTCAGCTTGAACAAGACCAGGAACAGGATTTTCCATTTGTCATTACCTCATGAGTTTTCTGCTGTTCACTCATCTTTTTAAATGTCAGAAGCTGTCACTTGACAGAGACAAGCTAGGTTCTCATCCCATTTTGTGTTCAAAGCTTTGCATAAGAAGCTTCTTAAATACCTTCGCTCTTCAACCACTAAGTGTAGCAGATGAACCACTGCCTCTCTTTATTCACTCATTGTACCATCGTTTTTAATCATTTGTTAACCATTGACACCCACTAGGTATGAATATCTCTTGTTAGGTGACCCAGCATTGCTTTTTTAGCAATGTGTTCAGAATTACACAGGTATGTAAGTAGAAATGAATGGATCCATGTTAGTTCATCAAAAGCCAATTGCTTGAAAAGTAAGTCAGTTAAAAGAACCTATTGGTTTATTTTTCCAAAACAGACTTTCTTCTGTAGGCAGGCAAGCCGTGCACATTATCCATACAAGGTTATTTGTCCTTCGTCCACTTCAACGCTTAATACAACCAATGTGATGTGACTGCATTTCAGGAAAAGGGTCAAAACCCAAGCATGGTCATGTTGTATATATCTGTACACTTTAGGCAAGTGGTATTAGTCAAGCCTTTGCTGTTATGTAGGTGGTAGGATTCTGAAGTGGAAGAAAAATCAAACCCAGAAGAAGACAACAAAACTTATTGACAGATACAATGCATCATATTACATCAAAAAATTAACCTCAAGAAAAGTACAATCTACATCATAATTACAGTTTAACCACAGGGGAGAATATAGTATAAGAAAAAGCTTCAGCTGTACATGCATTTATGAATAGTTAAGCAAATTGTGCTGAAGTCCTTCACAGCATTTGTTGGGTAAGTTAAATGTTTACTCATTTTTTCTGAAGAGTAGATACTTCATATGGCTTAAACAAATATAAGATTGATGTACGCATATATCGACTTAACAAACAAATCGGAAGTAATTATGCCATTCTTCTGTGAGGGTGGCTGGCAGAGGTTTTATGTTATTACTGTTATTTATCTTAATGTTTTAGATCATTATCAGCATTTATTTTTGTTAATCAGACAGGTCCATCTACAGTAGAAGTCAAGGAATTGCGGCCTTCTGTATTACCTACCAAGCTGTTCTACTTGTTTTAATTATTAGCAGTAGTAGGAGTGAGATGAAAAACAGCCCCCCCTCAAAAAAATGGATCCTTGAGTGACTCAAAGCATTTAAGATAAATGAAAAGATATTATATAAAATTGATATATGGCATGGCATTTTTCTTTCCAAATTGTGCAGGTCTGGAACATCAGTCTGGCAGAAGGGGAGATGATATCTGTGGAAAGCGTGATGGGAGAGGAACCTATTGTCCTCGCTAATGTGTCCTTGCTGATGAAGGGCCAGGTAATTCGCAGCCCTGGCAACCAAGTCGCCATCCACTTTCAGAGCCCACAGCTGGTGAATATGGGCTCATTTCAATTTCAGTACCAAGGTAAGGGATCTAAACATCCTGGTAGCATGTCTTTCAGAAGGGTGTTTGCTGCTGGAGGGAGCCTAACAATTTTGGCAAAATATTATAGGTATATAAGGCAGCAGACAGCAAATACCTCATGTCCATAAATACAAACCATCCTATTCAGCGCAATATGTCATGTGTAAAGATAATAAATATGAGACTAGAATCTGAAAAGATAAAGTGCATGTTAAAGAAAATACATTTGGCAGGATAGAAGAACATATGAAAAAAATGAATGATTTTACCTAGCATTGCTTTTCAATTTAATTAGTAGTGTATTCCATTTAATCACTAAACAGTTATCCAGAGAAGGAAGAATGGAATATTTTAATGCAACAATGCTTAAGTGGTGAAATTGCTGACAGTTTCATGCTATAAATACTGTAATAGACATTTAGTTGCCTGTTTTGCAGTTTTCGACATTATGACAGTAATGAAAATTAGCTTAATAATATCATAAGTACAGTGGTTAAACCACACTGTTAATGTTATCATTCGTGACAGAATCAAGTTATCTTCAAGAAGGGATGAGAACAAAAAAAAAAGAAATGAATGCATAATAGAGAGCTGTGCAGATTATGAAATATTGCATAATTCTGTGTAAAAAGACTAGTATTATTACCCAGAGAAAACAGCACATCTTCATCAGAGCCTATTAAATCTTTTAATTAAGCATAAATGATATTAAAAATTTTAGCAGGTCTTAAAATTGCAGAATTCTAATGTATGGCTTTATATACTGTTAATTGCAAATGTATTTAGCATTTTAGTATGCGTGTTTATATATTGATACTGCAATTCAGGACAATATAAAATAAGTTCTCATTCTTCTGTCCATCTTGTCACTGTCCAGGTAATTATAATCCCACATAAGTGGGGATCTTGTCAGTTTCCTGTTCTGTGCTCTGTTTTTCTTGAATTTCAGTTTTTGCCTAGCTTTAAAAAATACTTTATCTTTGGTTATATAAGAAGAAGTAAAAAAGTAAAACTTGTAGTAAAGTAACACAGTACACCATACCCAAATTTGCCCGTAACCATCAATACTCAGAAAACTTAGTGAGGCAATAAGGTCAAAATGTGAAAACTGCAAAGTGAAAATAGGGAGGAAGCATGTGAAGTGTAACTTGATGCATTGTATGTAACATATTTAGAACAATGTTGGGTAAATACATTAACAGACTTAACAAAGTACTGACCAGCAAATGTATTACAGACAAGGAAACAGGTAAGTACAAAATTGCTGTTCACAGATTTTAACCTAAGCAGCTCATAATTCAGCAGACATGGTCACATCTGTATAATGTCTCATTACTGTTGCACCTAACCTCACCCACAGGGACAGAGTCAAGAGGTGCACTAAATTCAGTGCCGAGGATAGGCAGTACAAATGTTACAGTTTGACTGAGGAAGTGGGTTTATGCACAAAATGGGTCAGTTTCAACTGGTATTCGAGTGGTAACTGCTCAGCAAAACATGTCAAAAATACAGGACATTTCTGATGACATCTCTGTTTCAAAATTAGTTTGGCAAAGTACAACACAGAACCTGTCTTGCAGTACCACAGCAGTATACTGAGATCACACTGCAATAGGAAAAAACACATACCTGTGCTTAATCTTTGTACAGTTTTGTCTAGTGAGTAAATCTAATAGAGAACTTAAGAAAAACAATGACTAATGGCTGAGGTATGTAGAATATTGAAAACTGATCTCCCCAGATGTATGCTGTCTGCTGTGATTACAGCACTTACTTGCAATGCATTTGTGCCAAATCAGCTGCCACAAAATGGAGTATGAGCCTTACTATACAGGATAAGGAGCACTCCATGGACCTGTATAAGCTGTTACTGCATCTGCTACTTCTGCTACAGTGTTTGTTGTCAGCAGCACATATGAAGGTTGCTCCTGTGTCATGTACTGTTGGTGTCAGCATTACTAGTAGGCATGATGTATCATGCACTATAGATTTCCTGATGTGCATTGTGCCTGGTGTCATGTATGACACATTGCATGTGTGACACACTGTTGCTGGCACGTGGAACATATAGATGCATGCAGCAGTGCAGTGACCAATAGTGGTGACAGGCACAGTCATGCTACACTTATATTAACAATTCATTTGCAAATCTGCATCAAGCCATGTGGCCTTAATGCCTATGACCATCCATTTCGGGAATGTATCAGTAGGTGCAAGCCATTAAACTGTCTCAGCATATGATTGGTTTTATTAAAGGAATACAAATACTGTTTACAGTTAGACCACTATAACATGACCCACACGCTCTCATGTGAGGGAATCAAGCTATGAAAATGGAAGACTGTAGCTGATGATGTGTATATATATGAACACCATAGGTGCACCATCACACAGTTGTGCTCTCTGCAGCACCTGCTCTGACACATGAACAGTCTAGCACAGACTAGACACACACACACATGTATGCACACTCACACCATGCAGGTAACTGAACTGGCCACACATCACAGTATACCTAAACATATTGTGATGGACACAGCTATGCACACACATGCACATTCACACCATAGAGGTAACGGAACTGGCCATACATTACAGTATACTTGAGCACAGCTGTAGAAGCATTGTGATCACCGTATTTAACTGCATCATGTATGACCACTGAGATGCACTTACGTACATAAAGCTGTCAGAAGAAGAAGATTTAAGGTCTTCTTGCACTGCCTGATTACTGAAACAGGTACTCCATAGCTGCCCTTGCTCTATGCCCCCATTCTTCTACCCATTTCATGCATTTTTGAATTCCTCTGTTGTTGTATACTCAGAATTTGCCTTGGGAGTTCATTCAATCTCTTTCCACCTTTTCTATGAAGCAAGATTTCCTCACATCAGGCCTCAATTTTAAGCCTTTTATTTTGATATTTTTAGCCTCTTCTGCTAAGTTTTGTCCTTCCTTTTCAGATCTTTTCATTCACTCTGCTATCTTATGACATTTTGGAGCAAATTCATATCATCATTTCTCTTTCCTTTTAGGCATACATCTCAAGTTCCCTCTAGTTAGCCCTCCTAGATCTTCCTTTCTATCCTACTGACCATCTCAGTTGTCTTCCTTTGAACATTCTCCCAGCACAATAATTTTAATTTCTCTGTACATTCTCCAAAACAGAATGCATTATTTCAGTTGTAGCCACAGAAAAAACCTCAGAAGTGGTACTTTTTTGTAGGGTCTATATTAGATCACCGAACGATTA
The DNA here is from genome assembly GCF_019279795.1 of Protopterus annectens. Classification (NCBI taxonomy): domain Eukaryota; kingdom Metazoa; phylum Chordata; order Ceratodontiformes; family Protopteridae; genus Protopterus; species Protopterus annectens. The sequence goes on along the minus strand of NC_056747.1, from coordinate 745,285,650 downwards.
AAAAAGCGAACGTTGCTTAATCAACCCTATGTAAGTGAAAGCTTACAATTTCGAACTGTCAGAACAGCGATTTTTTTCCTAGGGAAAAAAATCGATGTTCCAAAAAAAAAATACTTTAAATATTACATTAAGTGGGGGGCTTCGCCCCCACACCCCCCCTACTTAAATATACCAACTCCGAGACCACATTAAATGGCAAAGTAATGAAGCGGCCAAGCAAATTCTTTCCCAGGGAAAGAATTCTCTTAAAAGCCACTTCTATATTTTGCCATTTCAGGCTTTTGAGTTCGACCAAGAAGCATTCGAAAGAATGTGTCTTCAGTTTTCTAATATAGAACCTTTTTTGTATGGAGAATACCCACTCCCATTAGCTTTTGCTGCTATTTTCTCTCTGTCTCCCTTACTTTGTTCTTTTGTTTCATTCTCACTATTATAGCGATTCCCAAAGTTTTTGTATATAGCAAATTGTTCTTTCCTAGGTAAGTTTAATGCATTTTTCAGCATTCAGCCTTAGTTGTCACCTTTTGGCCCATACTGACAGTCTCTTTAAATATCTCCTTAAGCTGACACATTTGTCACTACGGCTCCAGTACTGATGTTTCTGCAAATAGAATAATCTTGTTTACTATGTATATCACTTTTGGCACAAGCATGTTGCACTCTTCATAGAGTCCTCACCTGAGAAAAAGAACTTTCCCAAATTCATACCTTGTGAGTACTCCAATCAAGCCCCCTATCTACCCAGCTGATCTTTCTGCCTCTGGCCCATATTCCCATCACTTTCTCTAACAATTTCCTCTGTGAGTTGGAAGCAAACATCTTGCTAAAATTAAAGTATATCATGTCAGCCAAACCCTCCCATTGATATCACCTGTAACCTAATCATAAAAGTATATCAGGGTGCTTTAACAGGTTATTCTGAAATTAAAACTATGTTGATTGTCTTCCTATAATCGGTTATCCTCCTTTGATCAGGACATTCTCCATCTTGTTCCTGCAGCAGCAGTAATGTGGTGTCGCTACAGCCATTGTATAGTGACCCTTCGGTCAAGGATCTGTTGAATACTTCAGTGAGTGGATCATCCAACACTTTGGGCAACTTTCTTTTGATTCTTGGCAAAAGATAATTCAGGTCATAAGGTTAAGAGGTATTCTTCCACCTGTCTGCAACTTCCTTTTCCATACATCCATTCTATTCTTATACCCTTTTCCTCTTCCATACTAGAATTCTTCTTTCTTTTTCCTTTGTGAATGGAGACATGGAGACTTCATTAAGACTCTTTGAATGCTCTCCTTTCTTGTACTCTTTTCTTTTTCTTATTAGTTTATTTATTTCTGTTCATTATATATTACTTTCTCTCATATAACCGAGAAATACATGACTTCTTCCTTTTTTCATTTTGCTTCACTCTTCACTTGTTTTCACTCTTCTCCCTTCCTTGACTGCCTTTTTCCTTTCTTCCTCATATGTTTCTTACTTTCATACCTATTTTTTACCTTTTGTATGTTCTCCTTCCTGTTTACAAGTTCTCGTGCACTAGCCCTTTGAAGATGAGCTTCTGGGTTCTGTTTACCTTCCTCTTTCCACCTAGTCCCTCCTCAGCTCCGTTTATATACTTGTGAATTTCCACAGTTTTCTGCTGCATTCTATTTACTTTTATGGCATCTTCCATCTTAACATTATCTGCCCCTGCACTCTTATACCACTGTTTCTATATCTTGCCTCTCGTTTTTCATTCTTGGAGTACACCATGCTATACAGTGGTCACTCTTACGAGACAGTGCTTTCATCTCAGCTCCATGAACCCCTCTGCTTTGCACAGTACAGAGCCTGGATATTCCTGTTTTCTGGCACTTTCCATGACCTGCAGTACAAATCTGCATATGGTCTGTCATTTTCAGAGTCTTATTCTCTATTACAGTCCATGATGTAGGAAACTCTAGTCCGATTCTGTCAGGTTAAAATCCTCATCATTTATTATTGACCTCTTTTCTGTCCTCCTACTAAATCTTCTCATAAATTGCCTTGTTTTCTGAACTAGCTTCTTCAGACAGTCTGTAGGAACTGTATAAATGCAGGTCTCCCCCCTCCCCACTTTTAGTCTTAAAGCCTAACCATATATCATAGGGATGCCTTCTTCTTCCATTAGTGTCCCATACCAAGTCATTTCACTTACACAAAGTGTCACTGCTTTCCTTTATATTTCCTTTCCTCCTCCTGCTAGTGATTATGTAACCTGGGTCTTTTATGCCCCAGTCGTATGTGTCTTGTGGGAGGGTGTTTGGGACTCCTCACTGTGCTAGCTTTTTTGGACCCCATTATCTCATGGAGTCTGTTGATCTTTCCTAAACTTTTACCCATTTCTTCATACCTCCTCCATCCTCTTCTTATTCCTTTTCTGCTGAACCACCCAGTTCCATCATAGTATAATAAGGCTTCTTGATTTAGTTTTGAAGTAAGATTAGTTCATGCAAGAGATGAGGAGAGTAAATATGAGCATTTCAGCCAGGTGGTGTTCAAGATGACACTCAGATCCGATATGATCTGCCCTGCAAGCATCACAATCAGGGTATTGGTACATGTACTTCTCACTATGGTCTCCAGATGCCCTGCAAGCATCACAATCAGGGTATTGGTACATGTACTTCTCACTATGGTCTCCAGATGCCCTGCAAGCATCACAATCAGGGTATTGGTACATGTACTTCTCACTATGGTCTCCAGATGCCCTGCAAGCATCACAATCAGGGTATTGGTACATGTACTTCTCACTATGGTCTCCAGATGCCCTGCAAGCATCACAATCAGGGTATTGGTACATGTACTTCTCACTATGGTCTCCAGATTCACTTTTCTCTGCGAATGTTACTGGACAAATGCCATTAATTCTGCGAAGCTGTGAAATGTTAGTAGGAGGCTGTCTCAGCTACTGTTACAATGGAAGCCAGTATGCTGATATGTTCATTTATTTGACTAAACCTCTGGCATCAGCTCTGCGTGGCTAGTTAATTGTGTTCTGGTTTTAGAGCAAGCTGTGCTGTTTGAAGATGCATTTCAAATCAGTGAGTGGTGAGATGAGAGATGCCATTGCAAAGAAGATGTATATAAATATATCTCCTGTACTTAGAGACATTTTCAGTTTGGGATGCTAATTAATATTAAAATGCTGATCTGGCAATCTGATAATTATACTTGCTTTCAGTGAGAAAGACTATTAACAATGCTGCAACCCTCTTGTAAAATTATTTTACATTGTTATCATTCCTGTCTCTGTCAACCTGTTGTTATAAACTCATAGTCTAAACATGCAGTTTAAGCAAATAACAATGACAGGACAGCTGTGTAAAGAAAAGGCAGTTACCAGCGGTGTGCCTCATGGCTTAGTTCAGGGAACCGTTTCAAACATTTATGTCATATTACATGCCAGGGGCTGCAAATAAATGTCACCTTGTTTGTCAGTGATGTTAAGACTAGAGTGCTGGTTGTAGATGGGGAGGTTAATATCCAGTGGACTTTCAACTTGGGAAAAACAGTCAAAACCGAGGTTAAATGTCAAATAGGGCAAAATAATGCATTTTAATGAGGGAAAAACCTGAAAAAATATATATAGTAGCTAGGTGGGATGTCCCTGGGAAGGACAGAGGATGAGAATTGACTGGGGATTATAATCACAACTAGGCTAAATCTTCTATCAGCTTTTTGACTAAGATCAAGTGTAATCATGTAGCACACTATAAAAGTCCTATTGGGAGGGTGGCATAATGGTTAAGGTGCTTGCCTTATAGACACAAGGTGCAGGGTTTGATTCTCACAGGGGGTAATTAGCTATGCCTAAAATAGCCCATAAGGGCAGTAAGCCTAGTACTAATCTATCAATTTAAGTAAAGGAAGCTTCTGGCCTGTATAGCTAGGCCAGCTTATATCATTGTGTTTCATGAGGTTTGCAGAGAAAAGTTTATCAAGCAGGAAAATGCAGTGTTTCAAAGCTTAAAAACATTTTTTACTAGAGCCAAGCTTCCCATTATAGTAATTGTATATATATATATATATATATATATATATATATATATATATATATACTAACTCTGAAGTCACAAACTCTAGCAGAAAAAGTGAAAAACCATGACTTATACAATTTGAGCTTTCTGTTTAGAAGAATTGTGGCTTTCTGATTGGTGACTTTCTCTCTCTGCAGTCAAATAAGACATAGTCATATAAAAGATGGGCTGTAGAACTTCACTCATAAGTAAACATACTCAAGTGACAAAGCAGCCATCTTCTTATTATAAAGGGCACCAGTACAGTCATATCTGAAATAGTGTGTGGTGGTTTGATGGCCATTTTATATTTTTATAATCTGTTTGTCAACCAGGTATGTAAGCTGGTCAAAAGACTCTGCTTAGTTATAACCTGGGTTAAAGGCAGAATAAAACACAGAGGACACAATACAAAATATGCTCATAATTACTCAGTACAGTAGAAAACCAGTAGACAATGATAAAATACAAAAACTATAATGTTATCCATCATAACAGAGTACACTATTTACAAACAAGTTAATGAGTAGATACTCTGTTAGAAACTCAGGATATAATATCTATAACAGTTTCTCGAAATATTTTTTTTCACAATGACTAATAGGAATTTATACAATGCTGACATTTCTTTAATAGAACTCAGGGCACACTGAAATTACAAGGGATTTCAGCAGGAGGTGTTAATTATTAATGAAAAGCATTGCTGACAACTACGTCGGTTCATTTGTTCTGAAAGCAGCAACAGGCGGAATCATTTTTAATGTGTAATAGCAATTTGGTTCTGAAGGAATTTATGATTAGCTTCATTGCTTTCATCTGCAGGAAGGTGATTTCGGTAAACAGGAGCCACATTAATAGAACACTTTTTTCCTGCACTGAATAGAAGTAGATAATAATGTTGATGTGTAAGTGTATGAGTGAGTGAGGAGAATAACAGAGAAGCATAGGCTGGAAATAGTAACTGTTTCCCTTTTTCTATTGGTAGTTGTGCTCAAACTTAGCTGAACGAAAGATAAACCAGAAGACATTGTTAATGGTTATTTGAATTGTTGATGCGTTTTCCCTAATGCAATAACAGGGACAGAATATTTGTATTTAGGAATAAGAACATCATTACAAAGGTTTTCTTCAATTTGATGTCAATACATTGAGATTAGCATAGTGTGCTTTTGTCTGGCTAGATACCTAATGAACTTTACTGCCTACGTGATATTTGCATGCGAGGAATGGCCTGGAAATACATCCAGATATTTATCTAGGCATATTTGTTTAAAAGATTTCCTATGGTTGTTCAGATAAAGGGCATGGGCTGTTCTTGGGAAATATCAAGGAGCATGTGTGCCACTTTGATATGAGTTCATTGAAAGATGAGTATTTTCTACCTAGTGTAATAATTCTTTGAAGATAGGCTTGAACTGAGTCGGCATGGACGTCCACATCACCAGCATGCTATCCTATGGAGACTTTGGGTAGTACATATAAAAGGTCACCAATAAATAATGAAAGCAGTATGAAACCTAAAACAGAGGCCTCAACTATCATTGCCTGTGTCTGAAAAGATATTACTAGGAATGCTTTATTGCTGAATAGTTCTTGAACAAGGGTAATAATTCATCCCCAAGATCAACTTATTTGAATTCAGTGAGAAAGTGAGTGTTCAGTTGTCTTGGAACTTCTTTTCAGGCCAGTGAACAGACCTGCAGTCAACACTAGCATCTCCATTCGTGAGTGCACTGCATCAATTACAGAATGGATTACAGTAAGTGCATTGCGACCAGAAGAGAAATTGTGCTGAACTTGTAAGAGGAAACTGTAATTATTGACTTAGTCCAATAATTTCTTATTATTTTTAGTGTTAGTTTGGGACAGACATAGTATTTGCATCGATAACCTCATGGAGAAGAAGGGTGTTGGCTTTTGAAAGAGGGACTATAATGTAATTTGTGAATTGTGCTGGTATTAAATAAAACAACAGGGAAATATTGATACAGGTATGTGGCTTAGCAATATGAGCTGCTCTATGCACAAATTATGGATGCAGAAGCATTGTATTTGGATTGTGTGTCCTTTGTAATTTCTGCTGAGTTTGATTACTGTTTCTGAGGAGATGACAGAAAAGCAAAATGAAGGGGTGCTCAGAACAAGATGATCTAGAAGCAATTGAGAGACTGCAGTTGATGAAATACAGTTTGGGGTGATGTTGACTTGGTAGAGGTACTAGAATAATAAACTCCTTTACTCATGTTAGGACTCACCACCCTAGTTCTTGTAGGTGTGGGTGGTGCAGACTTGACTGATATCCCAAATGGGCTGTTAGTTAAGTGCGGTGTATGAGACTTTGTTAAATGTTGTTCTACTTTTGTAGTTTGTGAACAGTAAAAGGTTTAAAGAGATTAAAGTAAAAAATTTGAAACTCTAAAGTCAGATGGCTATAGTCATCCAGAAAGGGGGCTGCCACTGCCTGCACCCCATGCTACACACAATTTTAAATGCCTTGTAGTCCTGTGGCAGGGGTTGCAGTGGGCACAATCCCCCAATGGATGTAACACTGTCTTTTTAACATCTCATCTACTTATGTTTGATATCATTAAAATGTCAGCAAACATCACATGGGGAGGCATTTGTTACTGCACATCCTGGTGATTCCTAATGTAAAATATCTCCATCTTTATAACAATAGTCATGGAATTATCTTTAATGACTTTTCCAGAATCCTGTGTTATGGATTTAAGTCCTCTGTATTCTTTGATAGTTACCCAAAATAGATTTGTTGGGGTTGGCATAATGGTTAAGGTGTTTACTTCACAGTCACAAGGTACAGGGTTTGATTCTCACCTTTGAGGAAAATTGGCTAGGCTTAAAATAGTTCACAAGGGAAGCTAACCTAGTACTTATATAACACTATGACCCTATAAGCCCATGGCAGATTGTTTTCTAAGTCTGCATCCTTTGCAGTATGTGTGTTTATTCTGCATATTATATGAAGGGAGAACAGTGGTCGCAGTATTTTGGGTTATTGGTAGCATTTCACTTGTAACAGACAAAATTCTTAATTCTGATTACATGTTTAATTTAAAGGGACTACTTGTCACCTTTAAGTACCCTAACTCTGTTGATGATTTGGTCATGCAGGGTATAAGCACTGATTCATTGCAGTTACCAAATGTATTTCTTGATGACAGTTATAACTCTGTAGCTCAGAGAAGAGCTGTATTTCAGTCTTTCTAGAAATGACCTGCCTTGGATAAAAGTGAGTTTGGTTTCTGGCATTTATATGAAAAGTTAGCCAAGACAGAACAATGATCACTTAATGAGTTTAGTTGAACAGTGTTTGTATCTTCATGGTTATTTTGTTGTTAATTACATCAGTGATCTATTCCCATCGAATATCCTTGGTCTGGTTGAAGACTTAAAAATCTGTGTTAGACTGTATTTGGAGAATTTGCTGTAGAGCTGAATTTTGGTGGTTCTTAACTAGTTAACACTGTTATGATGGAGCTTTCAGTGCTTGTATCAAAGGCAGGAAGTGCTTTAGTCTTGGGCATTATCTTACCCCATCAATAATGATACCTCAATTCAAATTAAATATAATTAATAAATTAATAAATATAATATAATTGACTTCAGTACTTCATGTCATTCTAAGGGGATCCAGTGTGGTTCAACATGGGGGCGATGATCGCTGATAGTGCTGCTTATTTCTCTAGGGTGGTCTGCACCTTTCTTTCATGGACTTCTTCATACTGGTTAAAACATTTGCTTCCTCCATACTGCTGTTTTTAGGCAAAGTCAGCATTCTAGACCTACTAATTCAGGTTTTCTGTGAAACATATTACTTTCTTTGGAGACTTCAATTACCCATTCATTAACTGCAGACTTATACAATTCCCAACAAATATGCACAGCTATACCGAAATTTGTAAAAGCCACCTTTCTGGACCCATATTAGAAGCTCCAGTCTCCTAGATCTAATGTTTTCCCTGTTTGCACTTGTACCTAAAATTACCTCATATGTACTCAATGCAATCACCAGGTAAATAAATGCAATAGCCATGTTATCATATTTTCCCTAAAATCGAAACCATACATTGCCTATAGATTTTCCTTGTACAGGGCATTCTCCAGTGTAAATCTATCACACACAGATGAATTAAGGAAATTTAGCAGCTACCTCCACCATGATAACCTTACTACTAAGGCTGTAAGTTATACTACTGACTTCTACTCTTGTCTAAACTCCTGCATGCAAGCATCCAGCCCTCCATTACAAGTATGGAGCAAAGTCACTTTTTGTTTGTTTTTGATCTGCTTCCCCTGACCACTGAGTATTCCACCCAGCCCCCTAGTTGACCTATTAATTCCCCCTAGGGGTAAAGACCTTATGACCCATTTACTGCCCCAGGGGTGAGTAAATCAGTAACGGTGCTGTCATTCTCACATGGATCACAGTTTTTTCCTTAAGCCATAACACCCCAAACATGCTGCTTTCTTGTGCATATTGTATTTGAGAAGTGCAATGTAATACTGTAAGGGGTCCTCCCCATCTCTGCACTGGAGCAGCAGCACATGTGATGTAGTGCCTCCCCAGTATGTCCACCTACTCCTTCTTCAAAGAATGGTAAGCAGGTAACCCTTAACTCATACAAGCTCCAGCAGGTGCCTGAGCCAGTACTCAAACTCTGGTCACCTGGGTCATAGTCAGGACTTTATCCTTGTATGCCAGTGGATTTTGCAGTAATGAGGGAAATCCAAAAATAAACTTTTATATAGGAAATAGAGAATGAAAAACCTCTGGATTGCTGTCTGAGTTGCAGCCAACTCCTACAGTGACCCTACAGACAGCCGTCACCATCTCCAAAGCTTTCGAAGCAAAGGGAGGAAATGGAAATAGGTTGCCAGGGCTTTCTACAATGAAAGAAAAAAAAGCTTCTTGCCTTAAGCAATACGTTTAAATCTGCTTATTGCAAAAATAAACTTAAATCACTTTGTAACAATCTGAGGAGCACCATCAAACACTATAAGGATAGATACGAATTAAACATCACCACCTCCGTCAAGAATAACCAGATGACCTTCATGGCCATCTTCAACGAAGTTGGTAAACTCAGAAGTAACATCCAAAACTGAACAAAACTGGTGCTACTCTGAATACATTATTTATGTATTTATTTATTTATTTGTTTGTTTGTTTGTTTATTTGTTTATTTTATTTTACATTTGTTTACTGGGAAAGTCCAACTGGGAAAAAATTGCCCGTTTTCATTGCAGGCCCAAGGAGAAAAGTTACGTAGAGTACATCACAATACAAAAATAATTAGAACAGTCAGTACAAAAGTATTCATCATAATCATTACAAAATACATATAGATAATACACAGAAACTAAGATACAGGTGGTTAACGTGAGATAGTAATACACATTGAAGTGTCATGCATTATGCAACTGTAGAACTTTATCATGGAATACACCATTTACAACTAGTTATGAGAAAGTACTAGGTATTTATTAAGCTAGTCTGGGTCTTGACAGTTGCATATCCAGGAATTGGTTAGGTAGGATTTTACTTGAGTTTTGATGTTAGATTACTGATATACTAATATATTTCTTTCTGCCCCTCCAACATCTCTATTTTATGTAGTCCATTCCCCCTATAGTCTCTTCCAAGCAGGCCCTATTCACATTTGCTAAAGCCAAGAATACTATTTCAGTCCTGTGCTGTCAAGAAGCATCCACTTCCTATAGTGATCTCATGAATAAATGACAACATCTACAGAGTTTACTAGGCAAGCAGGGAATGGAAAGAGATTGTCAAGTCTTTCTTCCCTGTCACACATGCACTACAGACATATCCATAGTTAATTTTGATTCAGTACTTCTTCTACATATCTTTGAGATGTGGAAGAAACCAGAATATCTGGAGAAATCTCACATGAACACCACAAAGATGACATACAGACTCTGCACAGAAGGCACTCCAGCCAAGGACCAAACTAGAAACCTTCTTGCTCTGAGGCAGCAGTGCTGCTCACTACACAGCTGCAGTGCCCACTGTCTCCTGACAATATACATAGCTGTCTCCTAGTTATTAAACATGGCCTACCAAATCTGTACTCAAGCTGTTTAACCTCAGTCACTGTTCCAGGGTGCCCACTTGAAGCCTGGTGAACAGCCATTACTGTGCATCTCCACTAGGGTTGCCCTACCATTGACACAGGAAACTACAGATGACTAAGCTTTACTAGCATTACTTTTGAAGTTATATACTGCAGCACAGTATAGCTCATATATAATGGCACTAGAGATCAACAGTCCCTTGACCCAAATCTGTATGGCTTTGTAAAAGTTAGATCCTATCTTCTTAATCTTGTAAACTTTTTTAAAAAAGTCATTGACACCTTAGACAATGGCTTCTCTGTCCACACTGCCAACCTGTATTGTGCTAAAGCTTTCAACAGTATTTCCCACTCTCATATTGTTATGGACAGTAATATCTATGAGATTGTTTCTTGGAAACAAAAATAATTACTTTCCACTAATATGTAGGATACGTCTGAATAATCAGAGGGAATTCCCAAGATTAGTAATGACTTTCTTCTGACCCAGGCAACCATGGTTCTCCTTTCTTTTGGAAATGACCAGGGGCAATTACCATAAGCTTCCTCACAGAATGGAGCTACTCACACAAGAACAGAGGTGTTTGATACACCCTGACATCAATCGACTGCCCACATGATAGTGTCTTAATTCCTTTTAGGCATCCATAGTCATACAGCAGGTACTAACAGAGGTAAGAAAACCTGCTACTAGAAAATCAATCATGAGCAAAAGAAAAGGTTTTCTAGGAAGGTTTGTCTCAAATAAATAACTAGTGCCAAAATCATGGTCTGAAACTAAATGCCAAAAAATGCATTATTGTATCCTTTGAAAAGTTATCTACCCCAGGGAACTACCACATTGACAATACTCTCCTAGGAGTTGACTCAGTTGTTCAGGATTTGTAACTTAAGTGAACAGTCACTTAACTTTTCACCAACATGTGTCTATTTTTGTAAGAAAGTCCTTTTATATTGCAAAGTTTGTAAACAAAGGGATTATGCCTAGATCCAGGGATGTTATTGGCTTCCTTTACTCAGCCATATGCCCCCTTTGGCATGTATTTGTCCAGACACATGCAAAACTGAAACACCCACAGGGATACTATACTAAAAGAATACTAGCCCTAAACAACATGTAATTCATGGACCAACTCAAAGCCCTGTCACTATACTTTGTATCCTACAGAAAGCTAAGAGGTAATGTGCCTGGCATACAAGGCATCCTCCGACCCATTACTGATGGATTTTATGCACATCAGCAAGTAGGATGGCATCAGAAATACTTGTTCTAGGGATATAAACCTCTTCTGCATCATCAACAGAATGGTTTGGAGGGACAGGTATATTTTGCAGTGGATACTGCTGCTGTTAAACAGATTCCCCATCTACATAAAACAAAGTTCATCCCTTTCCATTTTCAAGTGCAACTTAGAGTTATAGAAGAGAAACAAAAGTTTTACCCCAGGACTGGCTTCTGTACCACTAATGGACAGAAGCAGCTCCTAAATGCTTTATCTATTGTATGATCCCAGTTATTCGCATTAGGTGTAATATATAATTATCGACCATGGCATGGGTAAGGTCAAGCTATAATCAAATGGGATAGGTTAGTTCAAGGCAGAAAAAGGGAAATTGGATAGGCTTAAAATGGCCTTCAAGGCCATCTGGCCTAGTACTTACCTATAAACCTATGAACCTATGGAATGAGATTTTGGTGGCTTATCATAAGATAGATTTATTTCCATCAGATTTGCTATCTCAGAGGGTTATTTTGCATGTTTTATACAATTTTCTGTAGGTGGACTGTCCTGTTGTTATTCCAAAAGTACACTCAAATTTACTTCATATTCCCTTCTTCCCTACAGTAAATGCTAGAGGATCAAAGATGGGTGGGCCTGCAAAGTAGATAGACTGAAAGAAACATTGTCATTTTCCAAATATATTTTGAAAGATTTCTGGAGTTTTGTCAACCAATCACGGAGTTGTTTGTTTTATAAGGATAGTGTATTTGTGACCATGGACATGGTTAATGCATTTACAGTCATTCCAAAGTGTATGAAAGTTGTTCTTAAAGAAGATCAAGTTATGCTAACTTAGTTATTTGGCAGTGGGAGACATGCTTTGCATTTAATCACCCCCTCTATAGGTAAGGTGAAATCTAAATCTATCCATCATCACCATTATTTGGATTATATATTCATTCTGTGGAAAGGGTTATTTCACAAATTCCTAGCAAATTTGCAAGTATCCAGTGATTTTTTGAAATTTACTTACAATGTAGATAGTAAACAAAACATTACCTACCTAGATGTAGGTTTGAACAAAGATAATGATCGTAGATTGCTGACAACTGTTTATTGTAAGTCCACTTACTGTAACACCTTTTTATAGTTCTTTAGTTACCTTCCTTTTTTATACAAAATGAAGAATAGTTAAAAGTCAACTTATTCGGGCCTTGAGGTTGACATCTGATGGGGTCTGTATTAGATAATCGAATGTTTGAAAGTTCGACTACCATATGGTCGACACCATATAATTGAACTTTCAAAAGTCCGAATATCTAATAAAAAAAATAAACTACAAGCTCAGTAAAAAACAAACAGCATTCAAGGCAGGTCTTCCCAATGATTTACTATAACAAAATGAAACGTACACACTTGACTTAAAGCGCTTTTCGTTTGCACTGTAGCAAACTTCTTCAGAAGTCAATACCATTAAAACTAACACAATTTAAAATACTTGTATGGTGACGTGTTTAGAACTCCACCTATGCAGCAACAGTAATACTTGAAGCTATAAGCAGCTTAAGTATTTCTATAGAAAAGCTTAAATAGAGGCAACAATAAAATAACACATTTGACCCTAATGTGTCATTAGTACACTCTAAACATATAAAATGTAAAATATAAAATTTTAAGTACTATAAATTTAACGTATACACACAATAGTACCACTACCCAAATTAGATGTTATGATGTTATTAAATTTGCACTTAGAATAGAAAAATCCAAAACCTACGTTTGTTGATACACTATAACTACTAACAAACCAGTACCTCTTACACTACGTTATGAAATTTACTGCACTGACAGACATGTATGACTATCGACACAGGTTTTTACTTTTCAAAACGCAGCTGATAGAGCACATGTTGTTTAACCCAGGAAACCTGTAGGCATCTAGTCTTATCTGCCATGCCAATTCCAGTTCTTCTAAATGAATTGGCATTGGACCACCTCTTGTATGAGGTGCAACCTAATTTATTGCCATATAAGAAAATCCATAACCATGATGGATATGGACATGTTTGGCCAATGCATTTTCCAACTTGACTTTAGTGATTGCATATTGATGTTCATATACTCTATCTCAAAGCCTGAGTTCGGTTTTCCCGATGTAAAACGCAGGACACTGTTTACATCTAGTGAGATAGACTATAAACTATGATTGACAATTAAATTTAAATCTCACATTGTATTGTGAATTGTTCTCTGAAAATGAACTAGATGGATCCATGTATTTACAATAACTACAAGCTTCACATTTAAACATTCCAGTTATTCGTGAAACAGGGTGGACAGCTGATTCTAATATATTTTTTAAATTCTTTCCTTTCCTGAATGATGTGTATGGAGTATCACCTAATTTATCCAATATAGCTGGTGACATTCTAAATAAGTTCCAATTTTTCTTTAAAATATCAGTTACCAGATGACTATCACAGCTAAACGTTGTAATAAATTTCAAACATAGATCACAATCTCTAAGGGGTAGCCTACTGTCATTGTTATATGACCAGTCTACTTCTTGATCTAGTGTATTTAATGATTGAATGTTTCTATCACTATAAACTTTAACCCTTAATATTGGAGAATAAACCAGATTTATTCTCTTCGATTTGACTTCATCTATCAACATATCGATAAGATCTTCCGGGTAGCCACGTCCCAAAAACATATTTTTGAGCCGATCACATTCAGCAAAGAAATCACTCAGTTGTGTATTTATAGTGGCTGCTCTGACAAGTTGACTTTTAACAACTGAGCGTTTCTGGTAAAAGGGGTGGCTACTTGAAAAATGTAGGAAATCATTTGAATAAGTTGCCTTCCTGTATATACTAGCTTGAAAGCAACATGAAGTCCTATTTTTTACTAATAACATCTAGATATGCTATTACCTCAGTGTCGAAAGATGAAGTAAACCTGAGGAAATCTGTTGTCTGGGTTAAGTAGTGAACTAAATCAGTGCTTTCTTGGGATGAACCCTTCAACAAAATAAAAATATCATTCAGAAACCTCATATAATATATGATATTATTAACTAAAGCAATGTTGTTAAAAATAAACTCGGTTTCCCATTGTGTCATAACTATATTGGCAAAACTTCCCCCACAAGGTGAACCCATAGCAACTCCAGATTTTTGCAAATAGAAGGTTTCCTCAAACATGAAAAAGTTTTTCGTAAGAACTAAGTCTAATAATTCAATGATTAGACTGATTTCACTGTTTGAGGCACCTTTCTGTTTTAGTCTGGTAGCTACCCAATCAATACCTATCATATGAGGGATACAGGTATAAAGGTCCTTAACATCTATAGTCAAGAAATTATATTCATCGCTATAGTCTAACTTGTTTAATCCTTCCAGAAAGGACCATGAATCTCTACATACCTGTGTCTCGGTTGTCAAATACTTTTTTAACATACCATCAATAAATTTAGCTATGGGATAGGTGGGTGAGTTGCGACCGTCCACTAACGGTCGCATAGGTGGTTGTTCTAAACCCTTATGTAACTTAGGGATCCCGAACATATACGGGTATTGTGGATACGACACTGACAGATAGTTATATACTTTCTGTCCTATCCTACCATCAATGAATAAATCTCTTACACACATATTAATTAACTGGTAGGCTCTATTGACCTCCGAGCGTGAACTAGTCTGATACGCTGGTGTGTCAAGAAGTGCCTCCATGCATAAATCATAATCACTGATGTCAAATATTGCCAACCCACCTCCTTTGCCTAGTTTGCATACCCTTATTTTTTCAGATTTAATAAAATCCCTTTCTTCACTGCTGATGTTGGATTTAAAACCTTTCTTCCCTCTAAAATGGGGAATCTGTCGAATATCGAGCTCACATATCTGCTCAAAGGTTTGCAATAATGGATTTAAAGGGGGGTTAAACGTGCTTGGAACAAAGAGGTGGTCAACATTGCAAGACTTATTAACATGATTACCCATCAAAAGGAAAAGATTTAGCTTCCTTACATAGAGTTTAATGTCTATGATTGTTTTAACAAGGTCCAATTTCTGGGTTGGTACAAAGGTGTACCCTTTTGCCAACAGGTCAGCCATGTCCGACGTGATAATGGTAGAGGAATAGTTGTAAATCTTAGTCACCTTTTCGGTTAAACACTATAGATGGACCAATTATGTCATTGCTAGTTGTTAATCCCTCACTTTCATTATTTTCACAAAGGGCTGGATCATTAGTGTCCATTATTAGCTGACCAAATTGATGACTAATAATCTCACTCAATGTTATTTCCTCCACTTCTTGTTCCTGTTGTTCCGCCTGTTGTTCGAGGGGTAATACCTTTGCTTCGGTCTTGCTCCTGTTCGATTGCCCTCCTGAAAATCCCAGTTGTGAGTTGGATTCACCTGGGACTGTGAATCACTAGACATTTTAGAGGCCTTAAGTAGTCTCTCACTTCGTCTGACTACCATTTCCTCATTGGAGCCAACATGGCCAGATCTATCACCGGATTCATTTCCGGAAAGGACACCATCGAGATCTAACAACTCATGATTTGAATTGTTATTCACAGTACCATTATTCATACTTGCAATACCAGGTGCTGAGAGATTATTAATGTTGTTAAATTTAGACCATACTTGAGCAGCAGCTGGTTTAGGATAAGCTACACCTTGTTCGTAAGCTTTTAAATCTCTGCTCAACTTCCTGATTTTATTTGACTTCAGTTTCGCCATGTGATCGTCTATACTGGAGAAAATTCGGCTATATTCAAATTTATAGCGCCCAAAGTTAAAATCATTTTTGATTTTAACATCTAACTCAGTTACAGACTTAGACAATTCGTCCACCCACCTGCTATAATGTTTAATAATAATCTCCAAGAGCTCCAAACCATGTCGGTCAAACAGGTTAATCAAGTCCGAATGAAAAGATGAACCGGCTTCCAACCCTGTTGGAAAATGAAGACATCTTAAGCCTTTCGGCACTATCTTAAGTTTAAGGCATTCCTGAAAATAAGCAATCTCAAGCTGAAGTTTCTTGACTTTAACTAAATGAGAATCAAACAATTTTAAGTCAGTCACAAGTGTAGAATTAACATTGTTACCTCCTTCAGCCGATTCACTCGGTGACCTCATGTTTAAGCCTCCGGTTAAAGAAAATTTATCTGACAATACGTTGCCAGAGGTTGAATAAAGGGTGATCCAATAAGCTGTGAGGAGTTGTTGTTCGGAGCTTCAATCCTGGCATTACCGCTTAAATTGAAAGATTCATTCCCCGAACCTTGTGGAGAATGCATCCACTGCTGGGGATGAAGTTGACCATTATTTGAACAGCAAAGTGCTGTTCCACTAGGGCCAGTGGCCGGTCTTGACTCACCCGACCACTCATTAAGTGGAAGAACTTGTCCGGAATGAAGATCGGAATCCAAGTTTACCGGACTGATAAGCAAATAAGACAGATCCATTCCTTGGGTACCTGGATTTCTTGCCAGCGGTTGAATATACCCATGAAGCAAATGCTGGTTTCCATCTATACGATCAAGTCTATTCATAATAGACTGAATCTGGGTGGCAAAAGAACTAAAAAGGGTCTCAGCACCACCATTACTGATGTTGATTTTGTTCTTATTAAAACTGTTACTGCTGTCCCTTTCGCTATCACCAATTCCATTGATAGCGTTATTGTCATTGCTACTATGTCCGACATCCATATCGCTCTCACATTGAGCTTCATTAATTGATGGGAAAAGGCTCTGGCTCCCGGCTGTTTCAAACGGCATAATGGTTAAATCCAACAAACAAACGGAAAACTAGCAAAAAACAAGCAGCACTCAAGGCAGGTCTTCCCAATGATTTACTATAACAAAACGAAACGTACACACAAGCCCACCTGCACCGCCCACATGGGGGGCTGTGCCTCCCGCACCCCCTGGTCTTTAAATATACCAACTCTAAGATCACACTACAGTGCAGAAAAGGGAAATCTTCCCATTCTGCTCTGTACGGAGATCTCCGTTACAACATTCGAACATTCAAAAATCCGATCATATGGTGTCGACCATATGAGACTCGAAATTTTGAATGTTTGAACATTCAATATAGACCCATCTAATGACATCACTTTCACATGTGAGGTGGCAACACTGAAGGACATGTTTATGGAGGAGTATTACTCATCCAGCCTGATAGATAATGCGATTAATGAGCTTGTTAGTAAAAGGGACTCCATTTATGGACAAATTTGGTGCACAGCTTGGAAGTATCTAAGAACCTGAAAAATGGGTGTGGTCCAAATGGGGCCCTCATGCAACCGTTTATACTGCCTTATTCTGTAGACAGTGGATTGATCAAGGAAATACTTTACATAATTTGGTCTGCTATTAAATATGGTGAACATCTGTTTGATTTGTTTGAAGACAAGCCTTTTATTACTTTTAGCTGGAAATCTAATTGAAATAACCTAGTTGAATCAGGCAATTTCATGAAACCATCTGATTTTGATTCTTGTGAACCTAATAGATGTGGACACATGAACCAATGCCGGTACATCAGTGTGAATGAACAAGGGGAAATACTGGGGATTGTGAATAACTGGAGAAGGCCAGGAAAATTCAATTGTTTGAGTTTTGGGGTTGTTTACCTAGCAATATGTGTTTTATGTAGAGAAAACTGAAAAAGTGCTCCACATGAGAGCTTTTCAGCACCTTTATTCTATAATGATGACAAAGTACCCTTGCTAAGCATGTTTTGATAAGTAAAGGTTTTTAAAAGGTTTTCATTTAATAGTTTAGAGAAGGTGGATCTGTTTGTATGGTGTGATGGTTAGAAGTTAACCTTGGGTCATAATGAAAATTTATGGCAGTTATGTCGTGATGCTAAGAAATCCTGAGGGTATAATTCTTTCCTTGTATGTGATAAGTTTCAGAATAACTATTTTTTAAATGTGTGTTCTACACATCACATTTTAATTTTCCTTGGGTTATTATTGATATACACCACCAGGGTTCATTATGTGATGGGATATTTAAATGCCAGTGTTGTTTAAAAAAATTTCTGGTTCAAATGAAGTTCCTTTTCCTATAAGAGATGAAAGCGCTTAACCATTTGTTTTATTGTAATATATATCTTGGTTCTTTGAATTTTTTTCAGTTTTGTTCATCTCCTGGTGGTACCTGTTTTTTGTTTGGTTACTCTGTTATTGTTGATAAACTTACCCTCCTGAATATAACCCCCTTGTCAGTCACGTGATACTTCACCAGCATTCTGACAGGGTTCATGATGTGAAGACTGGTGGTACATCATCTTACAAAAATTTGTCATTGGTGATTTGCTCCCACCCATAAATCACCTTACAAATGCTTTCTAATTCTGTTCCTAACTCTAACCCCAACTCTGCACCTTACCGTTGAAAACCCTTTTCTGTAACATTGCACTACACAAGGCAGGCTTAAACAAACACAACAACAACAATAAATTTGCAAGTGGAATATTAAAGCTATCCAGATACCTAACCCTTTCCTTTACCCTTACATGAGAACACTCACACAAACACACTCCCACCCCTAACAGCAACCTACTTATCTGTGTGGCATCATTCTGAACTGTTAGCATTCTGAAATTTTGGTAAAATTAACTGTTTACATTCTGACAGAACCCTTCCCAGTGTCAGTATTCTGTACTCTCAACCTTATGGATGGCAACGCTCTACATATACTAATGTATGTTGAAAATAAGTGAGTTTATGCTTACATCTTTATGACAAGGTTGAACCATGGCACACACATAATAAAACAAATGTTTCATATGATACCAAAACTACATATTTTTAATTTTACCACTGCATAATTCAAGACATACTAGAATCCTTTTGAGTTATAATATGAAGTCTGCTATTTATTCACAGATCTGGCTTATGTGCTTCTCATTTTAAAGGCTGGTTTTAGCATCAGACCAGGTCTTGCTAAAAATTAATCATTCTATATGGTTCAGTTTTCTAATGAATGCAGGGAACACAATTTTGAGCTTGCATTTTAAAGCTCAACAAAATTTTATAAACAAACACAAAGGTTCTAAGATTATGCACTTGTCTGCATGAGCACAGCTGAATGAGGCAGCAAACTAAATGCAATAAAAAAGTACATATGTGTATTTTAGCAAACTTAGGTGTACATAAACATTTTTCTTCTCTCCTTTGTTATGTTATTTTCAGCCAAAATGTGCTTATATGTGTATTAAAGCTTCCCCTGTCTGTCTTGTTTTTTTTTTTTTTAATTCATTCTTAGGCAAAAGTTGTGCATATGCCTGACCCTTATTTGTTTCAAGATGGTGGCTCAGAAAAAACAGTTGATCCTTCATGTAGTCAAAACCTCCTAAACAAGGACAAACCGTTCTGCTGGGGGGGGGGGTTCTTATACTGGTATTCCACAAAAGTTAGTGACTCCATGACTAATTAAACCTAGGTCATTAAACAGCTTTGGGTTCTTAAATGAACTGTACATCAGTCTCATATCTCCTTAGAACCTTTAACATTTCTATGTGCACTGATTCAAAAAATTATCATCTTTAGATATGACAGATGAGTGATTTCTCTTATCTATTATTGCCTTTTATATGTATTTATTTTTATACAAATTCATGATGGTAACTGCATACTCAAGCTACCCTTTATTAGCATGTTGTGCACAGTTTTTAAGTAGATAGGGAGAACATAATATGAAGAATTTCAAAATGCAGTAGGATTGCCACCAAGAAGCTTGTTCACATATTTAGTTGGTGTGGTTATGAGAACTTAACTTATTGTCAGTCAGCTCTCCAAGATCTTAAAAACAGTGCTTCTTTCAGTCTCTCTTTCCCTATCATAAAGTGTGCAGAATGGATTTTCTGCTGGCCATATATAATTAGATTAGTCTGATTAACATTTAAGATCTGTTGGAATTGTTGTAACCCACAAAAGCAAACAAATACAGTCCACATACAGCCCCTACATGACTGTCTTTCTTAAAGCCTTCATTGAGCCTTGCTAATCTCATAATCATTTTTGTCACTTCCTGCTTTATAACCACTCCTCTGCATAGCTATCCATTTCTGGATATATTCTGAGATTCTCCAGTTTGCCTAAAAATATGCTGTGAATAACTATGTCAAAAACCTTACAGATATCTTGTTATACAGTAAATGTCAGAATCACCAACTTTTACTGTAAACTTAATTTCCTGAGGGTTTCTACAGATCACTCACTTGAGGTATAAAAAGGAGGGGAAAGCATAAAGAAACTATATCAAACTAAAATAAATGTAATCATATTTTTTTCATAAAAATGTGATTGGAAATCTTGCAGCTTGTTAAATGGATACCCTACATAGAATATAAAAATGTGACTAGTACAGAGTATTTGACTGCTTTTACTGAAAATGCAGCAGAATTGTTAAGCATAACATGAAACCTGCTTGTTAGACACTCAAATATGCACACATTTGCATTGCTTTCAGCTTATAAAATGTGTGTGTCATCTTGTATGATGGACAATTCACTACAGACACACACACACACACACACACACACACACACACACACACACACACACACACACACACACACACACACACACACACACACGATAGAAATACATCATCAAAATTAGAAAAAAAGATAGAAATTTGGTCTGGGACTCTGAAGCAGAGAGACTGCTAGATCAGTTCTGTTACTGCCTGGCTTCTAGACTGCCTCAGTGGTCTGCATTTCTGAACAGAGCTGAAGCTGGATTCCTTGGCATGTGAAGATTTATAGCTACAATATGGAAAACCAAGTCAGAATTAGAAAGAAGATCGGGTATATTTACATACTGGTACAAACAGGTACAGATACATTATTTGATAGATTTAAACTACATGACATCTCTCTGTTCTGTTTGAAGACATTATTTTATGCTTTTTGAGAAATATATATAGATACTCATATATTTGAGTTCAAACAGTGCAATGCTTAATTTTATTTCCCGCATAGTATTGTGTATTTGAGCTAGTAACATCAACTGCTAGATCCAGCCTTTTAAAAAGTTACTGCTAAATCTATTGTTACAAAATCAATATTTAAGAGTTAGCTTATTTTAAAGGTAAACAGTAACTGTAATGTAATCCTGGTGTGATGGAGTAGTCAAGTTGGTGCCAGCAATAGTGTAAACACAAGGAAGAGAGTGTCGATACTGGAGAGATATCAAGATATTATTATACATTCCTGAAAAATACTGCATGCTTCAGTGCAACATAGTTTTGGTGAAGTTACAATCACTTTTGGCTAGAGCACACTAAAAATCACTTGGCTCAGTCTGAAGTGGGTGAAATCCTTGGAAGCTAGTGATTTTAAATATGGACTGCAACTCTACAGTGTAAAACTTACTTGGATGTTGTAGCTATTGGCTATAGTATGTATAAAATTTGACCTGTTAGTAACAGCCTACATTTAATTGCTGGAACCTGTGTTCTGAGAGACTGCCTTCCAGACTATCTGCATAAATACAGAGCTGAGAATATTTGTTTTGGTTACAGAGTTTGTTAATTGTTGCTTAGATCTCTGTTGAAACGGTTGTCTCCCTGTTCTGAGAGACTGATCTGCAAATATACAGAGCTGAGTATATTTTTTGGTTTTAAAGTTTGTACTGTTAGTTGTTGCTTAGATCTCTGTTGAAACTGTTTTGTCCCACCCACCCTATTTTTGGTTTGTAGTTTAAATTTGGTGGCTTTTGCAGTTGCCCGCCTCACTGTAGATTTGATCTGGGACACTCCCGCAGTCCCACCTCTTTACCACATTCTACCTAATAAACTCTTTCTGCACTTGCTTTTAGTCCTTTTTAATTTAATTGCATTTTTTAAACTGTATTTGGTCTAATGTTGCTACATACTCAAGTGTGCTAGCTTGCACTGCATGTGAATTGTTTTTACTACTGTTTTTGCTACTTTTCTGTAAAAAAAAAAAAAACTGTAAGCCTATTTCCTACCTTTCCTGTAACTAGTGTTCCAGATACAGATTTGCTGTATCCAGGACTGTATGCAAGCTTCTGAGCCCCCAAGCCTTTCTGTGTTGGAGGGAGGCCTTCTAGCTTATCAGTGGGAGTGGTAAGCACTAGGTAACCTGTCTACCACATCAGGAGTGGTTCTGGCCCAGAAATTGTAGTTATTGTCCATTTGGGCAATATCTTCCATCTCTCTCAACTTTATGATCTGAAAGCCTGCATTTGCACTTGTTTCTGTCCTGTAACTTGTCTAGTGCAGATACAGATTCTTAGTTTTAGCACTTAAATGTGCTTATTCATGCTCAGCACTTGTTCAGAACTTGTAAGCACTAAATAAGCTACTAATTACTATAGCACTCAATCTTCATCATTACCTAGAGGAAAACAGTTTTTGTACTTACTTTTCTCACTTGCTTAGAGAAAAACAGCTCTTGTACTCACTTTCCTCACTTATCTAGAGGAAAACAAGCTTTTTATTCAGGTATGTCCAAGGGTCAGCTCCCAGTGTTCTCTCCTGTCTATCTGATGAATTT
The DNA here is from genome assembly GCF_019279795.1 of Protopterus annectens. Lineage (NCBI taxonomy): Eukaryota > Metazoa > Chordata > Ceratodontiformes > Protopteridae > Protopterus > Protopterus annectens. The sequence continues at coordinate 745,262,715 of NC_056747.1, read as the reverse complement.
GGGCATCTTGAGGCAATGTAGAAATTGCCTCATGTACACAGACAACCCTCTCCTCCTGCCATCCAACACTACAACCCGTGAGAGATGCACTTATCTAGCCAAACTGGAGGTAAAGCTCTCTCCAACTAAGACTGAACTTGACAGTCATGAGGAGAAGGTAAACATTTGCACCACACCACACTTATCACATAGTCTCACTAAATCTACACCACCAAAATCCATACATAGTAACACAAAAATATTTGCAGAGGCTCTCAATAATAATCTGTCTAAGCAACAGAGACCTCCAAAGCAGAAATGCAAGCAACCACCATTCCCCAACACAACCCTAATGACACATAGCCCACAGACTCAGTGTGCCACTCAACCACAGCCAATAAGGCAAAATAACGTACCCAATGCACTAGTCATAGGTGACTCTATAGACAGGCACACTGATGTCCCACTCACCAGGCTAAACAAGGAGAATGTTACTGTCAGCTGCCTGTCGGGTGCCAGAGTCCGCCACATAACCTAAGCACTCAGGTCACTCCACAACAAGTACAAATATGACTCTGTCATTGTCCATGTTGGTGTAAATGACCTGAGACTTACCTCCCTGGACTACATGAAAAGAGACATGGAAGAGCTCTAGGATCTTGTAGCCCAGGCAGGCATGACCCTTGCCCTGAGTAGCATTCTGCCATAGCCCCAAATTATACTGCAGTACAAGGACAAAATGATTGACTTCAACAATTGGCTAAGCTTCTGATGTCATTCTAAGGGGATCCAGTATCTGTCTGCTTGGGATGACATGGTCGACAGACCACAATGCTTTGCCACAGATGGCCTGCACCTGTCGCCCCTGGGATTCTGGATACCGGCTAAGGCTCTTGCTGCCCCTATAGTGCCTTTTTAGGCAAGGTTCAAATAACAAATTTACCACCATAACAGGAACAGGCAAGCAAAAACTGAGGGTAATGCTACTCAATGCTAGAAGTCTAAATCTCAAAATGCACTCACTCGAGGCACTCCTTAAAATGGAGAACATTGATATCTTTGCAGTGACTGAGACCTGGTTCAAGGCTCCAGAGAGCACCCCTGCACTACCAGGCTATAACTCATACCACACTTTTTGGCCATGTAACTTGGACCGAAACACCAAAGGTGGAGGTGTGTCTATATTCATTAAGGATATCCACACCTCCAGGCTAGTTGCTCAGCATAATGCATCCAAGGTTATCCAAGTGCAACTAACTCTGGGCAAAACAGCAGTCCAAATTGTAGCTTGCTACAGACGCCCCACCATGCCCCAGTATTCCCACTCCTCTTTTCTTGATGTACTGGAAAATATTAGGGTTCAACCAAACACCCTAATAATGGGTGACTTCAACTATCCCACCATTAACTGGGAAAACTACTCGCATACCAACTCCTTAGCTCAACACTTTCTGGAATTCATAAACTCCAATGACCTGGATCAACTTATCCACACCCCCACCAGGGGCAACAATATCTTAGACCTATAAATCCAGTAAACAGCTTCAGGGTGAAGGTACTAAACGGTGCAAATGCAAAATGCAAATAAAACTTCAAACAAGTCACCAAAGTACCACCATGGCTCAGGAGTTTCAATTTTTAAGTTGCAGTTCGTTTATTCAAGTATAACAGTCCAAGATAGTAAGCATTTTCGGTTATATCCAAACCCTTCATCAGGCATAAAGCAGATAACATTATCTAGGCATTTAAATACCAAAAAAGGCGCCAAAAAGTAAACATACTGAAAAACTCAATTCATGTCAGTTTTGGCCACTAGGTGGTAATAAATACATATACATACCACATATAGAAACCTTTCTTAAACGTCAATAAAAAACATTAAAAACATTGGTGAATGTTTAAAAACCAACCTAACATATAGACTCTAAGTATATAGAATGTATATAAATTAGTGTACATATAAAAAATTGTCTTCATTTTAAGTAAATATATATAAAGTTCATTGCAAAAACATTATTTTCCAAAATGAACTCAAGTAACAACATACATTTCATCACTTCATCCTTATTGACATTTCTTGCACATAAGATTTGTCTCAAGTATTCTAGCCCTTCTGTGTTAGGTATCATGGTAAACAATGATTTCACATCCAGAGTTACTAGCCAAATATCAGGCAACTTGTTGTTATTCATACATTCAAAGAAAGTTTCAAGGAAATCGTGAGTGTCCCTAATTATAGTATATGTCGTTTGAACTATCTCTTTAAGTTGTTTTTCAACATAAATGGAGAGTGGTTCTGTCAACCACCCTCTACTCGAAACAATTGGTCTCATTTTAGGGCTCTGATAGTCTTTATGGACTTTCGGAAGCCCTCTAAGTGTTGGAACAGTTGGTAATTCAACCAAAGAATACTTACATAAATCAGGATCAATGATGTTGCACATTAATAAATCATACAAATTACTATGCATGTTATTAATAATCTTGTTTAGCTGTATAGAATTTATTAACCAATATGTTTCATTCTCATTAAGCATTATTTGCATCACTTCTTCATAGTATTGTTTATCTAAAACAACAACGGCTCCACCCTTATCTGCAGGCCTAATTACAATTTCATTATTGTTGCTAAGACTAACAAATGCTTCACGTTCCCCTTCATTCAGATTATAAAAGGTCTGATTGCATTTAAATCCTTGTTCATTATACATATGTATGAAATCCCTTTCACGTGCTTGTTCAAATGTTTCTAAAAGAGGGTGTATATAAGGTACAAAAACACTAGGTTTCCTAAACAAAACATGTTCCTTATCTTGGTTATCCTTATACAGCATTTGTAATGCTATGTTCCTGACAAACATCTTAATGTCAAGAATAAAATCAGTAATGTCAGTTCCTCTAGCAGGTATAAAGGAAAGCCCTTTATTTAAAAGTGATTTTTCAAACATTCCCAATTCATACTGAGATAAGTTTATTACTAGTTCAAACTCACTTGTCTCTGCATCTTGTTCTGGGATATTCTCAAATCCTCTGATATTTTTCATTTCCTGTTGGTCTTGATGGGAGTCCATTTCTTCTGTTCCCGAATTGGTAATGGGAATTGATGAGCCATCAAGTTTAAAGCCAGTTGAACAATGTGGCCGATAATCTGTTTTCTTCTTGCATCTCCATTTGATGCTGGATTTAATTCGCTAGCTGTTATTTCATGTTATCCCTCGATATGTATCTCTGAAATAGACTCAGTGTTCTCAATAAGGCTGCTCCACTTCGCTGAAGTTTTGGGCATATCCAGTGGTTGCTGCCCCATATTTATTGCTAATGCCCCTCGGCTGCTAACTGAAGCCATAGCTTCTATGCCATTTCCGTTTTAATTTCCTTGAGCGTTGGAAGGTTTATTGGGGGTGTTGTCCCTTTCTGGCTCTTTCAATTGGTGGGTAGAGAGAGGATTGTGAAAGCGACTCTTGGCTGTAGGTTCTCCCAATCCTCTTGATTCTCTCGGCCAAGAAAAAACATTCCCGACACTAAAATCTTTTTGGTCTCATTCAAGCTTCTTCTTTTTATCTAAAAGTAGTCTACGTTCTAACCGATATGTGCGAATGTATATCTTCATAAAACATGGCATAGTCTCTCTCGTTCACGAGTGACATCATTTCAACTTGTTTGTTTGTTATTTCTTCAGCTATACTGTTCTCTATTAACAAATATTGCTCAATAAGAAGCTTTATATATAGAAAACTAGTGTCAATATTCAGTTTTTGCCATTTGGCCAAGAGTTCAGGGTAAAGCGTGCCATATGTCGGCATTTTTAAGATTCTAAGTCCTCTAGGTACTACATGGAAACAAAGACACGCCTCCATATGTTTACGCTGCCATTGAACATTCTTTAACTTTATCAGAAGGTTCTCTATTTTCCGAGTCAGTTGTAAAACATTAATAGTATATTCATTGGCGCGCTCATTATCACTAGCATTCAATAATTCATTCTTTCAAAATTGCAAGTGCATTGGATTCTGCTTTCAACAGTCTCTTAAAAGCTTTTGTCATATTAAAAAGTCTCTTACTTTCTTGTGTGGAATTAGGATTATAAGCAAGTTCAATGGATGTTCCTTCAGCTATGTCCCTTATAATTGCCAAAAATGATAATTCAAACCAATAAATCCAGTAAACAGCTTTGGGGTGAAGGTACTAAACGGTGCAAACACAAAATGCAAAGAAAACTTCAAACAAGTCACCAAAGTACCACCACGGCTCAGGAGTTTCAATTTTTAAGTTGCAGTTTATTTATTCAAGTATAACAGTAAGATAGTAAGCACTTTTGGGTAATGTCGAATAGACAAGGTATTTATCCATGCAGAAATTGCAATCAATGTTCGTATATGCAGTGTTCTAACGTTTTTATATACCCTGATAGTAAAAGAACCTATACATTCAGACACTATACTGACTGCAAATCTAGAGACCTTGTCTATCTGGCTAGCTGCATGAAATGCACCAGCTTCTACATAGGAAAAACAAATAGGACATTGAGAGAGAGAGTGAGGGAGCATGTTCATGCTATAAATGGTGAAGATAAGACCAACGCATTAGCTAAACATGTATTAAATCATGACCTAAGCCATAAGTTTAGATTCATGGTGGTAGAGTTGATTGAAAGAAATAAGAGGATAGGAAATATAAAGAACCATGCAGAAAAGCAAGAAATAAAATGGATAATAAAGATGCAGTCTGATAGAGGAAATGGCTTGAACAATAAGATTTTGATCAAGCCATTCCTCAGAGATAGACCATTCAAACACTAAGAAGGAAAAGATACACTGTTTTATACCCATGTTATTTAGAATTTTTATATAGATATTTCATGTTTACATATTTTATATATATGTAGAAACTCTCCATTTGCACATTGTATATAGATATATATGTTTCTATATTTTGTTTTAGTGAAGCAATTTGATATATATATATATATATATATATATATATATATTGAAGCAATTTGATATATATATATATATATATATATATATATATATATATATACATATATAAATCCTAAAAGTTTTTATATGTAATTTTAAATGTAAATTGAAGTATATATACATGAATAGAAAGTATATCAATAATGAACTTTATATATATTTATTTAAAATGAAGAAAATTTTTAATATGTACACTAATTTACATACATTCTATATACTTAGATATATGTTAGGTTGGTTTTTAAACATTCACCAATGTTTTTAATGTTTTTTATTGATGTTTAAGAAAGGTTTCTATATGTGGTATGTATATGTTTTTACTACCACCTAGTGGCCAAAACTGACATGAATTGAGTTTTTCAGTATGTTTACTCTTTGGCGCCTTTTTTGGTATTTAAATACCTAGATAATGTTATCTGCTATATGTCTGATGAAGGGTTTGGATATAACCCGAAAGCGCTTACTATCTTGACTGTTATACTTGAATAAACTAACTGCAACTTAAAAATTGAAACTCCTGAGCCGTGGTGGTACTTTGGTGACTTGTTTGAAAATATCTTAGACCTAGTCATTACCAACATGAGTGACCGGTGTTCCACACTTGAAGTCAACTCCTCGTTGGTCCGATCCAACCATAAGCTAATCATCCTTGATATCCACATATCCCCCCCCCCCCCATTAAGGAAACCACGGTAAAAAAATTCTCCAAAGCTAACTTCATGCTTCTTAAAACAGAAGTGGTGAACTTCATGACACCCATGCAGATGGACAATACAGTTACAACTGCTGAATCCTACACAAATGTACTCTATAAGCACTTACATGAGTGCATGGATTGTGCTATCCCAAACAGAACCAAGATGCTATCCTCCAAAAAAAGGAAGCCAATCTGGTGGTCCCCTGCCATAAACAAACTGTACAACAGAAGGAAGAAACTGTTGCAAAAGAGAGTAAAGTCCCATGAGTGGAGGAGCTCCTTGGTCAGCCTCAGTAAGAAGCTGAGATCCCTTATAAGATGCTCCAAGCTAGCTATGAAAACAAAATCACCACTAATTCTAAGGACAACCACAAAGCATTCTATAGCTATGTCAAGAATCTCGATGGCAACACCCAGATGTGCTCTGAGTTACAGCACAAAGGCACGAAAATTACAGAACCAACTGATATTGCCAACATCCTGGCAGACAGGTTCAGTGCTAACTTTACCCCCCCCCACCCCACCCCCAAAGGGCCCATATCCATACAGGAAGGATGCAGAGTCCCTGTAATCACAACTACGCAGGTAAAAGCTGCACTCTCTAAAGCCAAAAACACAGCATCCATGGGACCGGACAACATCCCAGGCTGCTTTTTACATGAACTTCAGAATGAACTGGCTCCCCACTTAAGCACCATGTTCAATAATAGCCTCACATCAGGCTTTGTGCCCACTGAATGGTGCACAGCAACAGTTATCCCACTCCACAAAGGGGGAGCCATCACTGATCCCGGGAACTGTTGACCTATTAGCCTGATGAGCCTGGTCTGCAAGGCCATGGAATGTATCATCATGGAACTCATAAACAAAGACATTTGTAACCTCCAAACTCTGGATCCCACCCAGTTCGGGTTTGTGAAAGGCAGATCATGCCTCCTGAACCTGATCGACTTCTTTGAGGCAGTCACCAAAGCCGTAGATGAGGTTAAGGTGGTTCACACAGCCTATCTTGACCTCTCCAAGGTTTTCGACACCATCCCCCATTCTGGAATTATAGCTAAACTCACTAAACTAGGTATAAATCCATACGTCACAAGATGGGTTGCCAACTTGCTCACTGACAGAACCCACACTGTAAAAGTTGTAGACTCCAAATCTGACCTCAAAGCAGTGACAAGTGAAGTACCACAGAGTTCCGTCCTGGGACCTCTCCTGTTTGGTATCTACTTCTCTGAAGTACAGGCTAACACAGAAGGCCTCTGGCTAATGAAGTTCGCAGATGACTGCAAACTAGGAGCCACAGTCAAGTCCCCAAATGATGTGGACATCCTACAGAAGGGCCTCCCTGAGACAGATGTCTGGTGTCAGAGCCATGGCCTCAAGCTCAATGCCAAAAAGTGCAGTGTCATTCCCTATGGTAAAAACTCTGTAACCATGAACTACCACATAGGCAGCAATCTACTTAACACTGAATGTGTGATGAGACCTTGGGACCCAGGTGGACATTAGTCTCTCCTTTGATAGTCACATCGCCACAGTAGTCAGGAAGTCCTTTTACGTGGCATACCTCATCATAAAAGGGTTCTCATCCAGGAAAAAAGACCCATTCTAGAGTACAACGCCCCTTTTGGAATGTACCTCACAAGACATCTGCAGCAGCTGGAAAGGCCACAGAAGTACCTCACAAAGAAGATTACTGGCCTCAAACAAATGCCCTACACTGACCGCCTCAAAAAACTCCAGCTTTACTCCATAGCATATCGCCTACTCCGAGGTGATTTCTGCCTAACATATAAAGCTATGTCAAACCCAGAGCTGTTGGACATGCTACACCTAAAGAAATCCCAATCCTCCGAGCTACACACTCTAGGGACCTAAACCTTGTCACCACAATAAACAGGACATGCTGGAGGGATAGATTCCTGTCCCAGAGACTTCCCATACTCTGGAACAGACTACCCATCTATGTCACGTAAAGTTCTTCATTAGCACTCTTCAAGAAAAATCTTGATGAGTGGATGGGAAATAGGAAATACACCCCAGGGATCACTTCTGTGTCTCTGCTCGACAGTGGCACAGGAAAATAACTTTTGTGGGTGGCATAAGCCAGGGAACCTTGTTGACTAGGCTTACGTAGGCCCTTGGGCTGATAGTCTAATACCTACCTATGAACCTATGAGACAGCTGTGGGCATTTATTGTATGCTTTTAAGACCAATCAACCCTTGTATATTAATTTGATGCTCAACAGTGCTGATTGTGAGGATGTAGTCACTAATTAATTGATGATGGTGGGTGGATTTATGTATGTATTCATCAGTATAAATTGTTGCCAATGTTGTTGAATAAATCCTGTGCCATCACTGATTCATTAATGAATAATGTTTTGCAGCCTACACACAAGTATTCTTAACCAATTATTTTGCATCCAACCTTCTCAATGTTTGGAGAAACTATAATTTTAGTTAGATTAAAGATAAGACAAAATACATGTACTTGTCTGACTTGCCTAGTAGCTGTGGTGAATCAACAACACCTAAGTAGAAATCTTTAAAGTGATTCAGCATGGAAACAACTGAAATGAAAGCAGATATCAAGATTTCTTTATACATTCCTGGAAAGTATTGTATGTTTGCGTGCACAGCAAAATATACTCTGCCAAACAAAAATAATAAGCAAATGCAGCCTTTCAACATTGGATTTTCAGTTCCAACAATGGACACAGGAAGACAATGAACAGCATTTATGCTGGTGAGTAAAAGGAAATAAAGAAAATGAGTGCAGTGTGTGAAGAAATACACAGTACCAAGTAAAGGATGACTTTAAAACCTACCTTGGGAACCATAATCCTTCTGTCACCTTCATTTCAATTAGACCCAGTGAACTGGACAACATTTCTGAGTTACTCATTTGACAGCTCATTAGTTTGCACACCACAACAGTTAAAAAACATGGTATAACAATATATATATGTTTTCCAGTAGGCTATACCCCCCACACACACACGCACACACATACACACACACACACACACACACACACACACACACACACACACACACACACACACACACTTAATGGATTTGCTTTCACACCTATGATAAACATGCAAACTCTTTGGCCACATAACTTTGAAGTAAAAAGAAAAAGGTTCAAAAACACACAAAACTGTTTCCCGTGGACATTCAAAACAGCAAAAATAAACCGATAAATGATCCAAATTCACTAGAACATGCAAGACACCATATAAAATTCACAATCACAATTCCGATGAAGTCTATTATATTTAGATGACATCACTTAACTAGTTGATGTTAAAATGATTTTGTTTGGTGTCTTGCATGTTTCAGTGAATTTGGGGACATTTATTGATTTATAAAATAGAAAGGATACTTAAGTAGCAGGTTATGTTTTACTTTGCTCTGAGTTCCCTGACATTGTATTCAGCGTACACACATAAGCTCAACACTTTCAACAAACCAGAATCTGTCATAATCTATCCTTGACAGTCAGCCCTTTTACTAAAGTAGGAACAATTCATCTTGCCTTGACAAAACAATATGCAGCGAATCTTTAGTTAAACAGTGTGACAAAAGCTGTCATGAAAAATAATCATTGTATCCACCAAGGCAGTCGTGAATGATTTGCAAATAACATATTGCTGGCAATGTAACAGAAAAATATTCATCACACAGGTTGTTGTTGTTGTGTCTTTCGGCTTCTCCCGATTAGGGGTCGCCACAGCACAGGTAATGAAGATAATACAGAAGTGATGTAAAACACCTTCAAAAAATAAAGATAATCTTGAAATATATAAGGAAAGAGAGACCTGAAAATAATCAGCAAGTCTAAAATAATGGGTATAGAGGGCAAGATCAGGTCACAAGAGCAGATGGAAGTTTAGTCACATTGTAACAATGTATGAACATGTGGAAACAAAAATGCCAATATCTGAGTCATTCAAGGAGATGCATCTTAAAAAGGAACAGAGGTTTTTCAGACTCATTTGTGCATTTTATGGCACCATTAATAAATGAAGTCTTGCAATTGCCTCCTGATTGCATATTAAACCTAGGAAGTGCACATGAAGATTTTATTACTCAAGCCAAAGGAATTAAGCAAAAGGCCCAAATTAGTCATTATAGCATTTCATAGTTAAAGGATATTTTAAGGAGAGTTTGACAAAGGGGAATTGTAAAGTACTCAGTTGTAGAGACTGATTTTAAGCAACTTTATCTACAACTTAGAAAAAGAAAGATGAAACACTGGACATTAATAAGAAAATGAAAGGAAAGCTGCCATAGTATTGTATTTCATCAGCTGCTTAAACCTTATCTTATATTTGGCATTATCAGTGCTACTGGAGTTTCAAAAGTGGTTTGTTGTTGTTTAAATGTTGTTAGCATAAAGGTGCCACTCTGTAGCTGTAACCACAACACCTGTTATAATGAATATTGACCTCTGCCCATCCAGGGATAAAGGTTTGTTCACAGGTATCAGAATATGAGTTGTGCATACGATATCGGGCTGTCTTCTGAGTTCTGTAAGACTGGATCCAAGAAAAAAAATATTAAAATTTGTCATAAGTATATAAATAAAAAGCTGAGTTTTACATTAGACCTGTTCATTGAGCTTGCACTAATATGTGTGTCTGAATCTGGAAATAATTTTTTCCACTAAATAATTAAGCAGTGTGTATTCTGTTTCAGCTGCCATTAACTTTACTGAGGTCAGAAACCAGGCAAGCATCAAGTGCATCATTTATTTTATATATGTTGAAATTAGTTTTGCTGACTGTGAATAAATGTTATGTGCCAAACAGAAAATGGACAGGGCTCTGAATATGAGGTGTCATTCCTGTGACAGTGTGGTAATCTTCATGCTGACAAATACATTTAATTTGTTGCAGGCACAGACCCACATCTGGAATCCCACTAGCAGCTGGTTATGGAAGATACAAATTGAGTTGTCATAGCTGCTAAAAACTGAAATGCTGATAGCTTTTTTTTCTTTCTTTATTTATTTACTTTATTTATCTGATAACTGGGTATGTAGGCTGGCCCAAGAGCACTTTTCACCCATGACCAGACCATAAAGCAAAAATAGCAAGATAAACCAACTAGAGCCATAATCGTTTAATGTGAACGATAGATATGAGTTCAGAAAAAAACCCTAAAGAATTCTACTGAAGACTAAAATACCATACAAGGAACACTGAAACATGCAAAAAATTAACCCAATGTCATTTCCCTCAACACCACTTAAGTAAATATGCCAGTTCCAGCATCTTTATTTTATTTTATTTTTTTATATATTTTTATTTTTATTTGCCAGGTGGGTGGGCTGGTCTGGTCTTTGGACAACTTTTAGTCATAACTCCAGTAACAGGCACAATTATAGACTTTTATACAATATTGAAGATGTTGTGAATACAAATTAGCATGCTTGGCATACAATAGTGATTACATTTACATAACGCCATTGTTAATATATACATGTATATACATGTATGGGTCCTGGTAACTTTGTTAAATGGTACTTTTGTCAACATCTGTTTAATCAACGCAATTTAGTCAACTAAACAGATAGTCAACAGGTGTGAGCTTCATAATCCCCAGGGATTGTGCGATCTTGGAGTTAGAATATGTAATTAGCAGGAGGTATGGGGTACAGCTTTCTTTGTGTGTGTGTGTGTGTGTGTGTGTGTGTGTGTGTGTGTGTGTGTGTGTGTGTGTGTATCTGTGTCATTTTTTAAGTTTTACATGAGCCAAGATTAAGTTTTGGTGCATGCGTAGTAGCGTGTCGACTTGTATAATGTTTGACAAATGAGGTTTGGAACAGACCATTTTGTCCTGGGACATCTTCAAGTGGGGCTAGATACATAGATTAGCAAGAATTAAGAATAAGAGGAGGATAGGGCTAAATGGGATGGAGGGATGTTTAGGAGGAAATGAGGTAAGGATAGGGAGGGGCTTAGAAGGTTTTGTCAAGTGTAACTGAGGTAGGGGTCACATTTTGGCGTGAACTTGCTAAGGTGAGCTCATGTCCATGATGATCTGTAGGCATGCCAGGAGAGAAGATAGGCCTCACAATAATGGCGGATGGTGGGCTGGTCAGTGGCAGTTTTTTTTGTTTTTTTGTCTTTATCTCTCCTCTTCTTTCTGAATTGCACTGGCCTGGATGGGAGCAGAGCAGTGGGGACAGTGATAGAATGCATGCCGTTGAGCTGGCTTTTGCTAGGTTGTTGTGACTTTTAGAGAAGGGTGGGCCTTCATGGGATCATTGTTATAGGGGGTTACTGGTTAGTGGATATTTCTTTATTCCCCAAAAAATAAATTAATAAATATATATATATATATATATATATATATATATATATATATATATATATATATATATAAAAGCTGATGGGATAGACAATAGCTAGCTGTTGTGGGTGGTAAGTGGAGTTTCTTGTTTGGCCTTCTGGACTTTTGCTGCTAAGTGATTGATGTTGAGGGTTGCTGTTTGGAAGTGTGGGGTGCACTGGGTTTGGAACCTGTGTTGTTTGGTTCAGTGGTCAAGTTAGGCCCTCCTCTTAATTAAGGAAACAATATGACATCTCATTTTCAGCTTTTCTCAGTCCCATGTACATGTTGACGTGTTGCACTTAGCTGACCCTGCGAGTGGATTTTCGTGGGCTCCAAGTAAGGTTGAGTAATGGTTGCCACTGCGCATATGCAGTGCGGCACTAATTGTCAACTGAAGAACACCATACGAAATTTTTGCTAATGTTCAGATTTCTGCCTCACATTTCTGTCCCTTTCTTAAGATGGAGCATGCCACTTGGCCTTACAGGGTTCGTGGACAAATTTGTGGTGAATCTTTAAGACCCATGCCTAAGTAAGACCCGTTATTTTCTGTTAAGTTGGCAGTTAAAAATCAGGTCATACATTTCAGTATCAGACTTCTTACACTACAGAGATTCATGCTAATGAAAGACTTGTTATTTTTGTAACTTTTTAAGGGCAATGTTTGAAGTGTGTCTCCTTGTGCTTTTCCATTTATCCCCCATTTACTCGTACTGTAAGTAGCACTACAGGTCGCTTAATTGTCTAGGATTTGAGTAGGAGGATTTTCGGCAATCACATGGTGTATGCACATTGAAGTTATTTCTCAGACCATGCAAGGTTTAAAGCAGTGTTTTTGCTGAAAGTCAGTATTATGGACTTATAAATGTTTTTAACCGATGACCATAAACGTATTTGTATATTTATGCAAATGTACACACACACACACACATATATATATATATATATATATATATATATATATATATATATATATATATATATATATATATATATATATATATAAATACCTGTTTGCATAGTAGATCCCTGAGATTTAGTGCAGAGTGGGATCAGAAGTTGTGCAAATAAGTGTAAAGCATTACGGATTTGTATTAGTACTTGTTGATTGTAATCAGTTTGCAGTAGTCTGCTAACAAGGACATTTTGTTATGATCAGATTACAGCAAGAGAACAAATGGAAGTACTGGGAAATGTATAGGGGATTTTTCATGCCATTTGCTAGATTTACACAATCAAAACTAAGCTGAAACCAGGCACAGACATCAAAGCAGATTTCAGCAGTAAATAAGATGCTGTAAGAATAATTAATGCATCTTGTCTTGTTATTTTGTGTCAGCTTTAACATACTTAATAAAGCATCTTTGCTTGCTTTAATTATTGATGATATCCAAGTAGTACCTCGTCAATGCTTTCATACACAATAACTTAATATATAACACTTTATGCATGTATTGGGGAAAAGTTTCTGAAGCAACAGTAGACTGGGGCATGTGTGTGTGATACTAACGGCCATGGTGAAGGGTTAAGGCAGGGTATGTCTCAGTGTATTCTTTTTTTCTGCCCTCTGGAAAACAACAGTCACTGGCATTTCAGTTTGGGTTCCCATCCTTCATAAAACACTTGCTATTGCAAAGCCTGTTATTCTACAGTTTGGGTTGCTATCCTTCGCAAAACACATGCTGTCACAAAGCTGTGATTCTAGCCACCTTCTAATTTTATACGAGCAGTAGTTAAAATGTGTAGTTTATAATTCAGAAGGTGGTTTGTCAATAATTTCTGTTTCTTTGTCCCCCCCACCATTATGTCGGGTTTTGCTCAGAGTTTTACGTTAATGAGTACAGATGTGGGTAGTTGGTTAGAGGCTAGCAAATGTTTTCAACAGGGTTAGGGCAAATGGTTTGACCAGTCTCCCTTTGTGTTTTCATGAGATTCCTTTTTTCCCCTCACAGTCTTGGGCCCTGTACTTTCAAAATAGTGGTTGTGGCATATTATTGAAAAAATGTCTCTAAATGATGGATATTGGAGTTTCAGACTTTCCATTCTTCAGGCCCAGATTGGACCCTGTGTTTTAAGGTGAGGAACTTAATCAGTTCAGCATAGGTTTGTTGGCCATGGCACACACCATCACACCCCACCTTTATATATACAGATTCATATATATATATATATATATATATATATATATATATATATATATATATATACACACACACTGCGGTGGTGGTGCTGTGGTAGTGTTGTCACCTCACAGCAAGACATTGTGCTATTCGATTCTCAGCTAGAGCGTCTTCTCTGTGGAGACATGCGTGAATGGGCATACCTTTGTTGAAGGTTGTGCATCAGGGCTGGCAAACTCGGCACGTAAAAAATCTACTGCCAATCGTTAGCGGACCAGAGTTCCACTGTGGCGACCCCTAACTGGGAAAAGCCGAAAGACACACACACACACACACACACACACACACACACACACACACACACACACACACACACCAGCAACCCCTTCCTATTAAACCACCACCTATTTAACAAGGAACATCAAGCCACAAATAAATGAAAGGCTGATCGGAGTAGGTGTTCAAATTGACAGTGGGCTCAGTTGGGTACACAGCACGTAGTTCAGCTGCTGATTTCTTCTGAAGGGGGTCCAGGGTAGGGAGTCATGCCTTTTCACAGGCACAGATTTTTGAGTGAGCTGCAGTTGGACCTGAAGGAAGAGTAGTCGGTGTGATGGAGCCTGTTTTAATGGATGTCACGGTTGCTTGGGTGGCACATAAGGAGGTCAGAGATGGGCGAGCAGTGGCAATGGCTTTGAAAAGTAGTGGATTTTATTGCATGGTTTTGATTGTTGCAGTGGTCACCGTGGGGTGTGGGGGGAAGTATGTTTGGGGCAACATGACATGAGTTGTTTGGGTTATGGAAGTTGCAGTTTAAGGGGGGTTACTTTGATAGGGGGCAATAAGTCAGTGTATTTTATCAGGGTGTTGCATTAGGGTTAATTCACTGGGATATCCTTTGGGGTAGATGGATAGGGCTGGTCATGGGGATTGGCATTTTGCTGACATACTTTGCAGTTTTAACTTTACCTGCCCTAATTATTGGGTATCAACTTTGTTGTCAAACCTCGTGGGATGGTTAAAGTGATAATTTTAATTATTCAAGAGGACATGGGTATTAGTCGTATCATGATTGTGGGTGGTAGGAAGAAACTTTATGGGGAAATTTTTGCTAAGACATCATTAAGTTCCATGGGAGGTTTTAACAGTATGTAGGGTCCGGGTTAATGGTTTAGGGTTTTGTAGGTTAGCTAAGTTTGATAGTTATTTTCACATATGGCTGTTATTGTTCTTCGCAGGATGTGGGTAGACCTCTAGGGGAAGTTTAGTCACTCATACAATTTGTTTGGTAGTGGGTTAAGGAGGTGTTTGTGATTCTTATATATGCAAGGCACTTCAATATACAAGGCTAAGTTTGATAGTTATTTTCACATACTGCTATTATTGTCCTTCGCAGGATGTGGGTGGACCTATTGGGGGAGTTTAGTTACTCATCCAATTTGTTTGGTAGTGGGTTAAGGAGGTATTTGTGATTCTTATATATGCAAGACACTTGTGCCAAACTTTTTTTTTTTTTTTTGAGTTATGGGCTATAGAAGTTGCATGTCAGCCAGTTTAAATGGGTTACTTTGATAGGGGTCAAAAAGTCCCTACCCTAATTATTGGGTAACAACGTTGTTGAGACACCTCGTGGGATGGGTAAAGTGATGATTTAATTTATAGAAAAGGCCTTTTGAGGCTATGGATTTGTTTTATTTCACATGGGTATCAGTTGTATCATGAATGTGAGTGCTAGGAAGAAACTTTATGTGAATTTTTGGTTAAGACATCATTAAGTTGCATGGGGGTTTCACATTCAGTACTGCGAGCATTTCATACAGTTGATGGAAGAGCCATGCCTTTGGTTGTACATAATGTCATTAAATATTGATTTTGCATGTGTGGAGTATTTACAGTTTTTTCTTTACAGATCACACTGAGGTCACAGATGGGGACGTGCTGAGCGGGCATTATTATTTGTTGGTTTGAAGGAGTGTGCACTTGACAACTGAGAGAGGATGTTGAGGAATGTCTTGGCTGATGAAGCATTGGGAAGGAGGTTATGGATTTCCAGCAGTGTGGCTGTATATGGTGTGATTTGTTTGTTTATTGTTGTGTTTCTTTCCCCAGCCTTAAGGTAATGTCTGTCTTGGGGGTTGTTTTTGTTATCTTATTTTGTGTCAGAAGCATCAGGGTAGAATTTCACACTCTCTTATTGGTAGTTGGGGTCTTCCATGAAATGGGTCAGGTGGAAAGATTACCATGGTAGCATACCAAGTTATGGTTACTGTTGAAGGAGATATTAGGTGAGCCGAGACATGTCAGATGATGGTTATTATTACATGGTTCCGGCAGGATGAGGGGACTCGTTTATAAGGGAGTTTTTGGTAAAGGGGGGTTATCTTGGTTGGGATTAATGGGTTGCATTGAATAAGTGGTTCAGGCTAGCGAGCTAGGTGGCACATTGGGTAGATGGATTTAGCTATGAGTTACTGCATTTTATGGGAGGTAGGGTGGGATTCTGGATGGTAAAGGCTAGTCACTGGCTTATTGTGTCTGGTACCAGGGTGCATTTAAAGTTTTGGTGTACATTGTGTTTGGTTAGTTTTGACTAGCTTGGTTTTATGGTTGTGGTGCATTTGGGGTCATACTGGTAAAGGCCTTGTATGGGGTAAGCAGCTTGGCTATATGGGCATTGGTGTGATGGCAGGATTGCTGTTTCATTGGATTTAAAGTGATTTTATGTGGTTATTACTTTATTGGGCAGTAACAGGCTGCAGTATGTCATCAGGGTATGCTATTACCTTTGCAGGGTTTCAAGTGCCAATGAGTTTAGTGGTTGCTTGTCTAGTTGGGGTATAGATTTCGAAAGTAATTACAAATTTTACTGGTACAGTTGTTGGGTAACAAGAGTATGGGTATATTATGCTTTGAGTTTATGGTTGTTGTTTTAACATTGGAGAGAGATCAGCGGTTTGTTTTAACATTGGAGAGGGATCAGCAGTTTGTTTTAACATTGGAGAGGGATCAGTGGTTTGGTTTTAACATTGGAGAGGGATCAGTGGTTTGGTTTTAACATTGGAGAGGGATCAGTGGTTTGGTTTTAACATTGGAGAGGGATCAGCGGTTTGTTTTAACATTGGAGAGGGATCAGTGGTTTGTTTTAGTGGTTTAGGTAACAGAATAGTTTTGTTGGTGTGAGGGGAATTGTATGGTGACAGCACGGATACAGTTTGGTTAGATGAGATTGGGCACACCGAATGATGTTTGGCTTTATGCCTTTAGTGGGGTTTAGGTGGTGGGAAATTTGGACGATGACAGGGGAAGCAGCCTGGTCATGCTGATGGGTGGAGAAGAGGGGCAGGCTTGCCTTCTTCTGTTCCCCCTCTGGTGTTGGATGTACAATTCAATAAGTTGGGAAGGAAAGTGAGCAGTTGCTCTGTTGGATAAGTTAATAAGCAAGCCGAGCTGCTTATTTGGATGGTGGTGTAATTCAATAAACTGAAGGTGAGCGGGGTAACCCTGCCTTGTTAGTGCAAAGATAAGTGAGCAAGTGGGGACGCTGCTTATCAAGGGTGAGTGGTTACATTGCCCTTATGGTTATTTTATGTTTTCTTTCATGGATGTTATTATCACATGTGTTATGTTTTGGTTGAAATTTATAATTATTGGTTAACAATCATGGAAAATCAAGGTAGTATGAGACAACTCTGTACTCCAGAAAGCCGGCTAGCTGGAAAACGGCAATAAAGGCTTCACAGATCCACTAATGTTCACTAAAATAACTTTAATTGCTCAGACAGCAACACAACAAAACGGTCCACATAAAACACACACAGAATGCAGATAATATCGATGTTAAGCGCTTTCATCTGCCGATTGCAGACTTCCTCAGAACATAACATTATGGAAATGTCTCTGATATTTAAACCGTATTTGGCGCCAAAACAAACCAATTGATTTAAAGGCACACACTTGAATATATTGCACATCTCTCAATAATTATTAAATAATGTATGAATATAGCTAAAATATATGACTAATAATTACAAGTGGATAATGTTACAACAATTTCAGACTTCTCCATACTTGTAAGTCTTACAATAAATAAATATAATAATAAAATGAGTATAATAAAACCTTTGAATATGTTCCTATATAATACCTATCTAATAACTGCATGAATTAATTTTACAATAATACTTGTCTATATATGATCGATCTAATCATGTAATAAAAATACTTAATAAATATAGCATAATAAATATAATAATCATGATATAATAAATAATTATAAAATAATTGTAAAATATTACCCTTAATTTCTTAAGATACATATATATTTCTATGATTCACATTTTAAGGAAGGGTTTTATACTTATAAAGTCATTGAGTCCTGGGGTTCTTGTGGCATCTAATAACCGTAGAAATTATAAACCATAGTATATTATTACATAATGAATTCAATTCATGGAAGGAACTGTACAATAAGCAATTTTTTCTTGCTGACAAACAGGCACAGAGTGTATTTGATAGAAAACATGGCAAGCTAGATAGGGATGTGGAAACATATAGGGCCAACAAAGCATATATTTGGCCTCAAGAAAGGACGTCCACACAAATAGATAGGAAGTACAGTGAGAGAGAAATGAGAGATGAACATAAAGAAAATTTTCAGGGAGGAAGATTTCATCCAAATTACAAGAAAAATCCATTCCATTACAACAAATTCAACAAGAAATTCTAGATGAAGATGAAGCAGTGGATAATGTGTTGAAGAAAAAAGAAGTTATAAGTGACAATGACAGAGTGTCTCCAGATGACAATTTATTAGACCTAGCAGAGAATTCATATAGTAAACAGATTATGAGTACTTTTAATGGTTTTAATGTATATAATTATTCAGATTTTATAGTTAAAGAGGAATTTTATAATTTGTTAGCCAAAGGCATGAAGTTTATACCCAATTCTAGTTTTAGACTAGTTGAAAGTATCAAAGATGTTAAGTTATTCTGTAGAAAACTGAATTTAGCTTTGCAATTTAATACAATTGAACAAGATAGATCCCATGTAGAACGGACGTT
The DNA here is from genome assembly GCF_019279795.1 of Protopterus annectens. Taxonomy (NCBI): domain Eukaryota; kingdom Metazoa; phylum Chordata; order Ceratodontiformes; family Protopteridae; genus Protopterus; species Protopterus annectens. The sequence goes on along the minus strand of NC_056747.1, from coordinate 745,243,528 downwards.
AAAAAAAAAGAGTAGTTATATTCCTATTAGTAACCCCATAGTTAGTCACTATGAGAATTTGGTTTGTAATGACATTTACAAATTTAATAAGAATGTTATAAGAAATAAACAACAGCATCATGTAGAAAAGGACAATTTAAGTATAGAAGAAAGAGAATGTCTGAACAAATTAATAAAGAATCCTGACATCAGAATAATGAAACCAGATAAAGGGGGGGGGGGTTATCTATCCGAATTATGAATATAAAGCTGCTATACATAAAATTTTATATGAATCAGGAAATTATGAAGTTATATCTTTGAACCAAGCACATATAGGATATAGGCGTATAGATTTATCCATAGAAGAATACTTTTTGGACAATAGAATTATTAAGGAAGTGTATGATTTCACATGGATAGAATTCCCTATGATGGCACATATAGTGGGAATCCCTAAGGTTCACAAATCAATCTCTTATCCACCCTTCAGACCCATTATTTCTGGTTCTAAATCCAAAACTTTTAATATCGGTTATACTATAGACAGATGGGTCAAAAACATATATAAAAATATACCACACTTGATGATAGACTCATGGGATTTTTTAAGTAAATTAACACCACAGGTGTGTAATATAGAATATATTTTTGTGACGATAGATGTCTGTGATTTGTTCTCATGTATACCGAAAGAAGAAGGTTTAGACTATTTTTGTAATAGCCTGAGAACATATTCTGATTTAAGTTGGGATAAAATTGTACTTATTTTAGATATGATGTCACTGATTTTGGATCATAACTACATATCATTTGAAGGTGAAGTTTTTAGACAGAACAAAGGAGTGGCAATGGGTGCATCTTGTGCACCCATTTTTGCCAATTTAGTTATGCTAGAATGGGAGAATACTTATGTGTTTAATAGTATATATAAGGACAATATAATATTTTATGCTAGATTTTTAGACGATATTTTTGTTTTATGGAAGGGTGATAAGGAAGATATAGTGAAATTTATTGAATACATTAATACCACTACAGAGTTTTTAAAGTTCACTTATAATATTAGTGAAAGTGGTATTTCGTATTTAGACACATTTATTTATAAGATGGGTGATGGTTTCGCATCTAAGGTACATAGAAAAGGAACTTTTTCTAATGACTACATATATTTCAGTAGTAACCACCCAAGACATATTTTCAAAAATATTGTCAAAGGCCAATGCATAAGGGGAGCCAGAATGTCATCTACGAAAATAGATATGGAAAGTGAGATGACTTTTATTCACCAATTATTCAAGGATAGAGGCTATCCTACAGAATTATTGGAAGATACTATCAAGTATGTTAGCTCAGAATGGAATCAAAAATACATACCTTTAATGGGCAGACATGATGTCAAACAAACCAAACTTAATGAAACTACATTTAAGGAAGGAAGAGTATGTGTGTTGACCTATTCCCCATATGTTAATCATATCAAGGAGATAGTGGTGAGATATTGGGATATTATTACAGTTACAGAAGCTACTAGAGATAAGTTGGGTTCTATACCGACTATTGTATACAGGACAGCTCCCAATATCAAGAAATTATTAGAGAAGACAGGTAGTCAAGGAAAGAACAAGAAGAATACAGAAACATATACTAGGAAATGTGGAATTACTGCGGTGGTGGTGCTGCGGTAGCATTGTCGCCTCACAGTTAGACATTGCCCGTTCGATCCTCAGTTAGAGCGTCTTCTGTGTGGTGACATGCGTGAACGGGCGTTCCTTCATTGAAGGTTGTGCGTTAGGCCCGGCAAGCCAGCATGTAAAACTCTACTGCCAATCATTAGCGGACCGGAGTTCCGCTGTGGTGACCCCTAACCGGGAAAAAGCCGAAAGACACAAACAATACTAGGAAATGTGGAAATTGCAAACAATGCCAATATATCAATACTTCATTCCACATTAAGTTAGAAGATGTGAATCATACAAAAATTAAGAGTAGGGGAGGGTGCTGCTATACAAAACAGGTGGTGTACTTAGCTAAATGTAAATCCTGCCCAGCTTTCTACATTGGAAAGACTGAGAGGCAACTAAAAAAGCGGATTTATGAACATTATTATAGCATTAAAATTAAAGATCTAAAAAATGCTTTGTACAGACACATTAAAGAGGCAGGAGAACAACATTCTTTTACATTCACAATTATAGATCAGGAATATTTGAATCCAATAGGAGGAGATTGGAAAAATAAATTAGCTTGTAAAGAGAGTAAGTGGCAGATGTTAGTAGATGCCACAAGAACCCCAGGACTCAATGACTTTATAAGTATAAAACCCTTCCTTAAAATGTGAATCATAGAAATATATATGTATCTTAAGAAATTAAGGGTAATATTTTACAATTATTTTATAATTATTTATTATATCATGATTATTATATTTATTATGCTATATTTATTAAGTATTTTTATTACATGATTAGATCGATCATATATAGACAAGTATTATTGTAAAATGAATTCATGCAGTTATTAGATAGGTATTATATAGGAACATATTCAAAGGTTTTATTATACTCATTTTATTATTATATTTATTTATTGTAAGACTTACAAGTATGGAGAAGTCTGAAATTGTTGTAACATTATCCACTTGTAATTATTAGTCATATATTTTAGCTATATTCATACATTATTTAATAATTATTGAGAGATGTGCAATATATTCAAGTGTGTGCCTTTAAATCAATTGGTTTGTTTTGGCGCCAAATACAGTTTAAATATCAGAGACATTTCCATAATGTTATGTTCTGAGGAAGTCTGCAATCGGCAGATGAAAGCACTTAACATCGATATTATCTGCATTCTGTGTGTGTTTTATGTGGACCGTTTTGTTGTGTTGGTTAACAATCATGTTTATGGAAGTTTAATAAAGGTCATCAAATGTCATTCGGTGTTGTGTGTTTATTGAAGTGGACCAGGAAAAATGAGGTTTGGTGTGTGTGTGTGTGTGTGTGTGTGTGTGTGTGTGTGTGTGTGTGTGTGTGTGTGTGTGTGTGTGCTTGTATATGTGTGTGTATATCTATATATATATATATATATATCTATATATATATATATATATATATATATATATATATATATATATATATATCCCCCCCTTCAGAAGCTCGAAGTTTCAAAACTTCAAACTTCAAAAAGCCGAGACCAGAAGATCAAAGTTTTGAAACTTTGAACATTCTGAATGGAGATCACCGCACAGAGTGGAATGGTATATTTACAGTTTTCCTCACTGTAGTGCAATCTAGGAGTTTGTATATTTATTTAGCAGGGGGTGTGGGGCTACGGGGGGGGGGCAAAAATGTAAAAAAACATTTTTTTTGTTTTTATGTTTTTTTATTTAGTTTTCGATGGTCAATATGTTTTCTCATAAAAGTCTTGAAATCTCTTATTTGCCATGTTGTAAACAGCTCCAGTTTGATGAAGAACATCTTAAGTAGGCATATCCTAAGTGGATTTTGGGAAAATGAACTTATCTTCAGACTTTTTACCCAGGAAAGCTAAGAGGGCTTCAGGAAGAAAGGTTCTCAATATCAAAAGATAAGAAAGAGGTCTGACATGCATTAGAAAGTAAAGTGATAGCTACATCTAAACAGCAAATATATATATAATGTGTGGAACATGAGATTGGGATTTATAAATATATTATGGAGACGTATGATTTTCCAGGGACATAGTGATAAGCGATGAAAATATGCTGAGAGGAAGAGTTTAGTAAGAATGGATAATAAATTGCAAAATATGTTGAGGCACATTTTCAGTGGACTACTGAGTATGAAAAGTATCATACTGCATTATGCATATATTTGTATATATAGTGCCCTATAAGCATTTTCTTTGTTTGCTTGACTGTTATCCTTGATTTGATCAAAAGAGGTAGTCACTACAAAAAATGTGACAGGTTCATTGTGAAAATAGCACAGTACTGTCTATACTATATAAAAGACACAAAAATATCCACGGATAGCGAAGAATTCCAGTATAAATCTCTCCTTTAATATGAAACATCAGATACATAAGCGCTTTCGTAGCAAAGCTGCTTCATCAGATGTATTCTAAGACACAGACAGAACCATTTATATAATCAGTTCAGTAAATCACATGACTATTCACACTTCATGCTAAAAGGTATATTACATCTATAAAGAACTACATCCAAAGTTAGTAACATGTCATCTACAACTGAATGGCAAACACCAATACATTATGTTAAAAATTAATTAAAATAAAACATTCCTAAAACAAATATTCATTTCAAAAGCAAATATTCATATTCATTACACAATTATAAAATTCATGAATGCATATATTATTTCTTCAAACGTCTGGCTCTAAGCCTTGGTTTGATGGGTACCCTATTATTAAGGCCATCCCCAAAGTCTCCTCTTAGCCTGATTTTCCATTTGGATTCTAACTGCTCTGTTAAATTATTATCTCCTTTCCTGATGCTATCAAAAATGCATTCCACTACCAAAAACTGAAAAGAATGGGAGCTATCTGTACTCAATATATGCTTGGACAGGGCACTGACATTACTACCTTTATTAATGTGATAGTAATGTTCTCTGTTTCTCTCCTTTAGTGTCCTGTCGGTTTTCCCTATATAAAATTTGAAACAGGTGGAACAATAAGCCAAATACACCACATGAGCAGTGTCACAAGTGGCATAAACTTTAAACTTATATGTTTTCTTTTGATGAGGGTGGGTATACTCTCCACTGCTGTCAATATACTGGCACCATTTACAATGCCCGCATGGCATAGTACAGTGTTTATTTAGCAATCTCTTATTCTTCTTAAGGGCATAAAGATGCTGTTTTAAAGATTTCATATTTTTGTAAACAAATGTAGGTTTCTCAGTTATAATACTTCTGATAGCTTCATCAGTAGTTAAAATTTTCCAGTGTTTCTCTATGATATTTCTATAACATTTAACATCACTAGAGTAATACATACAAATTTTTGGTTTGTCATTCTCTTTGCTGTGTACAATCTTGTCAGTATTCCTAATATATTTCTTACCAAAATAAGGTTGAGCTCTGTCACTTCTTAATTCTGTGACAGTTCTAACACTTTCATTAATATGATTCTCAGCGTAACCCCTGGCAATAAAAGCTTTTTCTAAATATTGAGTTTGCTGAATAAATTCATTTTTAACACTTAGTCTGGATGCCCTGAATACCTGGCTATTGACAACACTTTTAAATACATGAGTAGGATGCATACTATTTCTGTGTAGAAATTGGTTATAATAGCATGGTTTCCTATACACTTTTGTAGTTACTCCATCCTTCGCATCCATTATAACACTCAAATCTAAAAAATCCACTGACTGATTTGAAATAATGGAAGAAAATTTTAAATAAGTAGTTGTTACATCAAGATACTCTGTAAATTCTCTAAAAGACTGGGTGGTCCCTTTCCAAAGCAGAAATATCGTCCACAAAGCATCTATAAAAGACCACCTGTGAATGAAAGGCCTTCAAACACATGGTCTTGTCCCATGTCACTAATACAGCATTGGTGTAGCTATTGGCACAGTATGTGCCCATAGCTACGCCATGCTTCTGCCAGTATATACAGTCATTGAAGACAAACAATTTGTTTTGTAAAACACATTCCAACAGAACAGTCAGCAATTCTACTTCTTTATCAGAAAACTCACTGTGCTTCTGTAAGAAGCATTTCAATTTCTGTATACCATCATTATTAGGAATTACAGTGAATAATGATGAGATGTCTAATGTAGCCAATAATACATCTTCAGTGATAGATAAAGATACAATACATAAAAATAAATCACTTAAAAAGTGTTGAGTGTCTTTCAACACATGTGGAATTTTATTTAAAATAGGTCTAAGTTTCTTCTCTATATATATGGAAGCTGGTTCTGTACACTAGTTTCTTCCTGCAACTATATGACGTAATGGAGGATGTATCATGTCCTTATGTACTTTGGGCAGGCCTTGAATGATGGGTAACAATGGATTCAAAACAATAAAAAAGTACAATAGTTTGCTGTCAATCAATCCAGTATGAAACAAATTCCTCAATGCATTTTGTACATTAACAATCATTGTTTCAACTTTTTCTGTGATATTTTCATGTAAAACTGGTTGTTAGACAACATTTCAATCATATCAGTATTGTACCTTGTTACATCAAATAAAACTATGGGACCACTTTTGTCAGTTGGTCGAATAATCAAATTCCTGTTGTCTTGTAATTTCCTTAATGCCATATATTCATCTTTAGTTAAATTATAATGCATATTATGTTTGTTACTAATTTTATCTAAATTATCTTCTTGCAGCTTATAAAAGTCTTCTAAACATAATTGTTCAAAAGCTGTAACTAAAGGATTGGCATTAGGTAAATATGTACTGGGTTTTCTAAACTCACAAATGTTACTTCTATAACTCTCATTATCCTTAAAATTCAATTTCAACAATAAATTTCTGATGAATATTTTGAAATCTAAAACAGCTTCTGTAAAATCTAATTTCTGTGTAGGAATAAGTGACAAACCTTTAGTTAAAAGGGAGATCTCATCTTCAGTCAATGTATAAGTGGACAAGTTCAAAATTAGTTCTTCTGTTTGTTCCAGAACTTCTTTAAGGTCGGCATACCATTTGCTTCTCCTTCTATCTTCCTTTCCATCCGATTCCGGCTCTGTGACCATGACCTCTGTTGGTGGAACATTCTCTGTTTCTTTATCGGTAGTGGAAATGGCACTTGTCCCAAAAAAGGGGAAAAAACAGCCGACTTGCCATTTCCAAAATGATTTGTTGAAGTAATTACTTTTAGTTGGTGCTGCAACAGGTTCCTGCTCATCTGAATGGTGAATTTGGGCTGTTACTTGAAACATTTTCTTCCTCGTTCCTAATGCAGACGGTGGAACTTCCTTCTCTCTCACCATCTCGGGCAGTATGTTCTCGTCATGACGTCGCTCACATGGACCAATCCGATCATCTGTAGGGCTACCAGCGTTGATTTCAATAGTAGATTGCTCTGTACTATTAGTAATGAGCATATTGTGCAGCCGATCATTAATACTGCTCTCACCAGTGAATTTAACATCATTGCTGACTGTTTGTTCACTATATCGTGGCCAGGTGAACACATTAGCAGCTGCAAAGTCAGCTCAATCTCTAGCTAACTTTTTTAACTTAATTTTGCAAAGTCTGCGCTCATATACAGATACTGAATCAGTAACTTCTGTTAAATATTTCTCAACAGTATTTCTATCAAACTGAGATAATAATTCAGTATGTTGCTGCATAATATCAGTAGTTAACAGTTCAATATCTTTTGTCGCATATTTAATTAACAGTTCCATATATTTATAACTGCATTCGAAATTCACCTGTTGCCATTCGGCTAGTAAATCAGGTAAACTATTTCCTTGTGTGGGCATGACCAGAACTCTAAGTCCAAGAGGCACTATCTTTTCTTTTAGACATACTTCTAAATAAAAGTTCTGATACTGTTGCCTTTTCAATTTAAATATATTATTTTTAATGGTATGTATCTTAGTTTTTAAAATCACTATATCAACTACAACAGCATTAATGCCTTCATTACTAACCTCATGATTATTGTCCAACAAAGGATTTTCAGAATGGTGCAAAAAAAGTCAAAAACGTGTTGTAGTTTTGTCCTAAGTTGTTAGGTACGCTGTTCCCATACCTAGGAACATAATCCAACTCAACGATGACATTATCATCCTCAGCCATCTTTCTGGTTTGGGTAGTGGTTAAAAAACAAGCAGAAATCTTCTTGACAGAAACACAAACCACCAGTCCCAGCCAGCACTTGAATCTCTCAAAATTCAAAATGGAAACCACATAAAAGACACAAAAAGATCCAAGGATAGTGAGGAATTCTAGTATAAATCTCTCCTTTAATATGAAACAACAGATACATAACCGCTTTCGTAGCAAAGCTACTTCATCAGATGTATGCTAAGACACAGACAGAACCATTTATATAATCAATTCAGTAACTCACGTGACTATTCACACTTCATGCTAAAAGGTATATTACATCTATAAAGAACTACATCCAAAGTTAGTAACATTTCATCTACAACTGAATGGCAAACACCAATACATTATGTTAAAAATTAAATAAAATAAAACATTCCTAAAGCAAATATTAATTTCAAAAGCAAATATTCATATTCATTAAACAATTATAAAATTCATGAATGCATATATTATTTCTTCAAACGTCTGGCTCTAAGCCTTGGTTTGATGGGTACCCTAACATTAAGACCATGCCCAAAGTCTCCTCTTAGCCTGATTATCCATTTAGCTTCTAACTGCTCTGTTGAATTATTAATATCATAATGTGCAGGTAATTTGTCATGAAACATGCATATAATGCAACTAAATACTACTTTTCAAGAGGCAGCAATAACTTTTTTTAAAATACAAATTACAGATTTTGTCTACTGAACAAGGTAATCTCATGCTGAAATATTTTGAGGCCACATGGTACAACAGTCACTTTGTAACATAATGATTTATTATGGCTGCTGAATCACTCTTCTGTACAATCATATTTTGAAGTATCTTTTGTTTCTTTGCTGTTAGTACGGTAATTTATACTGTTGATCAGGAAGATCTCCTCTGCTAGTTTTTTGGTAGCTGTATAATTGGTTCTAAGGATGCAAAAGATCTTTTACTATACAGGTCTATAGTAGGTGAGAGGAATGTATTCTGACAGTGGAACCTGACAGACTCTTCAACCCCTAGTATACCATAGTAAACAGCCTGTATTCTGAACTGTAAAAAGACAAAAAAAAATAAAAAAAGCACAATCTATTGAAAGCAGGGATTTGTACTTCACAAAGCAAGAATATGCATGCAAACACAGTTAGAGAAAAACTGACTGGTAGACTTACATGGCTGAAATGCCAACCTATTATGTAAGCCATGAAGCTTTCAGATGAAACCTGCCAGCAACCTACTAAATCATTATGACTGCCACAAATAAACAATGGATATGTCAGTGCTAAATCTGTTACATCCCAAGCACTGGCATTTAACACAATTAGTATAAATATAAATGGGTAAGGCCAGCTGTATATAGTTAACAGACAAGTTATTTAATGTATTTGAAAAAGAGTGTTTCATATTTTGATAAGGCCTTGTCATAGTAGCAGAGTTACCAGTTATAAAATATTCTAGTCAGTGAGCAAAATAAGTGTTAATTTGAATTCACAAATTTCTGGTAGCATAACCATTAAATAGTCATCTACATAAAGGGGCACATTGTTAACTTTTAAGTGCAAATACCAAAAATGTTGAAAGTCAGAATGATATAGTCAGGAGGAAGTGAGGATTTTTTTGGAACTGGACACCAACCCCCATAATGCAGTTCTCAAGTATAACATCCTCCCCCCAAGTACTCACACACATTAACCTTTTATTGACTAGGTACACCTATGGAGTTCTACAGTGATCAGGTGATAGAAATTCTGCCTGTGGTAATGGGTCACTTATTTCAGCTTGCTGCACACACACACACACACACACACACACACACACACACACAAAACTGCTTAACTGTGATCAAATGACATCAAGTTTGTGATGTCATACACTAATTATTCAGTCCCTCTTCCACACACACACATATACACATAAACCACATTCTGATTGGTGGCACCTCAATTAGCTGATTGTGATCAACTGAAAACTACTATCTTCATAACTTACTAATCTATCCCCACAATCTAAGATACTTTAACTGGAATCAACAGACAGTAAACCATTTGCCTTCATATACAGATGAATCATTCCATTTTGATCACCACCTTTCATCTGGGTATACCTCAGTTTAGGGATCGAGCAGAAGAAATTATGCCCATTACATTGCATTCTATGTGAACAAGGATCAGATGTTTGACTTTGAGCAAATAAAAGAAATATTACTTATCATAATATGTTCAGCTTGCTTCACACATATAAGCAGTCCCTTTCCCTATCCACAACTGTGACAGAAGGCAGCCAGATTAGTCCACCCCCAAGACACACATAGACTAATTATTTTCTCACTGAAAATACCATCAGTGGTTGACTATGATCAAGTAAATGCCTGCCTTTGTAATTTGCTCATCATTGTTTTCATATACATACATACATATACATCCACATTGTTGTTTAACTTTGATAATCTTAATGAAACGATGGGCATAATAAAATGTCCATTGCATTGCATTCTGTGTGAACAAGGGTTAAATGTTTGCTTTGAGCAAATAAAAGAAATATTGGCCATCATAATATATACAGTTTGCTTCACACATATAAACAGCCCCTTCCCCTATCCACGATTGTGGCAATAAGGCAACCAGAATAACCCCCCAAGACTCACATAGACTAACCACTTTCTGATTAGAAACACCATCAGTGGTTAACTGTGATCAAGTGAATGCTTACCATCATAATTAGCTCATCATTTTTTTCATGCACATACATCTACACCCACATTGTTGTTTAACTTTAATAATGGAACAGTAAATCAGTTGCTTTCACAAGCCAACCAACCCCTAATCACTACATTTTAACTGCATGCATTTCCAATATATCACACTGCTCAAGTGAATGATATTCTGTCCCACCACTTGCACCATTTTTTAACTGTGATTATAGTGATAATTCCAGTGTAAATATCCACCTACAACCACATCACAAGATCACCAAACAAAAATAAACACATAACAAAATACATACATTTATTGAGAGCTTCACCTTCCCTCTCCTCAATAACACTTGCTTCTTAGGCCTGGATCAGATCCCACCAAAGTTTCAGTCATTGGTAGTAGTTATATGTCATCTAATATACATAGCATACTACTATGTGGCCAAACAAAAAAGCATGATTTTAATGCTAACTGTATGCATTAATGTAGTCCTTTAAGATATGCTTGTCTGCATTTTAATTACACTTTAATTAGTTGTTTTAAATAGTTAAATAGTTCACCCTGTAATTAAAAAAATGTAAACAGCCTTTCAGCCTTCAGCATAAAGTCTCTTCAGTGTATGAACTGGGTAAGAACTGAGATATTCTGGCACTGCTTTTACATGGGATTCACTGTTAAATTAATCATAATGAACTTCACTCCATACCTGTGGCCACATGCTAGCCCAGTGGCATGAATGCTTATAGCCCCCACTATTACACAAGTGACTTGTGTTCAAGGCAGTGGCCTGGGAACTGATGGAATCATTTAAAGAAAATGAGAGAGATTGACTGATATATCACCCAACCTGATGCATCACTGACACCCAGTAAAGGTGGGTGACTCAGACTGTAGCATTAAGGGTAAGATGTGTTCAGTGACCAAGCTAAACATGCACAGTAATCAGCAGTAGATCCATGCATGGGAATCATGCACAGATCGTCTAAACATGCACAGGTAACCAACAGTAGATCCATGCATGGGAATCATGCACAGCTTGTCTAAACATGCACAGTAACCAGCAGTAGATCCATGCATGGGAATCATACACAGATCATTTAAACATGTACAGTAAACAGCAGTTGATCCATGCACAGGAATCATGTACAGATCGCCTAAATATACATAGTAACCAGCAGTAGATCTATGCATGGGAATCGTGCACAAATCTTTTAAACATGCACAGTAACCAGCAGTAGATCCATGCATGGGAATTGTGCACAGATCGTGTAAACATGCATAGTAACCAGCAGTAGATCTATGCATGGGAATCAAGCACAGATCATTTAAACATGCACAGTAACCAGCAGTAGATCCATGCATGGGAATTGTGCACAGATCATCTAAACATGCACAGTAACCAGCAGTAGATCCATGCATGGGAATCATGCACAGATAATCTAAACATGTACAGTAACCAGCAGTAGATCCATGCATGGGAATCATCCACAGATCATGTAATCATGCACAGTAACCAGCAGTAGATCCATGCATAGGAATCGTGCACAGATCATCTAAACATGCACAGTAACCAGCGGTAGATCCATGCATGGGAATCGTGCACAGAGCTTGGAGCAGCACTGTGGGATCATGCACATGTCAGGTTGCCATGTGACTCCTAAAAAGGTGAGGAAAACAATTATCCATGCTCTGTAGCTGTCTAAATGATGGTCCAACCTCCATTGACCTCTCACCCTCAAAAAGTAGTTGCTTTAGAGTGTAGCACTATTAGGCTGATCTCAAGTAGAGAGAGGCGATCCCTTCAGCATGTGAGGTGTAAGCAGTCCTTGAAGATTGATTAAGGGGTTGCAGTGCAGAAGTATTGGACAAATGGACAGCATGAAATGGAAGCAAAAGTCTTATAGGTACAAAAATCTGCAGCCATGTCGTGGGAGATACCAACATGGCTGATTTGGCACCTAAACTGGTCAATTGCATAAGATCAGGAAGGCTAGAACCAAAGATACACCAGAACAAGATGAGGACATTTTATTGAAGAAAGTTAAAGATATATATTACATATTTTTATTAAAAACTGTACAGTAGGGCATGCATGGTGTATACTTGGTTACTCCCCTAGGTATAATCACCAAAATGATACATAGTCATATTTGTATTTTCATATTAGTCCAATAGCATCAGTATTTAAAAATATTTTTCCTGAAGACCTTCAGGCTACTCTTTCTAATAATTCTAACTTATGAAAAGCAGTACTCAGCATGTCTAGAAGATGATTGGGCATGACACTGAAAACGAAAATTGTGTTTCAATGCAAAAGATATGCCTTAGTTTAAAAAAATGACAAGCTATCATAGGCATGCAGTAAACTGGAAGAATGCATAAAATGTTAATGCATTGTCAAAATATTTTAAAAACTATATTTTAAAGTAACATTTTAAAAACTACCATAGTTTTAAGTGTCTGCTGACAAAATGATATGCCCATAGTTTTACTATTTTTAATGTGTTTGCCCTAGAATTTCAAGATACACATTTTATAACCTTATCTTATGATCAAACTTAGTGTATGTTTCATGACTTGGCCAAAGGTGAGTTCACTCAGGAATTAAATAATTTAACTTCTGGCTAAAAACAGATACACATTTTGCCATGGATCTGAAAACTGACAATTAACTACATTCATGAAACGTTCCAAAAAAGGAGATTTTTTTTTTATTCTGTACTCTATACTGTAACTGCCAAAATTACAAGACTGCCTTTAACAGATTGTATCCAGAACCATAACTTAGGTTATGTTCAGAATCTTTATACAAAATTCTCAATGTTTTATTAGTCAGCCTCACAAGTAAATAAGAGAAAATGTTCAGATCTTGCCCAGAAAACAATTTTTGCATATTTACTGTAGAGTCACTAGTTGTTACTAAACTGTATAATTTCATCATAGCAGAAATTCACAAGACAGGTTACAGAGGTGTTATCTATTAAAACTGGATCTGGGTGTTATGATTATGTTAAAGTTATGTCATTAGCTTTAATACATTTTAAATTAAGAATGTTCTGTGCCCTGCATCATGGTGCTTACATCAGTTTGTAGTCTGGCTATAAAGAGTTACTGCATATTTAAAACTGAAGGAAGGTATTCCTACAACATCATATGGCATGTGCAGGTTGGAGACATCCGATGGTAAGACTTCAGTGTGCTGGATGGAATATAAGGCAGTATGCAAAAAGGTCCAGTTTCTTTTGCTATGAAAGGGCTATAGAAATGGATGATTTCCCCTTAATTTTTTATTTAACATTTGTTTACCAGGAAAGTCCGACTTGGAACGAGCCAATTTTCAGCAGAAGCCTGGGGAAAAATGCACCAGATGCATGGCTTTGTAATGTGGGAGAAAAACGGAATGCCTAGGGGAAACCCAAACAAATGCAGGGAGGACATGCAGACTCCGCACAGTAAGGAACCCTACCTGAGAATTGATCTGGAGAACCTCTTGCTGTGAGGTGACAACACTAACCACTACACCACTGTGCCTATCTATGGCAGTCAATTGAATTCCTTATAGATACATGACACTATGGGAGTGGATAGCCCACCATCAACAAAAAAACAGAAATAGGCCACCAGGATTGAGCACCCACAGTGCCAGTGAAAATAATATAAAGTGAGGAAGCTTTTCATACAAATATTTTCTTTGATTTATAAGGTATGTGAAAATGGGAGATAATGCGCTCTTTCTTTAAAGATATCAGTTTCTGGAGACATGCATGGCAGTTTGCCATATGGCACCCCGAGTAGTAATGAGATTATGACAGAGGAAACAATATAATGACTTGTGGGCATTTCCTAAGTACCTGCACTGTTGCTTAACAGCACTCCTTGTGAGATACCAAAGAGTATGGCATCCCATCATCATTTTTATTGTTGAAACTAAGACAGAATCTCACTGCTCTGTAGAAGGTAAAGGAAGCAGATGTTCTTCTTGCCCTAGTTATGCATTATACTAAGCTGAATGCAGTAAGCTGTTAGTGATTGCTGTGTCTAGTCACCTGAGCTGCATATGTGAAAGGAATACAGTTCAGCCATTATTTTCAAGTCACCATCACCAGGGAAGAGGTCTAGCCAAACTGTTCCATGAAATACATTGGCTTCTGGGGATACACATATGAGATCTTGTAATGCAACCTTTATATCATATCCCTGGAAAGTTCAGTTTGACTTCTACAAGCACACTAAAATGCAACTAATAGACTTACGTTGCAAACATGGTTGCAGTAAAGAAAAAAAATATATATTTACTTAATGTAATTTCAAATGAAATATATAATTTTTAGCAAAAATAAATATTGCCATGTACATTTTCAGCATACCTCATATCGCTGCCTCACAGTTTAGTTATCATTTTATTTAGCTGTTTGCTTAGTACTCTCCATTTGAGTACATTTATAATGAACAATATTTTTTTATCTTTAAATTATTGTTTTATTATTTTCATTTTAATTAACTATTATTCTTTTATCTCACTCCTGTTAGTTGAATAAACCCAATGGACATACATAAACACAACTAAAAGGTCCCAAAGAACAAAAATACTACAAAACGGCCATTAGGAAAATAAAAAAACACCAGCTTGCACTTTATTTGCAAACATGTCTCAATTCTCTAGCGCTTCGACAACAAATGCCTTCTAGAAGTACATCAATGAGAAAAAACAGTGCCATTTTATGCATACATACATTAACTACCAATTATTAAACAATTAACTAATTAATTAATTTCTAAAACATTAAATACTATTAATCTATCATTCATAGAAAACAATTATATCAAAAGTTTCCATGAGCATTCAGTATTAAGCCCACAAGGGCTTAAATTATTATTTATTTATTTATTTATTTATTTTATTTTATTTTTGTTAACCAGGAAGGTCCGACTGGACGAGGTCCATTTTCAGTGAAGGCCCAGGGAGAAAAGCTCCACTTACATAAAAAAATAGCACATTACAGCAAAACTTACATCAAAAATGGCACATTACAGCAATACTAATATTATACAAAGTGTAGAAAAAGCATTTGTTCTACTAGTAGTATTTATCTAGTATGAGATGGAAGACAATACAGACTATTCAAATTGGCATTGTTCTACTAGTAGAATCTAGTGAGAGATGGAGAAACAGTACAAACAATTCAAATAGCACATTACAGCAAAACTTACATCACAAATGGCACATTACAGTCATACTACTATTTTACAACATGTAGAAAAGGCATTTGTTCTACAAGTATTATCTAGTGAATCTAGTGAGAGATGGAGGGCAATACAGACTATTCAAATTAGTAAAATATTTACATATGTACATTCTGTTTGTAGTGAGACAGAGATTACAACAAGTATAACACTACTTTGTCAGGGGATCACATTTGGAAGAACCATGCTTACTGGGCATAAACAAAAGAGGGGTAGAGATAGTGCAGAGGTAGCAGAGCTTAGGACTATGTGACACATGGACGAGCCAAGAGCTTATGAGATGGGCCTTAAGGGTGTTTTTGAATTGAGTGGTATTTGCTGCAGCAGTCATGGATGTGGGGAGATTATTCCAAGTTTTGGCTATAATGTGTGAAAATAGGGCTTTGCCGGCTGTGTTGTTAGCTGAGGTACTAGTGAGGAGTGAATTACTGGCAGAGCGGAGTGGGCGATTTGGAGTGTAGTTGGTCAGTAATTGCTGTAGTGTGGGAGTTTTGTCAGGTTGTTTTAGGTTATTGTAGGCTATGACAAGTTGATGATAGAGTAGCAGCTGTGGAAGTTGAAGCCACTGGAGTTTCCTAAGAGGTATGCAGTGATGGATTCTGAATGGGGAATTTGTAGCAAACTTAGTAATATTGTTATAGCAGGACTCAAGTTTGTCTAGTTCAGATTTCCAGACATAAGTGAGAATTGGGGCTGCATACATTAGTGTAGAAAAAAGGTGGGTTTGAGCTAGGGTGACTTTAGTCTGATCTGATAGAAAGTGTTTTTGTCTGTATAAGGAACCCATTCTTTTGTGTACCTTTTTTATAGTTTGAGAAATATGGATGTCAAAGTAGAGGTTGCTGTCTATTTCGACACCAAGGAACTTGGTGTCGAGGGAGGGTGAAATGTCGGTACCATTATTGGAAGAGATAGAGAAGGAAAGTGTCGAGGTTTTTGATTTGTTTGGGGTGAATAGAAGTTTTGTTTTGTTAGGATTTAAGGTGAGCTGAATATTAGTGATCCACTTTTCTACTGAGGCAAATGATTCTTGGGCGAGCTGCTATAGGATGGTGAGAGATGGGGCTGAGCAGATTAGGGTGGATCATCTGCATACTGGCTTAGTGAGGCCTGCAGGGTAGAGGTATGTAGGTTGTTGATGAAGATAGAAAAGAGTAGTAGGCCCAATATGGAGCCTTGGGGCACACCAACGGTGGTTGGGAGTAGAGGTGATAAAACTCCTTGCCACTGGACAGCTTGTTGGTGCTCTGAAAGGTAATTTTAAAACCAATTAACAGTGTTGGGGTGAAGGCTAAAGAGGTTAGAGTATCTATTAGTATGGAGTGGGAAACCATGTCAAATGCTTTTGAGAGGTCAAGGAATATAGCAGATATAAATCTGTTGTTATTCCTATGGTGGTTAACCAGGTTTGTGAAGGAAAGAAGGGCTGTGGTTGTACTATGGTGTGAGTGGAAACCATATTGTGTAGGGGAGAGGATATTGTTTGAGTTTAGGAAATGCATGACTTGAGAGATTATGCATTTCTCTAGTATCTTTGATAAAGGAGACAGGATGGCAATGGGACGATAGTTGGAGAAGTCGTAAGAAGTTCCACCCTTATGAAGGGGAATTATGTAAGAGATTTTCCACAGACAAGGGATATATGATTCCTGTATAGAGCGGCTGATAAGGATTTATACTGGCTAGCATATAGAGTAGGCAGCCATTTTTAGGAAATGTGCTGGTAAACCATCTGCTGCAAGAGTAGTGGGTTTCAGTTTTAAGCGGTATTTCTTTATTGTAGAGGTTGGGACAGGTGAGAAGGTGAGGGGAGAAGAGTTTTGGGGGCAGTTGGCATGGGTGTGTAGTTATTTCTAGATAGATGAGTAGATAGAGAAGTAATGGTTGCAGTAAAGTGTGGGTTGAATTTGGAGGCTATCTCGCTATCAGTATTTGTGGAGGTTGAGGTGGGAGTGGGTGTGGTGGTTTTACCTGGTTTTAGTAGGGAGTTAATTGCATTCCAGAATTTTTGAGGGTTTTTGGAATATTTGTTTTGGATATTTAGGCAGTAGTTCTGTTTATTAAGCTTGGTTTGCTGTTTAACCTGGTTTCTAAGATGTTGAAAGTTTTGTTTAGAAAGACTTGTGTTGTCTTTCTTCCATGTTTTCCAAGCTTTATCTCTGGTTTTTAATAGGGATCTAGTATTATATTTTAAAATGTAAATATTTTCTTTATATAACAAATGACGTGTTCTAAGATGCTGGCTTGCAAAGAGTCTGGGTTGCTACTATGAACTAACTTACAATGCATGGCAACAGGACTAGTAACCTTTTCCATTTTTATGTCTCTAATGTGCTCCTGCAATCTCAGTTTAAAACTTCTCTTAGTTTCACCTATATAAAAGAGACTGCAGGAGCACCTGAGAATATAAATAACATTAGATGTTACATAAGTGAAATATCCTCTAGGAATAAAAGGAACATCATTAATATAACTAAAAAAATCAACAATATATTTGCATGCTGAGCATTTAGTGCAACCACTAGTGCCCAGCCTACCTAAAGTGCTACATAACTTTTCCACTGGCTTAACAAATTTATTGTGTACAATAATGTCCTGTATATTCCTACCTCTGGTGAATGAAAAAATACATAGTGTATCAAAAAATACTTTAAATTTAAATAAAATTGGCCAAAAATACTTGATGATCGTAACTTGTTCATGAAAAAAAACATTGTAAGAAATAACTCTATACATTTGCCTAACTTCTAATTTATCTTTTCCTAATATTGTTACCAGTATTCCTTGTATAATGATTCATAACAGAACTACTATCTACCAATGAATTATTTTTTACCAATTAATTATTTTTTTATTTAACCAATGTCTTCTAGATATCTTTCATAAAATAACCGCTTTTCCAAAAACATATTTATAGAAATACACATTTCCTTATACAATTCCTTATTGTCAGTACATAATCTATAAACTCTCAGTAGTTCTCCAAAGGGTAAAGAATCCGGCAAATGAGATGGATGGCAACTCATTCTGTGTAAAAAATGATTACTGTTATCAAACGTTCGATGTATTTTAGTTTTCATTTTTTCACCATCTATCCCTGTTAAGTCTATGTCCAGAAAACTAATAGTCTGGCCCTGTTGAAGCCCATTAAATTTAATTTGAAACCTATTAATATCCAAGTCTTTAACAAAAGTAGATAGATTGGCCAACCCACCTTTACACAAAAATACCAGGTCATCTATAAATCTATAATAAGAAACAACAAAAGTTCTGAAAAAAATGATGTCTATATAAATATTCCACCTCATAAAGGCCCATAAAAAGATTAGCATAGGCAGGTGCAAATGATGCACCCATGGCAGTGCCTATTTTCTGAACATAAATATCTTCACAAAAACAAAAATAATTATTAGTAAGACCAAATTCAATTAATTCTAATACATAATTACTTAGTGGGCTGTCTCCTAAAAAGAACTTAATAGCTTCTAAACCATATTGGTGTTGTATAGAAGTGTACAAACTTTTAACATCAACAGACACCCAATACATTTCTTCAGTCCACTCAGTTTCTTTAATTTTGTCTAAAAAATCAAAAGACTCTTTTATAAAAGATGGTAACTTCATTACATAGGGTAATAAATAACAATGTAAAAATACACCTACATTTCGTAGAAAATAATTTGTAGCATGTAGATAATGGCCCTACCCAGGGGATGTTGCTTGCTTTTATGAAGCTTGGGTAAACAATAAAAATAAGTTATAGAATTCTTTTCATTATATAGCTTTTTATCTACATCTTGTTTAGAGAAATACCCAAGTCTATAACCTTTAGAAAGTAAGTGCTGAAATTCTTTTTGTGCATTTTGATAGTCACTGTTACCTTTGCATATACTTCAGTATTGTTAAGATGTTCCATGCACATTTCCATATACTGATTAGCATGCATCACTACTAAACGATTCCCATTGTCAGAGGGTTTAAATACCAATTCATGTTGCTGCCGAAAAACCAATGGACATACAACCTATTTTTTCAGGAGCAACCTGGAAATGCTATCTGGCTAAGTAATTTGCTCAGATTCATAATTTTCAGGTGCAGACTTAGGAGATTAAAATTTAGTGCCATACGTAAAGTCTGTTTGCAGCTTATAGCTTAAACTCCCTGTGTCAACATATTAATGGCTGCTACTTTAGAAAATTCCTGTGATGTGTTGGAGTACATGTACTGTTACAGTATGTATCCAGGGTCATCATTGCTGTTCTGGTTACAGAGCTCTGCCAGCAAATTTTGTGGGTGCCTGTGTAACATCTTAGTACTTACTAAATCATTTCTTTTACAAATACAACCACCACCCCCCAAACCCCACACACACACACACACACACACACACACACACACACATACCTATCACTGGTGGTATTACCACCGTAGAATGGGAAAATGTGCAGAATGATGCTTAAAACTTTCTTTTGGTACTGTATAATAACACAGAATGAAAATGTGAATGGATTACATACCTCAGTTCACACACACACACACACACACACACACACACACACACACACACACACACACACACACACACACGTCTCCTTTTCATCCTGGAGTTTAACAAAAAGTCACTGCAAAAGGTTATACTCATCCCTGGTCTAAATGACTCATTTGAAATCAAGTGTCATCTTACTTGCAAGAAGAAGTAAGTGTCTCAAGGAATCAACTGACTGATTCTTAGACACCATCAGACAGTATTTTTTGAATCAACATTTCCCATTATTGAAAAGGCAGCAATTCTGATCCAGTGACAGTGGCAATTATTCTCATTTAAAGTATTGTAATTTACAGCTAAATTAATACTTCACATAATCTGTTTAAATTGGTCTCAGCCATGCAGACACACTAATGGAAATATAATTGCTCAGAGCAATTATATAGATGCAATTAGACACCATGTTTAAGTACTCCAGACTGATTCAACCTGCGTGAAAGTTACCTTGTCCGAACACAAAAAGATGGCACAGCAAAGTTTCTCTATAAAGATTACAACCTAAAACGTAAGACGGGGGACTATAAGGCTAGTAGGATGGAGCAAAATGTATTCATGTGCATAAAGGGAGTGTGTGTAGGCTAGTATGAACAATGTAACGAACCTAAAGAATCAACACCATGGCACAGGAATTTTTTTTTTACTTTCTGTTTTCCCTTCTAGTCATCATTTTCTGTCTATCTACCAAGCCCTAGAAAACACAGCAAAAGAGGATCCAGGAACCGAATTGAAAGACATTCCTTTTATTTAGATTATGTAAAATCAAATTAAAATAAGCACTTTCATTTTAAACCATTTTAGAATTTCATCAGACCAGTCTATGGTTTGTCTTTTTGTGGCTTTTTATCTACCAAGCCCCTCACTCCATGCTACAGCTTTCTTTTCACTTTGTTATTCCCTTAGAATGCAGCAGGTTATTTCATCTGTTTATCTGATTCCTTTCAAAAGTATTAACCAAGTAATGACACTCAGCACGTGACCTTTTTTTTTTTCAGGAGAAGTCCAAGGTGTCATAATTTCACATTAAAATCAGTAGTCAGTATTGGCTACTAGTATTTTACTGGGTAAAGATGCATGCATCTCATTTTTAAAGTGTTTAATAAGTCCAAATAATATGAGATGCATGCAGCTTTACTAGATATCAGTTAGGTGAGCATGATTTAGGAACTACAAACAATAAATCGAATATAGCCACTACAAACAATAAATCGAATATAGCCACTACAAACAATAAATCGAATATAGCCACTACAAACAATAAATCGAATATAGCCACTACAAACAATAAATCGAATATAGCCACTACAAACAATAAATCGAATATAGCCACTACAAACAATAAATCGAATATAGCCATGGATTTTTTATTTTCAAATGTAATTGTTTTCATTTAAGGCTTGCACGGGAATGGAACATATCAGTTGGTATAAGAACAGCAATGTTGCTGAAAGAATTTTAAAAAACTAGCAAGTTTAATTTTTTTGCAAGATCAAGTTTACAGGCTAAGACAGGGAGTGTAAGGTATGCAAATGGCCTCCTTTGAGGCCATTAGTCCATAACTCACACTGTGACATTGTAATTGCATTGTAACTACCCTTTCTTTGTAAGCCCTCAAGAACTTCACACATCATTCCAGCTGCAGCTAAACTACTGCCTTAGTGGCATTGTGAGCTTCCTACCACTGTATACTACACCCACAAACATGCACCCAATTATTTACTTTGCTGTAGTCTTTACACTTTTCCCTTGTGCCTGGTGCTTTTTTCTTTTAGTCTGCCTTTCCTAAATCAATACACAACAAATCCTTTCTCATTCTCCTGGTGCAAAGGTACACACACACATACACACACACACACACACACACACACACACACACACACACACACACACACACACACACACACACACACACACACACACACACACACACACACACACACACACACACACACACACACACACACACACACACACACACACACACACACACACTTTAAATCCCTCATCATTTGTTCTCCCATCTAGTAGTACATCCTAGCCTCGGTTTCGTCATCAAATAGAGTGATTCAGTTATCCATACCTTAGGGGAGGTCAGAAATTACCACATTAAAACATTTGGTCTTTAATTAACTCTACTTATCCATGTACACTGTGAGTGTTCCCCCTCGTTACCACCTTATTTCCTGTTATACAACGACTTCTCTACCTACCTAAACAGCATACCACCCTTTCTAATCCTCCTAATATTTGCAAGGGCACTGCAGTATCAGATTGACTCAAAGTCCCTACTGAAGTCCATATCAGTAGTAGTTGGTACTGACTACTTTCCTGGTGGCCCAGTCTTGCAGCTGAATTGGGTTACTTTGACATATTCATCCCCCAGAGACTCCTTGATGCAATTCACTAGACAGTTGTTTTTTTCTCCAGGAACAATGTCAGCCTTTAAAATGAGATTGTCTGCATCATTTTGCTGAGTACTGAGGGCATGTTTACTGAGCCATAGTTCCCTGTGCTGCATCTTGATCCAGCTTTGTTGATAAGCATCCACATTGCCTGACTTCATTTCCCTGGCACTACCCCTTTCCTAAGGGATCTGTTGACCAGGTCTTCTAGGCACTTAATTAAACCTTCAATAGCTCTTTGTAAGCTTCTAGGTAGCACACCATCCAGTCCCTACAAAATAACCTCCTTTATACCCCTCATAAATTTGCCATGTCCTCAAATATTATCTTCTTGTCTGTCTATTCTTCCCATGCCCCATAATAACCTCACAAAAATAAACCCCATTCCTTTTCCTTGGTCAGCATTAATGCAGAATTTCCCTGTCAGTTTCCTCCTATGTTTCTTGTTTTCACATTCTAGATCACCAGTTTCCTCATATATTTCTTCTTTTCCCTGTCTACATCACTCGTTTCCTCTTATATTTCTTCTCTTGTCAGTCGAGTTCACCAGTTTCACTCCCTACTTCCTTCCTTTCTCCTGCATGCCTAAAGATGACATTCTTTAATGCCTGTTGCTACTCTTTTGTCCACTTCTCCCTTTGCCTTCTTAAAACACTTCATGACCCTGTTTCTTCCCTCCACATAACACACTCATTGATCCTCTATTGCCTTTTCAATCCCTGAATTTATTTTCCTTATTTCTTATGACTGCCTTAATACCTTCTTTCTCTTTGCCTAAACAGCCCTCCTCGGGCCTTTTCCATATAACCTGAAATTGCTTTTCTTATGGCATTTCGTAGCTATCCCACTTCTTTGCTCTGCTGCCCCCTGTGCTATCCCAACAACATTAGTAATATTTACAGTCTGACTATCTTCTATTTTCTAGCCTTCTCAGATCTATACTGATGCTATTTTGCTTACTGCCCACTTGTGATCACTCACTATGTTTCTTTTACTCCTGCTATCCCTTGGTGTTACAGACCTCATGCTCCTACTGACATTTTTACTAATGATGTCCTTTTTGTTCTGTCTCTATTGTGTCTTCAGTGGCTACTTATTTGTTCTGTTTCCCTTTCTTTATCTGCATTACCACCTCTTAGTATTACCCTGTGCAGATGGATTTACTACAAAACATTGCATCTTTATCAGCCAAATGCAAAGCATTGCATCTGTAACATCCAGACTTAACAAAATCATAAAATTAACAAACTGCCACATAAGATGCAAAACATTGTTAATAAAAATCATTTTGTAGGAAGTAGTGTTCTGCACTTCCCCAAAGTGGGGGGGGTCAGCCCCTACACCCTCATTCTCTGTATATACCACCTTCAAGGTTACAAACTTAAAGAAAAGGGACAATGGTAAAAAAAAGAAATTCACCTTTCTCTCTTCTCTTATTTTAGCAATCTCACAAACTAGGAGAGGACCTGCAATAAAGTAAGTTGCAGTGAACTAAGATATCACCAGCATGCAAAAGCAAATTGACAGAAGTCATATTCTGAGATCCAGCTAAGGAGGGCACAGTTAGCAGCGGTGCTTCTCTTCTGTTTACTACCTCCTATTCCCTTCGAGTACTGTTTGCCATCTTTCATTATTTTTCTCTTTCACCCCAATCCATTCCTGCCATCATCATTATCCTCTCCTTTATCCTTGGTCCCTTTGATGGGTCTCCTGCTGGCTTCCCCCAGTGTCTCTTCTTTCCTTCTTAACGTACTTCCCTTATTCCGTTTACTCTGAGCAGCATTCTTCCTTATTTCTGCTTCCTTCTGATGTGATCACTCTACTGTTACTAACCAATTTATAGTACCAGGGGAAGGATTTTCATATTCTGGTGCAATGACATCACCTACAAATCTTGAGAAACCAGTACTAAGGAGTCTGATAATCTGATGAATAGCAGTGTCCTGAGCAGAAAGAGCTGAAAAGTGTACTGAGTTATATAAAGAGAGAGAGCCATGGTTGTCCCAGCAATGTTTGGGGAGATCAGAATCAGTTTGCTATAATTTTCCTTTTACAAGGGCTTTCTGAATCAGTGAAACCTGTCAAAAATATACATATATTCATAATTCTAAAGAAATGAAGGTTCTTGTAGTTGTAAATCTGTCAGTGCTATTTGTGTTGATCCGTGCTCTGGGTGTGATTAATTTCATACTGCAAGGACCACTATGATGCTAAAAAAAGGGATGTTAAAAATTAACTTGTTCACCTTTTTATGATTAGGTCAGATTTCAGATTTTATTGTTCAAGCTTTCTTTTACTTTACAAGTGATAATACTGCAATGCTCATAGAAGGGAAGTGTCCCTTAGAATGCTATGCTATCTTCATACGGTTCCCTATCAGAATCCTGAAACACTATAAGCCTGAAAGTCAAAATCCCGAAAACTAATGACTGAAAATGCAAAATCTCGAAAGTGCAAAATCCCGAAAGTCAAAATCCTGAAAACACAAAATGGACATGCTGACGTCATTGTGGCTTTGCTATTGTTAGCCCTGTGGTGATAGGTCATGCGTTGGGTCCAGGTAAGTGTGCGGTTGGTTTTATGTTAGGGTTAATAAGTGAGTTAGGTTAGTTAGGGCAGGTTAGGCATGTATGCAATAGTGACAAATATTGGGGTTAGGGGCGGTTTAAGTGAGTTAGGGTTAGGGCGCGGAGTCAGGTGAGGTATAGTGTCGAGACCTTAGGGTTAGGGTTAGGGTCAGGGTCAGTTGGTAGATATTAGTGTCTTTATAGTGACATATTAGCATTATTTGTGTTTTCAGGATTTTGACTTTCTTTGCACTTTTCGATTTTGCATTTTCAGTCATTAGTTTTCGGGATTTTGACTTTCAGGCTTATAGTGTTTCAGGATTCTGATAGGGAACCCTTCATACACATATTCTCTACAGAAGCGCTATAACAATAGAGTGTTGTTATGGTAAACAGCAGAATTCCCTGTCCTTAAATGTCCATGAACAGAGTACAGTTACTCAGCATGCTCTCACATTGTTTTAAGTCTCTCTAACATTTTAATGATGAGGTAAATGCTCTCATGGAACTCTAATCTGATAACATGGCTTTGTACTTCAATGTTATATAACTCTTATTTTTAGTGCTTAGGATCATGGGGGTGCTTGAATGGACATTTCAACATTAGAGCAATTATTTTTCCAATTTTATTTCCATATTCTTTTCTCAGTGAATATAGAGCTAAAGGAGGGATATAGTTTGTTTCTTTGTCACAGGTACAAATTCTTTGCAGAAGTGTTAAGAAGAGGCTTACTGATCAGACCCTACAATGAGACTGGCACAGATGAGGCACTACCATAATTTAGTTGTACTATAACAATCATTTGGCAGTTTGGTGTATCGAGCAATCTTAATCTTAAGATTGGCATTTTCTTCTCCCCTTAATTTCCTATAATGATTTATATAATTATATTTGACCATTTTTTTACTTTAGTTGTAAACAACCTCATGGGGATTTTCAGGAGTAAGCTGGGAGATTGCATCATATTCACATCATAAATAACACCTCAAAGAGCATTAGAAGAACTACCATAAAACAATTTTATTTGCTAGACACAGTGCTGAAGAATTTTTTGAGGAAGATACACTATGTTTTGATTGTCACAGTTCCTTATATTGTCATGTATTACATTGCTGCTCCCTTCAACACAGACAAAAGAGGGTAACAAGCAAATTTAAGATACCTGTCAAGATGGCCCCATGAGTCAGAATGGTGGCCGGGAATTATATCAGATAAATGAGCAGAAATCTATATCCATTTTCTTTAAGTTTGATTATAGCAGTAGGCAGACATTCTGTTATGTCTGAGGACAGAATGAATAAGAATGCCATAGGGAGAGGATACCAGCACTGAAGGCCACTGACTTCACATGCACCAATGTGTCCCTTGGGAGATTGCATAGGAACCATGTCTGATACCTGACAGATAGGCAGGAGATTAAAATATCTTATCAACATGTATGATGTGGCATATATCAGCTTATACCATGTTCTGCATGTGAATGCAGACTAAAAAAGCTCCGAACCCCTGCATGGCTAACATTCCAGTTGGAATAAATATTGCAATTACACCTGCTTAAATAAAGTAATTCTTGCTGATCAGGTATTTGAACAACCACCATCTAACATTTTTTATAATACAGAAACACAGTACAAAAACAAACTACAAAATTTTTAACTTTAGGAACATTGATATATACTTCACAAAACCTAAAACACAGTTCTATAATGGCATTAATACAGTGTATGCCTGCAACACCATAGCAACAGACCTTTCAGATGGCTGACAGGAAACTTAGAATACTATCAACTGTCACTTTCAGGCAGTTGCTCTCAAATGCTGATATTGCCAGGTACTGTTAATTGTCACACAGCTCACAGGAAGCCATCATTATGACATGTACAGTGCAGTTTTTTGTTAGTCCTTTCACCTTCGGCCAAGTGAGCATGAATTCCGTAAAGAACTAAAAAGTCCAGCACAGGTTTGCCTTTTAACCTCTTGATAATAGAGACGAGGACAAAAAGCTATGGTATAATTGCTGTACTCTAATTTTAAGGCATGTTATATGAGTCATAGTGAAATTTGCTTCCTGCTGGAAAGAACATTTGTTCCTTTGGGCTCTTCACTAGCACCAAGACTTTGTCATTTATCAGTACATCCCACTGTAATTCGCACACCTCCTATCATGAATTGTTGGTTAAATAACTTAGAATATTTCAGGAGTTATTGAGCATATACCCTTCAAAAGAATAAGATGAAGGAGTAGAAGAAGGGGTAAAGTCATACTGTAGAACTGCATTTGGCTAAAAGGCACTCGTAGATAAAAGTGTCATGTATTGCAGACTTTAGCTTGCATAGCTTAGAGACTTTACTTTTGTAAGTCTAAAAGGCAGTAGTAGATAAACAAATGGCATATATTGCAGATTTTAGCTGGTATAGCTTAGAGACTTTACTTTTGTAATTTAAACATGGAACATCAGACCTGTCATAGATTCTGAAAACAAGATGAATAGGTATGTAGTGTAAAGTAGGCTAAATGCCCAGGATGGCATTGTTTGCTAATGTCTCGGGCTTCATTGGAAATGTGCTTTAATTAGACCTCATTTTTCATGTTGTATATCCCACAGAATTAAACAGGAATGAAAGCAGATGTTTCTGAAACTCTTTAACTCCATGAAGTAGATTTATGACTTTGGGTTTGCCAGCATATGCATGTTCAGAAAGTTTTCACGGGCAGCTGGGCAGCTTACTTCATTTTGACAGACACACAGACAGAATTATGCCAATGAATATTGATGATGTTCTCTATGTAAAAGGAGCCAAAAATATACATAATTTTAACAAAAAAGATACTTCCACCATGCCACATGGAATATGGAAATTGAAAACTATTAATTAATGTGATAAGCCTAGTTTTTATGGGTGTCATTTCTAATTGAATGAGTTGCCTAATTATGAAATTAACCAAGCTATGAAAATGTTTTCTCTGGCTAAAAAAACTTTTTTTGACCTTGAGGTCAGAGAAATGGAAATGTAGCTTAATTTCACATGCTGCTCACATTTATCTTATAACTTTATGATTTTACTGTGATCGCAGTGTTCCCTCCCTATATTAGGGACAGAGGAGGAAAAGCCATCCCCCACCACCAACCACATACCTACTCTCACCTACGTTACACTTAAAAGTATCCTATAAATCAGCTAGAAGTCTGCATTTAGAGACAGGAAATCAAGCTTCATCAAAAAGAATGTATAAAAGCCTTACATTATTAACATGAAACGTTACTACACTTGAGAGGAAGTAGTTTGGAAAAGATGACATTTTACAAAGGTATGTAGGTCTTAACCATAAATGCTGAAAATTATGTATTAATTAAGGTGAAAAGGTTATCCATTTCATGGGCATCAAACATGTTATAACAGTGTAGCTACCAAGTTCTGAGATTTTCTGAATGGAATTATATTTCTCTTTTAACAAGGCAAAGGCTGCATATTTACAGGTATTTACCAAAAGACTGGTGTTTTTTTCATGAATGTGAAAGCTGTTTATTAAATGTTGCTGCTCTCTATTCTGAGTTAGTGAAGCAATTAATTACAGAAAGATATGTGACAATGACTTGTATGTCACTGCAAAACTTATCGGGGCTTTCAGTGCATTTTTACAGAAGTAACTTTCCAGCAGTCTTTTACACTGGCATACATCAGACTACTAAATATGCTGTTGGAGTAATAGTGTGCTGTAAAAATACACAAACAATAACCCAAGCATGATAATATTAAAAGAATCTGTATGGTCATCAGGTCAGTCCAGCTCTATGCAGGTACAGTGCGCATTTCATTTGGGTAATAAATTACAGAGTCCCTCTATTACCTCCATGAAATGACATCTCCTTAAATCAAGAGGGTTACATTGTATTAGCTCGGAGAGATTCTAGATAATTTTCACTTAGGGTTTAAATATGCCTATATTGTACTGTAAAAGCTATAGCTGGATTTGAGCAGATTTACTGTGGCTCCTCCACAGTTATATCTTACTTTGTTCAAGTTTGACTGTGATGAAGTTCTGCACTACCAGGACGAAAGTTCTCAGTTTTTTATTTTTTCCACAATAAACACTGTTTTTAATAGAGCTGGTGACCATAGTTCGACTTATTTGTTTTACCATAGCATTTTCTGGATTTACAAATGAGTTTCATGCTTACTTAGCTCGTTGGTGGTTGCTGAAGCTGCTGGTGCTTGGCTTTTCTGATTTAGTTTAGCAAGTTTACGGGAAGTTTGGCCACTCAACGATATCATAGCAGGTGGACTTTTCCTGTTGGTATATGCTCGGGCATGCTGGTTGGGATGACCAATCAGCGTGCTTATTTCTGAATGTTAATGGCCAGTCATTGTATGACTGTGCTAGGAAAGGGTATTTTTCAAAGATGAACAAAATTCATAGGTTCATAGATTAGTACTAAGCTAACTGCCCTTGCGAGCCATTTTAAGCCTAGCCAATTGTCCCTTGTGAGACTCAAACCCTGCACCTTGTGTTTGCAAGGCAAACATCTTAACCATTAGGCCACCCTCCCAGCCATATGTCCTATGTTGGGCTGAATGCCCTCCCTCTACCTTCAGGTATACTGAGTCTTTCTCATTGTACTCAGTGGGGATCCCGTAGCTAGCAATGATATGGTGGGAGACTTTGCCAATGGTCAGTCTGGACATGGCGTAGATCAGTTTCCTTTTTCTATGTAGCTTGGAGCCTGGTGGGCCTGGTGAGCAGAAGGGTGTATGGCTTTATCTTTCTGTGTTTGCCTTGCAACCTGACAGTTTCTTGTTTGCCAAGTACTGAGGTCATTTTCTAGAAGCTGGTAGAACTCTTTTCTTAGCTTCCTTCTTAGCCATCCAGTGTTCCTTCCTCGCCTAGTCTTTCTTTTACATGTCCCACTTTGTCCTGCACTCCTCCTTCTTTTGATGACTTCCATGACTTCCTCAGTAACCTTTCTTTAAGTACCTTATTTCTATCATTTGCTTGGCCACATATCTGTTTTTCAGTTATCCCACATGCTGTTTGGAGGTGCTGAGCAGCTTGTATGTGACTGTACGTGAAAAAAGGAGGCCATAAAGATCATCTCTAGGCTACCCAACTTTAGTCTGTTAGAATTAGTTCTACAAACCATTCTTCCCTCTTTCTATCCAATATATTCCAAACATGTCTACCAAATCCTATTTCCTCCCTTCACAGCCTGCTCTGCAGTGTTTTAGGACCCCAGGTGATTCCTACTCTTCTAAGTGATACCCCAGCTTTCCTGCCTCTGAAAGAGTCTTCTGATGGGAATTGAAGTGCCTACTGTTACTACTATCTCATCTCAAGAACTGTCTACAATGTGTATGTACCCTATTGTGCAAAATATCACTCAATGTACTATAATTGTATTATCCCACTGAACGCATGCTAGCAGCCTACAAAGTCTCCAAGTATCCCTATTATACAGCTCCTGTAACCCTGTATTACAACACTTGCTATCCCTCACTTAAGCTACTAGGTGGCAGCATTTACCTACTTTTTCCTTTCCATTTTGCTACAGTTACAAACTCTTTTTCCCCTGCTTTAACTCCTGTGTCCCTGACCCCTACAGCCTCCTTACCTCTGTGCCTGCTCCCTGTTCCACTAATAGTTTTTTGCTGGCTTGTTCTGCCTCCTTCTCCTTGGCTATACCCACTCCATTCGCCCTGTGGGCTCACTCTGCTTCCTACCCTGTCCCCAATTCCCACCCCCACTACTTCTACATTTATAGCCACTAGACCACACCCACAACCATCCCAACATAACTGGTACTTCACAACTCCGCCCATAATTATATATCTCCCACCCCTCCTCTGCTATTTCACTCCCTACACTTCAACACACTATTAATCCTCCCTTACACTGTTACATACCACACCACACCACCCCTATTTACTATGACAATAAAATCTTCTTCAGCTCTGAACCTATTATTATTTCTTCTGACATTAACCTCTCTTACCTATCTTACTAGCCCTCCCAATGCCTATCATTCTTTCCATTTTCATATAACAAATACATTCCTATCAGAACACTCACACACTTTATTAATTATATTCCCTTATCTATCTACCCTCAATAATAGCCTACTGTTTCCCTTCAAACTCATATCCACCTACAAACATGCTACTCTAACCCAACCAACCTATATGGCCATAAAGCAAACAACCCTCAGACTACATAGGTTCATAGGTTCATAGGTTCATAGGCTAGTACTAGGCTAACTGCCCTTGCAAGCCATTTTAAGCCTAGCCAGTTATCCCCTGTGAGATTCAAACCCTGTACCTTGTGTTTGTAAGGCAAACACCTTAACCATTAAGCCATCCTCCCAACCCCGACATACTAAACAATCTAAATACCTCTTTGCCACTACACACCATCTTATTACCATCCTCCTCGCAGGTGACAGTCACCCTAACCCTGGCCCTGTTGCCCCTCGAAATCCAAGCCCCCCCCCCCATTCTCTCTGCTCTACAAGAAAATCTCTCATATTCTCAGCACTAAATGCTCAAAGTATATGCAACAAAATCTCCAACCTCCATGCTTGGCTTATCCACAATCATATCATTTCTATCTCCGAAACCTGGTTGAAACCCCATATACTAGACACAGAAAAAACTCCTCCCAATTACTGTATCATCAGAAAAGATAGACTACACAAAAAGGGTAGTGGAGTCGCTCTCCTCTACTCATCCTCCCTCTCAGTTATTCACTTCACAAAACCCATTCCACAATTCGGTAATGCTGAAATAATTCCTGCCCTACTTCAGATAAATAAACATAAACTTATATGCATAATCAGCCTCTATATCCCTCCTGGTAACAATGTCCCAGTCCTCGAAGATATACTTTCCTGGCTCTCTTCTAATATTACTAATGAGACTATAATCCTGGGTGATGTAAATATTAATTTGACCACCATCCAATCTCCCTCCAACTCCCTAAACATAAATCTCTATAACTTCACACAGCTTATCAACTCCACAGCTAGACCTTCCAAAGACAGTTCCACTGGAAGTACCCTTGACTGTATACTAGTCTCTCACCCTCAATACATCTCTGATAGCAGTACCCTCCCTGATTCAATCAGTGACCACATTCCTACCTTTGCTCATTGCCTTGCCATACCCATGCAACTACCTCATACTTTCATCACCACTCGTCTCCTAAAAAGCTTCAACCCCAATGCCTTCTCAAATGCACTAAAGCACATAAACTGGAACCCTCTAAAATCTCTACCTTTAGACAATGTCATTTCCTACTTTAATACAACCTTCCTAAACATTCTGGATACCTTTGCTCCCCGGAAAACCAAAAGAATAAAAAACAACTCTGTCCCTTGGTTAACCAAAGCTACCCTAGCAGTCATGCATCTCCGAAATAAAGCCTGGAAACATTACCAGATAAACAAAACTCCATTTACCCATAATGAATATAAAACACTTTGTAACAAAGCAAAGAAACTCATCATCTCAGACCATAAATCCTATTATTCCACACTCCAAATCAGCCATAAGACAAACCAAAAAAAAAAATTCTGGAATGGAATTACCTCTCTCTTCAACCCTGATAGAAAAGAAAACCCCTGCCCAAATCCAAATGCCTCTGACCTTGATTTAGCCATCCAATTCAACTCTTTCTTCATTGATTCCAATGCCAAACTAACAAAATCCTCCTCTAACAATCCTATATGCCCACCCTTATCATCCTCTAGCTCATCCCCCCCAGTGCTTCCTCCTCTTAATCTGCACCTTTCTGTATGAATTCCATCCCTGCATCTACTATAAAAAAACTCCTACAAAACTTGAAACCATGCTCAAATGCCCCTGTCAGTATCCCCTCCTACTTCCTAAAGATCACTACAGAAGCCATAGCCTTCCCCATCTGCATTCTAGTCAACCGATCAATCAACGAAACTATGTACCACAACTTTGGAAAAAAAGCCTTCATTATCCCTCTCCACAAAGGAGGCAACAATAACAACATCTCCAGTTTTAGACCTATCACCATCCTATCCCCATCTCCAAACTGCTAGAGAAATGTATCCATTTACAGCTCTTACCCTACCTTATAAATAACCAACTACTAACTCCCACACAACATGGATTCAGGCCCAGTCACAGCACCACCACCACCCTCCTCTCCTTCTTTGAAACCATTAACAAAGCCCGCGACACTGGCTGTACAGTTTCCTCTCTTCTCCTAGACCTATCAAAGGCCTTTGATACTATCTCTCACAATATTCTACTAACTAAACTTTCCAAGCTAAATTTATCCCTCTCCTCAATTAACTGGTTCACCAATTACCTCTCTGATAGGCAACAATCAGTTAAATAGAAGAACGTTACCTCCCCATTCCTCAGCACTCCAACTGGTGTACCTTCGGGTTCCATTTTAGGTCCACTACTGTTTAACATTTTCATAAATGACTTCCACCATGCCATCACCAACACTAAATTTATTCAATACGCAGATGATTCAACAATCATTTCCTCTGCCACTTCTATTCCTACTCTCATAAAATTAACCCAAGATGCCTTCTCCTCTACTGAAAAATGGATGCTAGATAATCATCTGGCACTTAATGCAACAAAAAACAAACTCATGATATTTATCCCTTCTAAGACCACCATCATTGAAGACACATTCATCATCACTCGTCACAATAATACTCCTCCTGAAATTGTATCTACTGCAAAATTACTTGGTGTCCTCATTGATGATCAGCTTAAGTTCGATATTCACTTACATACAAACATTAAGAAAACACATCAGAAATTTGGAATGCTATACCACCATAATCGCTACCTCTCCTCTTCTACCAAAATAATTCTCTCCACCACATACCTCATCCCATCTCTCCTATATGGTACCCCACTCCTTACTAACCTACAATCTTCCCGCCTGTTACAATAAATTTTCAAAATTTGCCACAGGTCACCGATCTTCCACTTACCACTGCACTGCTCTTCATAAACTGAAGTGGCTACAGCTGCCCCACTGTCTCTCATATATTCAACTCATCCAAGCCCATAAACTTATTTTAAGTCCCTCACTCTGCCCCTCTCTAGCTTCCACCTTCAAAATACACATACCTGACAGACCCCTGAGATCAAGCACTCAAAATCGTATTGAATTACACAAACCCGCCACCCACCAGGTAAACACATACTATCATTTTCCCTAGCACGCCTCTGGAACTCACTGCCACCCCTGATCCATTCCACTAGCAGCTGCTCCTCCTTTGAAACCTTGCTTCACTCACACCTAACAAACCATTGGGAATGCCACTGTACTACTCCTACATAAACTAAATCTGAAACCTAGTGTCTCAGTGCCAGCCCACTTACTTCTAAAGTAACTAATAACTGTCTTTCTTTTCTGTTATCACTGTAAAAAACAACTTTTTACGAATAATACTTATGATGCTTATTAAGCCGCGGTGGTGCAGCAGTAGCGTTGTCGCCTCACAGCAAGATGGGCATGCCTTCATTGAAGGTTGGGCGTCGAGCTGGCACCTCGGCACTGTAAAAATCTACTGCCAATCATTAGTGGACCGGAGTTCCGCTGTGGCAACCCCTAACCGAGAAAAGCCGAAAGAAAAAGAAAAACAACTTATGATGCTTATTCTTCTTTTAAATTCTACCTAAATTCATGCTTGTAGTAGTACTTGTAATACTGTACAAAATTGTTTATTATATCCTGTGTATTCTTCTGCTTGTTTATTATCAAATATTTTGTATATTTGTATGTTTGGAGCTTTTCTCCCATGGAATCCATTGAAAACAGGGTATCAGCCCAATGGACCATCCTGGTAAACCAACTGCAAATAAATAAATAAAGTGTATTTGAAAAATCAAAATAAGAATGTAAGCCAGGTTTTTGCAAAGAAAGGCTGAAAATCAAAAAGAGAAATGTTGAATTTAAGCTATACATAGGTTGTTGTTGTTGTGTCTTTCGGCTTTTCCCAGTTAGGGGTCGCCACAGCGGAACTCCGGTCCGCTAATGACTGGCAGTAGATTTTTACATGCCGACTTGCCAGCCCTGACGCACAACCTTCAACGAAGGTACGCCCATTCATGCATGCATGTCTCCACACAGAAGACGCTCTAGCTGAGAATCGAACAGGACAGCATCTTGCTGTGAGGCGACAACGCTACCGCAGCACCACCACCGCAGTTAAGCTATACATAGGTGCAGAGTGTAATATTTTGCCTATGTATTTAAAGTATTAGGACAAAACAGTTGTGCATACTTTATTAAAATATTCTCTATACTGGATGGGATCATTTAGATAAAAAAATGCTAAATGTGATTTGTCAAACTGTATCACTCAAATAAGTTAATTATAATACCATAGGATGATGTGTGAAAACAAAGAATGGAAATTAATTAACACTGAAAAGTCTACTCCATTTGGTTCAAACTGTCTTGATATTGGTCTGAGTAACCTGAAATCACCTGGTCTAGCTAGTTCATGAAAGTTGTTTTGTTGTGGCATCCACTCTTAAGCAATCTTTTTTGTGCTATTACAATGAGAGGACTGAGATAATCCATCTAATGGCAGTAGGTGGTGGCCTGATCTGTCTGAGATGGAAAACACAGAAGTTAAGCTGTAAAACTAATACTAGGAATGTATCCTGCAGTTCAGTAATGCACTGCACAAAGGTAAGCTCAGAGCAGCTATCCAATACCATTTCCTAGCACTATTCAACTCTAGTACATAGTACAAGCCTGGACAACATGGATATGCAATTTCCAGATGTCTTCTTAGCCATATTGCTAGATATGGGCATCCTGAGCAATGTAGCAAGTGCTGTTGTTCACTAACAATCATACCTCTCAGCCTCTTGGTGTATGAAATTTGGACAGAGCCAAAAAAATGGGAAGACAAAGGCCCAAATATAGGGGCACATTTTAAATATTGCACTTACAAACTTAGAAATTTGATAGAACAACATGATTTGTGTTAGCAGGCATTTTCTGAAGGCTATCAAAATGAGAAACTGAAATGTATGGCATTATATAATGACTTCAATCCTCAGTGCTTTGCCAGAAAACCACAAATGTCATGAGGAACAGACCAAAAATATGAGCCAAAATCTGGACATTCTGCATAAATCTGGATAGTTGAGAGGTATGCTAACAACCATTCAATGCTTAAAAAAAAAAACAGTATGTCAGAGATGTACATGTACAATTTCCTCGGAAGCAAAAATCTCATATACAAACAAGGTTGTCAAGAACACACTCACTACACCCACCACACAGTATCCACACATGTAGACCATCTTATGCTTGAGGCACTAAAAAGCATTCTCCCCAAACCTCAAAGACCTTCTAAGCCTGCAAGCAACAATACCTATCCTCACCAGTCTCCAAAGCATATACTAAAAGAAAACCAAACACCTCACATTAGCCTTCACCTAATGGACCCCTGAAAACAAAGCCCATAAGACAAGCAAACAATTTACCCAGGACTTTTGTCATAGGGGGCTGCATTGTACAACATTCACAGATGCCCCACTTACCAGACTGAAATAGGAGAAGATTAGGGTCAGTTGCTTATCAGGAGTCAGGATCCACCTAGATATACATGCACTCAAGTCATTGCACCACAGGTATCAGTATGATTCTGTCTGTCATAGTCTATGTGGTGTAAATGAACTCTCTGGACCATATGAAGAGAGACATTATGGACCTCTCTGAATATGTGTCTCAGACTGGTATGTGCCTTGCATTGAGCAGCATTTTACCTTCACCAAGGATGATGCCACCCTTTGAACATAAAATGACTGACTTTACCAACTGGCTTATTTTCTGGTGTCAGTTAAGGAGGATTCAATATATGTCAGCTTCGGAGGACAAGGTCAACAGACCATGTTGCTTTGCTAAAGATGGCCTGCACCTGGCTCACAGGTAGGACTCAAGAAGTCAGGACTGGTGAGACCACCTCCACCAAGAGGAGGACCCAAGAAGTCAGGATTGGTGAGACCACCTCCACCAAGAGGCAGGTCACCAGTAGAGTTTCAAAGGACTTAATGCTGGGCCTGCTCCTGTTTGGCATCTACCTCTCAGAAATCAAGGCTAATGTCAAGGGCCTCTGGCTCACCAAGTTTGCAGATGACTGCGATATGTGGGCTATTATAAATTACCCCCATGACATTAACATCCTGCAAAAGAGTCTAATAAACACACACAAATGACTGGGGCCAAAGCCATGGATTAAAACTCAGTGCAAAGAAATGCATAATGCCTTTGGGGAAAACATCTACCTAGGCAAATTACTCCATTGATAAGACACCCCGAAGAGATGATCCAATAGTTCTACAAGAAATAAATAATAGTGATCTGGGAACATATATAGACAGCAATCTGGCC
Source organism: Protopterus annectens (assembly GCF_019279795.1). Classification (NCBI taxonomy): domain Eukaryota; kingdom Metazoa; phylum Chordata; order Ceratodontiformes; family Protopteridae; genus Protopterus; species Protopterus annectens. The sequence continues at coordinate 745,205,906 of NC_056747.1, read as the reverse complement.
TTTGACTAACATGTAACCAAGGTAGTAAAAAATAATTTTATGTCACCTAACATATAAATAAGGGTATGGCATCCAGGTCCAAGGAAATTATAGTCCCATATCAAACCTATCTCTGAGTACAATGCCCCTTTCGGCATGCACCTGGCTTAGCATATGCAAAAGCTGAAATGTCCACACAGACACCTTACCAAGAGAAGCCAGGGTATTAACATACTGTCCTATACAGATTGCCATAGAGCCCTGTCTCTGTACTTCGTCTACTACAGGTTGTTGAGAGGCAATCTGTGTTTGACATATAAACATCCTTAGATACAGCCCTAATGGAACTTTTGCACCTCTGCAAAACAAGCAGCACCTGAAACACTAGATCCAGGAATTTAAACTTTGCTTGCAACATAAATAGATCATGCTGGTGGGACAGATATGTGACTTAAAGGACCCCCATATTCTGGAATAGGCTCCCCATCCAAACCATGTATATCCCTAACCCTATTCAAATGTAATCTTGACCACTGGATGGGATATCACTAATTTATCCCTAGGCTAACCCCATGATTCTTATAGACAGAGGCTGATAGTAAACATTTTCTAACTAACACTAGATGGGTAATCATACATTCATTCCCAGTCTGGTCCCCATGACTCTTATAGACAGAGGCTGACAGTAAACATTCCCTAACTAACCTATAACCCCCTGCATATGTTTTTAGCAACTTCCTAAGTATCACACCCCTCCTAACAAACATATCTCCCCATGAAGGTGAACATGGTACCAGGGGATGCAATTGGATTGGTTTGGGTTGCATGGCTAGGCTTATAACAGCCCTGGTGGTCATTAACCTAATATAGACCTGTGAACCTGTACAAAATTAGTCATGGAGCTTAAGAGACATCCCAGGCACAATGGAAATCCATGGCCTTAATACTCTGTATGACTTTGTTGATTTATTTACAGGCTTAGGAAGTTTGCCAGGAGAATACAATACACAAATAAACTCTGCTACCATGCCTATGATACATGCTCCAAGGAAAGTAATAACAGCTTTCAAAAGTAAAACAGAACAGCAGCCAAAGTGGATGGAAGCTTTTGGATTTCATTAAGAAATGGTTATGGGTAAATAGTGTGGTTACTTATGTGAACTTGGAATAAGTTGCCAAATGTAACAAGAGTAATAAAAGATCTGGTGGAGATTACAGTAGGATATTTACTGAGCTGGCATGGAAAGAAAAGAAAAGAAAGGTCATTGCAGAAGGAAAGGTCTGTTATATCTGATTTGGTAAATTATGACAAATCTGAGAAATCAGAGTGTAGTATAAATGAATGGCTTATAGACAGAAGCACAACAGTCATTGCATTTTACTGGCACCAGCCTCTATCTGCCCTTTTATCTATTCATTTCTGTTACTGTTAGCAAAATGTTGTACAATAACAAAATACAAGCATTTTCCCTGTCGGTCAGTCATTTCTGTGTCAGTCAAAATATTGCCACTGTGAAATGCATATCTGCTAGCTGAAATTATATTTTGTGTCTGAGAGATGTTTACTGCAGAAAAACAGGATATTACTATTCCAGTTGTTATGAATATGAAATGTGCTACACAATATGTTGCTAAGGAAATGTAAACATGAGGTAACAATTGCCACAGGTCTCACTTCTGTCACTAATGAACATGTGTTGGTAAAAATAAAAGGTAAGGGATAGAGAACAAAACAGGTCACAATACATGTTAGAATAAATCTGACTGGACACAGTGCGATACTTTAACTGTTTGGGCAGAGTGTAGAAGAGACACCAGAAAAGGGAAGCAGAGATGATTCCAAGTAGTACACAAAAGCACTTCCGAAAAAACATCATTCGTATAAAGAACCACAGTCCAAAGTTTATTTATATAAATCAACACATCTCCAAGTAATACACACAAGTACTTTCACACTGCTAGATCTCTTTATCTAGTGCATTAAAAACAAAAAACAAAAATCATGTTTAAATAGTCATACAAATCATAAACGCTTAATGTAGACTAATGTCTAAATTCTTGTTTATTCTTGCATGTAGGATGTGTAAACGTGTCGGTTTTTAAACTAAACATACAGTAATTACAGTTAAAACAGGGAGAGAGAATCATATGAATAAAAAAGTGAAATAGGTATTAACATAAAATTATGGATACTTAGAAGACTCTTTACAAATTCTTAAAGTGAATACGGTCTTGCCTTAGTACAAATGAAGAGGAAGTTAGGAATTATTTCAAGGAAACTTGGATGCCTAAGTACTACACTAGGTACCACTGAGGGCAAAGATGTAGCACACTGTAATTGATTGAATTTAATAGGAAATCTAAACTAAAAATTGACATACTTCTTAGGTGGGGGTAAAGGAGGAACAAGTCCAAAAGAAGAATTCAGTTGATGATGAAGGAGAGTTCCCCCCACAGATGCAAAAAAATCTGCATAAATGATGTTGCGGTTCTACACTGCTTTGTTGGAGACGTTGTGTGTGCAACCACATCAGCTGGCAAAACATAGCAAAGGGGTAAGTGGCAAACAAAGGAAGGGTAGTAGTGCCACAATAGGCATAAGGGAAGGCAGGTGGTATTCTGTATAAAGAAGGACAGCTAAAGGTGAGCAACTAAATTGGAAGAGGAATAAAAGTGGATAAAGAGAAAGTATATGAATTAATGATAAAGGGAGACTTAATTGGAAGGGAACCCTCATGATTAATATTTGAAAACACAAGTCATGATATCATTAAGGACAATGAAGTGTTAACTGAGAAAAGGTTAGAATACATGTATAAGTGAGAAATATTAATACAAAAAGAGCTTATAATTAGCCAAGGACACTAGAAGCTGTGATGCCAAAAGAGTAGGGAGCAGGTTAATTACAAAAAAATGATGAAAAAAATAGGTTTGAACAGAACGTTTAAAACCTGACTTGAGAGTGAAGGCACTGAACAAAATATGGTTAGAAAAGTAGAGCTGAGGAAATCTTTTGAGTGAGATGGTCATGCAACAATTCATTCTAAGGTATCAGCTGGCAGGGACCTCCAGAAAAAAGGTAAATAGGAACATTTGTGTGTGTGGATATTAAGAAACTAGAGGTGAGAGTGAAAATAAATTGATTAGATAGGATAAGATGTGTAAAAATTTGCTTTTCCATGAAGGAAAACATCCCTGATGTTCTTAGCTGTCAAATTAAAAAGAATTAGAATGGGAAGAAAAACAAAGAAAAACAAAATCCTATGTAATTTTCAAAGACAAAACATACTGTAAATGATAAATTTGACATTTGTTAACCAGGTTAGTCCAGCTGGGCTAAAAGCCCATTTTCAGTGGAGACCCGAGGAGAAAAGATCCAGTATAGAAAAATTACAATACAACTGTAATGTGCACATTTCAACAATTATAATACACAGGTTCCAAGAATGAAAAGAAATATTGTACAAGAATATCATACCAGTTCCAGAACTACAAATAAGAGAGTAACCTAATAACAATTAATAGCAATTAATACCATTTCTTTTTTTTTTCATTAATTGTTTTACCAGTTAATTGGATAATGGATTTATTGACGTTGTATAAGAAGGTGGTGTTTTTACAGTTTTGTTAGTTCTGAAATAGTCCTGGAGTTGGACAAAAGCACTTAACCTGGATTTTAATAAATGGATTGTATATTACCTCTTGTCTGAATACTGTGGAGTCATTTGGTTCTTTGTTTTTGTCTACATGGTTGCCACACCATGTTTTGTTCTTTAGGATGTAAAAGATCCCATTATCAAAAAGAGTAGGGATCTTCAATTTTATACAAAAGAGTATGTTTTTACCTATTTACAAATGTGATCAGCAGTATAGTTTCATGCCGGGAAAGAGCACTACAGATGCGATGTCTGCTCTGAGAGTGTTGATGGAGAAATACAGAGAAGGTCAGAAGGAGTTGCATTGTGTTTTTGTAGACTTAGAGAAAACATATGACAGGGTGCCTACAGAGGAGTTGTGGTATTGTATGAGGAAGTCGGGAGTGTCAGAGAAGTATGTAAAAGTGGTACAGGATATGTACAAGGGTAGTGTGACAGCGGTGAGGTCTGTGGTGGGAGTGACAGATGCGTTTAAGGTGGAGGTGGGATTACATCAAGGATCAGCTCTGAGCCCTTTCTTATTTGCAATGGTGATGGACAGGTTGGCAGATGAGATCAGACAGGAGTCCCCGTGGGCTATGATGTTTGCAGATGACATTGTGATCTGTAGTGAGAGTAGGGAACAGATGGAGGAGACCCTGGAGAGATGGAGATATGCTCTAGAGAGAAGAGGAATGAAGGTCAGCAGGACTAAGACAGAATACGTTTGTGAATGAGAGGGAGGATAGAGGAATGATGAGGATGCAAGAAGTAGAGGTGGCGAAGGTGGATGAGTTTAAATACTTGGGATCAATAGTTCAGAGTAATTCTGAGTGTAGAAGAGAAGTGAAGAAGTGAGTACAGGCAGGATGGAGTGGGTGGAGAAGAGTGTCAGGAGTGATTTGTCTCACTTCTGTCACTAATGAACATGTGTTGGTAAAAATAAAAGGTAAGGGATAGAGAACAAAACAGTAAGAGTGAAAGGGAAGGTCTACAAGAGGGTAGTGAAGACCAGCTATGTTATATGGGTTGGAGACAGTGGCATTGACAAAAAGGCAGGAGTCAGAGCTTGACGTGGCAGAGTTGAAGATGTTAAGATTTGCACTGGGTGTGACGTGGATGGACAGGATTAGGAATAAGTATATTATCGGGTCAGCCCTGGTTGGAAGGTTTGGAGACAAAGCCAGAGAGGCAAGATTACGTTAGTTTGGACATGTGCTGAGGAGGGATGCTGAGTATATTGGGAAAAAGATGCTAAGGATGAAGCTACCAGGTAACAGGAAAAGAGGAAGGCCTACAATAAGGTTTATGGATGTGGTGAGAGAGGACATGCAGGTGGTTGGTGTGACAGAGCAAGATGTGGAGGACAGAAAGAAATGGAAACAGATGATCCGCTATGGCGACCCCTAATGGGAACAGCTGAAAGAAGATGATAATGACAAATGTACAAAAGAAATGTGTACAATAATGATTCTGTATTACAAATAGAGAAATAAATAACATCTGTGAATTTTCAAAAATATATGCCAGCTACTAAAATTGAAAAAATCATGAAAGAAAACTAAACAATCATAAAGAAATAATCTGTCACCCAACTCTTTTGTCCAGAACCAAACATTTAATCTACACAAAACTTTAGTCAAACAACACATCATACTATATAATTTAACTTATTGCATCTTGCAAATCATGAGAACCAAATAGCAGAGAAGACTACTGTTTTCTCAACATGAGCATGTCATGGAGTTCCATAGTCTCCACATCTTATAATACCCATTGATACATTTCTTATTTCCTCAGATGGCAATTCCTTGTATAACACACCACAAGATTGCTGAACTCTAGTAAATTTTAAGAAAATATGCTCATCATCTTCTTTTTCTACATTACATTCTTGCCTGACACCTCCTTTCTGTAAAAGTTTTATATTTCATATTTTGTTTAATGGCTAATTTTATTAAGGGTAGCCACCACAAAAAGTCAGATCATTCTGACATTCCTTAATACTGAACACTTCTGTTTTAAATGCATTCTCCTTCTTGTGCATTTCATACCCATCTTCATAATATAAAAGTTCCTTAATACATGTATACCACGGTTTTCTTATCAGCCACCAAGCCATGTAAATTTATTTTCCACTGATGCATCCTATTCTGAAATTCTTTAATTTCTACTTCCCCATCAAACTTTGCCCTCTTTCCTTTGTGTAATTGTCACAAAAAGATTGATATATTTTAAATAAAAAAATGACTAAACACATTTTTGTTCCTATCTTTAATGCTTTGCAACATATAATAGATGTGGAGCAATTCTAGAAAAACTCCTGAATAAACTAAATGTAACCACCCCTTTTTTACTTCGTTGTAAACAATAGTTCTTCTGATGGAATTTAATCAAGAACACCAGGAAAAAAAGTGTAATATTTATTTTTCTACTTTCCTTAGGCAAAATAAAATTACCAGCTATGTAACTTGCTAGTCCTGTAAGATTCCCATTTACTAAATAAACTTTCTGCCTAAATAACATTTTGAAGATTTTCTGAAAGCTAAATGGGTCCTTCATTTTTGAAATCACCTCTTTTTATTATCTCTGAACTCTTTCTTGTCCACCAGAAATAAGGCCTAAGTCTTTTATTTCCATTATAGTAGAGTCTGTATCTGATATCCCAATGTCTGTCCCAAACCCTTTGTATTTTTCCACATTTATTTTAAATCCTGCTATCTTAAAGTCCTTTATATTCCTCTCAAATAAAAATACCAATAACTGTTTATTCTGAGAAACTAACAGTAAATCATTTGCATAAACTAAAAATCATGAAATTTCCACCTGCTTAACCATCTCCCATTGCCCCTCCCCTAAAAGTTTAACATCCAGGTCCATAATTACTGCATGCATCTGCATCACTAAAAAAAAAAACAACTACTTAATGGGCAGCCCTGTCTAACTCCACTCCACATTTTGATGTCAACATCTCCCCAACCATTTATCAGTAGTAACAATGTTGAACTACTGTATACTGTATGTATCAGTTTCCATATTTTGATACCAAAGCCATACTATCATATTTACCATAATAACCTGTGCTCTAAACTATCAAAGACCTTTGCTATATCACATACCTAAAGTACCCCTTCTATTCTTGCCTGTATTTCATACACTACATGTTTAATTAACAATACAAGTTCCTAAATTTGTTTACCTGCCAAATCACACATTCCTGTCAACATATATATATAAATCTATATATACCAATACCTTTTCTTATTCTAACCTGTAGAAATTTCATCCAGATTTGTAATCTGTGTTACATAGAATGATAAATCTCCAGTTTTTCATATCCTGTTTACCACCCTTCTCCCATAAAAATGTTATAACAGTACATACTATGCAATGGTTATGAACCCCTAAAGTGAACTATTCAAGATATGCAGAAAATATTAAAAATATTTTTTTTTTTTTGCAAATCACCCATGGAAATATAAAAGCCAATGGGGAGCCCCTCCTGTCCTAGAGATCTGTCTTTATCTACCTCTCCTAATACCATTTTAAGCTCATCTAACTAAAATTTCCTATCAATAATTATTTTGAAATCTACATCTGTCTTTTTCCAAATGCCAGTATCATAACTCTTCACACCCCTTGCACTCATATAACTTCTCCATATATGTTGTTGGAATAGCCATAATTTTTTGCTTACTCTTTTTTCTTTCCCAGTGTCAAGTATAACTAGTATTTTCATACGTGTTAACCCATTCACCTAGAAAAGATAATACCTCTTATTTTTTCTTTTTAAAAATATCTGTCTGTATGTAATGTCTGTATACTTTATTTTTTTTTTTTTCATAAATGTATATTTCTCTCCTTAGGCAATTCTGAGTGTATGTTTTTTCCTAAATATTCAAATTTCTGAAGTAAAAATCTGTAAATATACTTCTCTCTCAGGTACCATTCCTTTTCATAGAATATATACTCTTTCTTATATTTAACTTTAAACCCTATCTACCAATCAGTAAGGGACACATACAAATCTTTCATGGTTAAATGGGCTTCCTATAATGTTTTCACATTCTCTACCAATTTTATTTCTTCACCCATTTAGCTTTAAATTTTTTAAACCTTTCCCTACTACAAGACTCCCTTCTTCATCACCACCCTTCCCCCATATAGCACAATGATCAGAGAAGGCAGTCAATTTTTTGTAACCTCTCAGAAATTAAGAAAAAGTCTATTTCAGTTTGGCATTACCCTATATAATATGTATATCTGTTAACCTGATCTAATTTCAAATCCCCTATCATTAAATGCTCCTTACTAATTCTGTCATTTTGTGTTAGCTTTCCTTTTGTACACCTTATATTCCACCTGAAGTTACCTGGTACTACAGCTGGAAAGTTAACTACTATATATGCCTTCAAATCCCCCAGTAGGCTGTATCTGTCTTCATATTTTGAACTAGCATACAGTGCAATTATTTTAACTATAGTGTATCTAAACACTACATTCACCACTAAACCTTTACCTGTCAGTAGCATAAAAAAATCTTTATTTGCAACTGCATGCTGTTTATAAAAGAAGTGAACAGGTCTCACTCCCAACTAAACAATAATGCCACCCCTGCAAAAGTTTACCAAATTGCTTTCCTTCCCAAAAGAAACACAATCTAGTGTCCAGGAAAATTTTAAAATTATAATGTTATTTTTTACTTAACCCTTGTAATGCTGTAACTCTTTCTACCCATGCCTTGAGCTTTCTTTTTCACTGTGTACTCTGCTACCTATATTACCACTTGTTTCATCCCCTGCCTCCTCACTATCCTCAGTGTGAATAGTCCCCCTTCCTCAATTTCTGTACTGTCCTGTCCATTGTCACTATCCTCCTCATCAAATTCATCTAAAGCAGTCTTTAATGATTGACAGACATTTTTTTCCCTGTACACCTTGAACAGTGTTTTCTTTTTGTTCTTCTACCTCAGAAGAAGCCCTACAGGCATCTTCCTTATGTAGATCTTCTTTTTTTTTTTAAATATTTTTATTCATTTCCAAAAACAAGAAAACATGAATGCAGGTTATTTATGACAATGAAGTATTTACAAATTATTTAAAAAGGTAGGCTAAAACCTCTAAACAGATATCAAACATTAAAACCAAAATAAAGTATTTACAAGGGTGTCTATTGTTGACATATAATTGACTTTCAATACAATTGTTTCCTGATTATAATCTGCTGCAGTCATTATTCTCCAGTATTTCAGTTACTTTTTGCCATGCTACGTATAATGATGTAGTTCTTTCAGTTCTTCCTTTAATAGTGTTCATTTCCAATTGCGATACTGCTGACACCATATTCATGAATTGCTTAAAAGTTGGAGAAGCTTTGGATTTCCAGTTTGATGTAATGTTCTTCCTTGCTATAGCTAGGAGAGTCCATAAGATTACATATTTTGTTCTTGGCACACAGTCGGGTACAGGTGCATTAAACAAAATAATAGATTTGGAAATCTGGAATTTATCATTGAATACCATTTGCAGAAAATAATTTATTTTATCCCAATATGGTTTAATCAAATGGCATTCATAGAACATATGTTGCCAGTCTGCTTTTATTGATAAATCACATCTCCAGCAGCCAATATTTTTCTTAAACATAAGTTCCATTTTATGAGGGGTTACATAAGATCTGTGTATGAATTGCCATGTAAAAGTCTCCAATGTAATGAAAGTGATGTCTGCTTTGGAGAGAGAAGAATTAGTTTTTATCTCTGTCATTTGGCACATGTCCATTAACTGATCTATAATAATTCCATATTTTGTCATTATTATGCATTTTTATTTTTGTTTGTTTTATAAATAGATGATAAGTATCCCTTTCCAGTAATGGGTTGATTCATTAGTAATATTATATGTTCTATAAGGTTAGGAACATTTTGTCTTATTGATGGTTGCATTGTTTCTTGTTTGCTTAATATATACTGTCTTAATTCTTGTACATGTAACCACAAACTATCTTCCATATTTAATTTCTGTTTAATCTGGTCTATTGTCAGAGGTTTTTCAGAGTTTAGCAAATGATGCCAATATATTAATCCCTTTTCTTTAAGCATGTTGACTACTTCCATATTAAATGTTATTATATTACCTTGTGTGTACGCTACTGGATATAAAATAAATGACCATGATTTAATATCAGGATTGCTATTAATAAGATTTTGGAAATTTTTTAATGTATAAGTAATGTATTTGGAACTTATATTTTTATTCTTATGTATCATCATATATTCCTTCATCAGCCATAGAAAATTGTTTGGTATGAAATCTGTATACTTATTTGCTACTACAAATCCTGATTTTAACCAGATTCTCTCATTTACTAGCTTCCATTTTGATGTATATTTTGTATTTAGCCATAATGATATTGTTTTAATAATGGATGAATGCAAATATATTTCTATGTCTGGTAAACCTATGCCACCTATATCCCAATCATCTAGATGATACTTCATAGCTATCTTTGGTTTTTTTGGATACCATAGGAATCTTACCATTAAATCATTTAATTGTTTTAGGTGCGATTTAGCTGGTGGCAAAGAACAAGCTTGTATGACATAAAGAATTTTTGGAAATATGATCATTTTAATTATATAAAGCCTTTCTTCCATTGAAAAGAAGAATTTATTCCATCTTTGTATTAGATTTTTAATATTATTTAAGGTCTCTTTATAATTTGTTTCAATTGTAGTATCTAGGTTGTTAGTTATTATAATTCCCAACTATTTAATTATATTATCGGTGGAGATATATTTATGGTATTTTTTATTTAGATCTTTTTTATTAGTATTTATAAGCAATACATTTGTTTTGTTCTCATTAAATTTAAGTCTTGAAAAGTTTTGAAAGTTTTGAATTGAGTCCCATAATGCTTTTAAACTGCTATTATTATTTTTTAAGGTAATTAAAATATCATCAGCAAAAAGTTGAATTTTAAGCTCTAGGCTGTTGTCTAGTTGTATTCCTTCAATATTTTTATCCATACGTATATTATTTGCTAAGGGTTCAATGACTAGCGCAAACAATAACGGAGAAAGAGGGCAGCCTTGTTTTGTGCCCTTAGTTATTTTAATAGATTTAGACAGACAAGATCCCAGTTTTACATAAGCCAATGATTTTTCATATAATGATTTTATTAACAAAGTGAAGTTGTTTGAGAAGCCATATTCTTCTAAAACTAACCACAGATAATCCCAGTTTACTGAATCAAATGCGCTATTTATGTCTAAGCTAATAACATTCATTTTGTTTTTTGTGACATTTATATAATCAATTAAGGAAAGAATTATTTTAATGTTGTCATAAGTGTTCCTATCTTTTATAAAACCTGTTTGATCCTCCTCTATCAAAAGTGGTAGTAATTGTTTTATTCGAGCAGCATGTATTGCCATAAAAATTTTATAATCTATATTAAGAAGTGAAATGGGTCTGTATGATGAACATTCACTGGTATCTTTATTTTGTTTCAGAATTGGTGATATTAATGTGTACTTCCAAGAAGGAGGAATGTCTTTACCATTTTTAACTGATGTAAAGACATTCAATAACAACAGCAAAGCCTCATTTGATAGTAATTTAAACATTTCTGGGGTGATATTATCTATACCTGGAGCTTTGTTTAATTTTAGCTTATTTACTTCAGCTTTAAGTTCTGTCATTGTTATTTGTTTATCTATTAGTTGTACCTGCTCCTCTAATAACCTAACTTTAACATTGTTTTTGAGAAAAGCTTTCAATGCTGAATGTGTTTCTGTTTTCTCATTTTGATTATTAAGTTTATGAAAAAATAGCCTAAAAGCTTCTAGTATTCCTTCTAAATCAGATACTTTCTTTTTGGTTTCTATATTATGTATTTCCTTGATTTGATTTGTTTTAATAATCTTTTTAATCCTATTTGCTATTCGTTGTTTTTTAGGGTTCATTGAATAGTAACATAGTTTATTTTTTTCTAAGTTGATCATTGTTTTGTGGTGTAGTGTCTCTGAGTATTTTTTATTAGTATCTTCTAGTTCTTTTATTAAGTTGGTGTTTCCATTTTGAATATCAAGCTTTAAATTATCTACTTTTGACTGTAATTCCATTAATTCCTTATTCCACTGTTTTTGTTTATTTTTATACCATCCCACCGCTCTTCCATATAGGTATGCTTTCAATGCATCCCATATATATATTTCAGATACATCTTTTGTAAGATTGATATCTAGGAATGTTTGTGTCTCTTTAATATAAAATTCCTTAAAATCTTTGAGATTTGTTATGTAAGATGGTATTCTTGTTACTGATATCCTTCTCTTGAAACATAAGTCTATCTCAAACGTTATGGTGTTATGATACGAAACTGGACATGAAATTGTCTTGACTTTATTTAATTTAGAGGTTAAATCCTTTGTTATGTACACTCTATCTATTCTAGAGTATGTATTATGTCTATGGGAAAAATGTGTAAAGAATAGTGAATCTGGGATAGCATACTCATTTATGTCAACTATATTAAAAGTTTCAATAAACTCAGATAACAACTTTGTTAAAGGTGATCTCTTACATGTAGTTTTATTATTTGTGTCAGTTTCTTTTATAATGCAATTGAAATCTCCAGCTATGATTAAATTGCCTTTGGTATATTGTACAATGTCTTCTAAGTGTTGTTTGGCCACTCTAACACCTAGTCCTGGTATCCAATAAATATTCACTAATGTATATATCATTTCATTGATAGATATTGTCACTAGACAAAACATTCCTGAGTTGTCATGGAACGTGTTTATGATTTTAGGCATTAAAGTAGTGTTTTTCCACAAAATTGCTACTCCCCTTCGCTTCGGATTATAGGTGGAGCTTACTAGTATTGTATAATTTTTATTGTTTATTTGATTTATGTCTTCCTGTGTAAGGTGTGTTTCCTGTAAAAATACTAGTTGCGCTTCACATAGCTTTAAATATCTATAAAGACTTCCCCTTTTGCAGCTATTATTTAAACCATTTACATTAAGAGATATACATTTTGCAATTGGATTTATATTAGCTTTGCTTTTATCCATATTCATATACTCGTAACAATGTGTAGATGTGTGTACATGAAGAGAATGACTTGTTCTTTCTTCTTCCAACAGTATTACAATAGATTATAGACACCCAATAAAAGTAAATTACAAGATCATAACTGAGAACAATATAAGATAAACAACCACCAAACCCCATGAGAAAAAACATCTCATCCTTGAATGATCTAATCATTCAAGCGATCTCTAAGTCTGCATTTCAGCATCCTCCCCGGCCCGCCATATGGTAGTTTTATAATGAAAAGTATCTTATATATCTTTTAAGTATACATGTATCTGTCTTTACAGATTACTTAAATACAGTCTTTATCTATTTTAATATTTTATAAAACACTAAAGCAACACAACTATACATAGATTTAATACTTAACTATTTGGTTTTGTTTAAATTGTAAAGGAAAATCTTTTATTTTAATATATCTTTTGTGTAGCAATAATGGTTATGCATCTTAAAATTAATATGCTTGCTGTCTATCTCCCTTATAGTGTGAGTGGCATTCATAGGTATCAAATTTATTGTAATGGTCTACCTATATATATATATATATATATATATATATATATATATATATATATATATACATATACATACACACACACATATATATATATATATATATATATATATATATATATATATATATATATATACACACATACATACATACACACATATATGCATACATACATACATAAAAAAAAAAAAATGTTAAGCATTATATGCATCAGTTAACCATGCCACATGTTGATTAAATCAGAAAGTATCCGTAACAATGAATATAACGTTACATTTGTATTGTCATTTATCAGTAATCTTATAGTTTTTTTTTAATTCAAAAAGTCATATTTTAGTGGTATGAATGCTACTAATTTGTTTTTGGCATTGGTATTATATAGTTTAAGACTATATTTCTTAGCAATTCCTATATATTTATTAGTGCCACTGGCATATTTCATCGCTAGTGTACCACATATGTCATATGTCAAATAGCAACTCATACTCCTTATGATATTATAGGATTTATCTGCAGCATTATAACTGTAAGGTTGGAAAATATGAGAAGCAAAGTAGGCTTTAAATATGCTATAACACAATTGTTTGGTACTTATTACTGTCAACTCTTCTACATACACAGGAAAAGATAACCTTATATGACCATCAACCATTTTCCTTCATTTTCTCTTCATCCTTCTATTCTCCATTTTTAATAAATATTTGTTTCTATTGTGGCTTCTTTGAATTTAGTGAGGGTACTCCATATCATATTATAGATAATATACAATGTTCAAACAGAGAACATGCCCAATATAGAGACATATTCTCAACTCAAGTGGTCCACACCATATATTTATAACACTGCAGTCAGAAATATACTAATGAATATGCAATAACTAGCAGCTTTGCAGCATGTGTGTGTCTCTAACAAGTACATACCTATAGGATATTAAAAAGAATAGATAGCACGCTCTTGTTTCATTGGGTTGGGATGGTGGCCTAATGGTTAAAGTGTTTGCCTTACAAACACAAGGTGCAGGGTTTGAGTCTCACAAGGGATAATTGGCTAGGCTTAAAATGGCTTGCAAGGGCAGTTAGCTTAGTACTAATCTATGAACTATGAACTATGAACTATGAATTAACAAATGCACACAGCCTGGTATTTACTTTCATAGACAGAAATTAGACCTGTTACTTATATGCATATCAGGTACCAACAGCAATATGTTAGTAAATGCCTATGCTATTCAAATCATATTTTAATGCTGGTTGATACGAGATGTAGCTGACAATGGCTTTAGCGTTTGTGATGTTATATAATATATATTCAGTATTATAAGTAAAAGTATGTTGCATGTCTATTTGCAATCTAAGGTTCAAGGCTTATCAATTTAGACATACAAGACAATCTCTTTAGCCTTGGTTATATAATGTAGATCTTCTTGAGTCCTTTCTGACTACTCTTCCTCTTGCATTACAGGAGAAAGTTCCTGTAGCTTCTGATAGGGAAACCACATTAACTCCATCTTTTGAAGGGACACGTGTTTATCAAGTGGTCTAATTTCCAACAAAAGACATGTCTTAGGCTCGCCTCAGTAACATAAACCCCTTTAACATTGTTTACAACACAAATACTAGATAAGTGAACAATAGCATTCTGTACTACTTTAAGTTTTACCCCTGCTTCCCAGCCAACATTCCAAATACCCTTGTCTTGATAACATTTTTACATAAATCACAGACTGTCATTCTTTTTCAAGATATTTTTTTATCCATATATTCAACAACAATGCTTCTAAACTGCAAAGCAATATGTTTTGTACCTGCAGTGTAAAACTGGAAATTACACAGTCCTGTTATTTATCAAATAGGCACACAAACTTACAGATCAATTCTTGTATTTCAAAATACATGTCAGCAGAACTTTCATTTCCCAGCTGAATGATAGCATGCAAATCCATAAGAACAAAGCCTAAAGGCTTAACAATACAATTCCATGGTTTATATCTGTCTATTTTTTGTGCATTTCTTTTTCTGATATGAATTATGGGTTTAGTCATCTGTGAAAAATCAGTTTTCCTTTTATAATCTCCAAATGCTACTACAAAATTTGCATAATTAAGTTTTGGTTGTATTGCCTAGTGACTTTCTGACTCACTTAGTCTCTCTGCTGCTTCCTTCCCATCCTTCAGACCTTCCACATCATATGCCTCAGCATCCAAGCCCAAGTATGCCTGGTAGTTGTAGTTTCTGATAGTACACTCACATTCTGTTCTAGACATTGCTTTTTTATTAAATCACCCCAGGATAAAGCAAACTCATCTGATATCATTTACACCAAAACCTCATCTTGTAATTCTCAACATTGTAGTGCAAAAGTTTTAACCATTTCCCCAGTTTCTTCATTTGAAGTTACTTTTTCCACACTAGACATGGCTTCAGCCATTCCTGTCCTTTCTGCCATCTTGGACTCTCCCACTGCAAAGATTAGGGGTCCTTTTTAAAGATGTTATGTGCAATATTATTTAAATTAGTTACAATATTAGTTATAAAATTACATATTTATAATTTAGTCAATGTACAATTGTCCATTTAGTTCCTGCATTATTATGCAATCATAGTTATCTTACTTTCATTTATTTTTTGAAGTTCTGTCATCCTTGTCCTTATTACATCTCAATTCTGTGTTCCACAGCCACCATCTGACTCTTCTTAAAATTACCATTAAACATGATTTCATTTATCCTTTCATTCTAATTGGTCCACACAACAAAAAATATTATGCATTCCTTAGTTTTATGTCTATAATATCCATACATAATCATATCCTTATCCATATCATTCGCCTGTTTTATACCTTCAAAAAACATTTCTTTACATAGTTTTTCCCACAATTTTGTAACTTATACACTGTAAAAAAAAACATGTTCTGTAGTTTCCTCTTTACCAAAATTTATATCTTTTCCACTTATTTTTATATGTCATATTTTCTTTCACCGCTAATTTCATAATCACCAATCTCCATAAAAAATCTTATACCATGCTTTTCATACTTTCATAGCTTTAACTTTTTTCATTTATTGAATCAGCCCAAGGATTAATATAATATAATAATATTGTATCATGATATTTTTATACCATGCTTTCCTCATATTTTGAATTTCTTCAGTTTTTATTTTCCATAAAAGCATTTTTTGTAATGTCTCATTTTATCATTTATACATTCTTTTCATCTTTTATTTTTTTGTAACATATTCCAATACCACTCATATTTACTATAACATCTCAATTGTATCATTTATCCAAAGCAAGACTCTATACAAATTCAATGAAGCAGCATATACAATTGGGTTTATTAATCGTAAACCTTTGTCTTCCTTAGCCATACACAAGACACCTCTCTTCACTGGATTCAGTCTCGAACCTCATATAAAAGAAAAATTACTTGTAATATTTCTTTTTCATAAGTTATTGGCAAAATATGGTTACTAGCTAAATACATTATCTTTCCCAGTATAACTGAATTAATCAAATGTACCTTTTTATTAAAAGATAACTTGAATGTTTTCCAAAAACAACAAGGCTCCTTTATGTCATCTATAACCATTTTCCATTGTTCCTCACTTACATTTTTGCCTACAACTCTTATACCCAACACCAAAGTTTCTTTCATCAAAAAATATTCCTCTTATTTTTACTGTATCAACCCAATCCTTTAATCTCATTGTTATTTAAATTCTTGCCTATTGTGTTTAAGCACTCATATATGTAACATTACGTGTTTATCCAGATTTTCTCATAATCAATATAATATCATCTGCATAAGTCAATATAAATTATTTTTTTATCCCTTCAGTAGTAAGATTAGTAGCATCTTTCATATGTAAATTTACATCCATACCCAATGCATTCATAACTAAAACAAATAGTAGATACTACTCATGAGACATCCTTGACATATGCCATTCTTTATATCTACTTCTTTGCTTAACCATCTGTTCACTATAATTTTTACTTTATTTTTGTTGTATGTTAAATAACAAACATTCTTAATTTTCTCACTGTTTTATTCGCTCATAATTATACATAAAAGTTCATGTTGTAGTGTTTCAAATGCATTATCTAAGTCACCTATCATAAGTTTTGTTTCCTCTTTCCTGTGTTTAATATCATCCACAGTTTTTCTTATTATTAATAACCATTCCTGGCATTCTTTTCTCTTTAAACTATAGGTGCCTTTTTCCATAATATTTTTTCATTTTACTTTCCATTCTCTTCTGAATTATGTTCATAAAAATCTTGTAGTCTACATTGTTCAGTACCATACAGCTCCAATTTTTTATTTACTTTTTGTCTACAATTTTCCATACAAATTTAAATATACTACTACATAAATCTATATACATGAAACCTTCATTTTACTACACATTCACAACTTTAAAAAAGTATTTTTTTCTGCCAATCTGTAAAACTCTTATAGAATTGATATCCTTTTTCCATCTGGACTTGTACCTGACTGTAAATTTACTTACCAAGTATTTTATCTAATTCATGTAAGAAAACTTCATTTTCTATTTTTTTTTTATTTTCCATGTATGATAATGTTTTTAATATTCCATTCTTTTTTGTGAACTTTCTTTTTATCTTGAAATATTTTCTTGACATAATTTATCACTATATTCATTATTTGTTCCTGAGACCTTCTTACCTCTCCTTATCATCTTCCATTTCTTTCATTATACTAGTTTTTTCCTTAACTATCCTACTCAAGTAAGCTGATACCTCTTCTCTTTTACCTTGTAAGTGATATATTTGCTTAAGTATAAACATAAGAAAAACAGCAGTGCACACGTCTCAAAACTCTTTAATAAAATCAAATAAAACACAAAGCTTTAAGTCTCACAAGACTCTTCCTTAGTGTAAAAAAGGAGCAACTGCTACAGTCCCATGAAAATATACAATTTTAAATACCTGCCAGCAATTGAAAATTAAAGAATTAATCACATATCTAAGAGTACTAATTGTCAGTTCAGTCAATTAAAGAAATGCAAATTCTAAATACTATTTATAAATATACATTAAGTGTTACTTATAAAAATATAACATATAAAAGTGTATGTGGACTGTTTTTCTTATGTTTTTACTTATTGTTTTACAGCAGTACATTTAGCTACCAGAGCATTTTTGTTCCAGTTTTATCTTTGCTTAATTTTCTCTTGATTCTTTTCATAAATTCTTGGTTTTGTCACAAAATATTTTCTGCCATTTCATTATACCATCCTATAATTAGTTTTTTCTACTTTTCTTAGGTCTGTGTTTTTTTTTTTTTTTTTTTTTTTTGAAGAGAGACACCACTCAGACCAGTTTTTAAACATGCTCTAGTAGAAATGTGAACTTTCTATAACTGTATAATTATTTTCTTTCCATTATCATCCCATAACTCCTTATTTATTCTTTTTATTCTTTTCCCAATCTGCTATACTCATTTTCCTTTATCACTATCCATATAGTGGGTCCTATCAGTTTGTTGAATGGACTATCTATCAAATCCACTTCATTGAACTTTATTTATCGAAATTTAATCCATCGAATGCTCATGTTAGTGAATATTTTTCCAAAAGACAAAACTAGTTTTCCATTATCGGGAGTTTGCCAGTTTTCCCCACTGTAGTGTAATCTCAGAGTTGGTATATTTAGTTAGGGGGTGGGGGGCACAGCCCCCTAACTGAGTAGGTTTTAAATTTTGTGTTTTTTGTGATGGTTGTTAGATTGGCTGACTATTTTTTCCATGGGAAAAAATTAGCTAAAACAGGCATTCAATAGATTAAGTTTTGATAAATAAAGTTTGACAAAGAGGTGTTCAATAAATAGTTCATTCAACAAATTGATATGCACCCCCATATTGTTGAATGATCTGAAAAACTTGTTATAAGTGTTTCATCTTCAGTAATACTTAAAGCTTGTGTTACAAGGCATAGTCCATTTCTGTTTTATATATATATACTGTATATCCATGAATTAATATTCCAGATATTTTCCTGTTAATATTATATTCATATTTATTACTGTTCTTTTTCTTTACTCACAACATAAGCATACAGTGCTCTAACTCTATATATCTGATTATGCCATCTGAGCTCTACATTCAGTATTTTCATTGACTTCTTGCAAAGCACCACTACGCCTATGTTCCATATTGTGTCTCCTCCCCAAAGCTTTTCTATTTGTAATCTGTCTTCTTGTGTCAGAAATCTTATGCCTTCTAATATTATTACATCAACATCAGACTTACTACACCAATTTAAGATGCCTATTCTTCTACTTACATTTTTAATACTATTTACATTTACTGAAATAACTCTCAAGTTTTCAATATATTTATATTCTAACTTACTTGGAATTGTGTATATCACTGGATAAATTCAAACATTCATCTTATTTACATATTCAATTTCCTTATTTTTCTCTGTTGCACTTATACCTTTAAACTGTTTCTTTCTTTACTCTTTTGTTAATATAATGCTTTTTCCCTTTAACTATTTTCCAATTTATATCTTCTACATCACTCCTTTCAGAGCCTTCTTCTATAGTATCTTCTGTTTCACTGGTCTCTTTAACCTTATCTTTATTTTAACCTGTTCTTCCCTCCCTGCTTTTTCTTTGTCTTCTGTTATAATGGTTTCTTCTCTTCATATATTTTCTTCCTTTTCTTCATCCCTGCTCTCCATATTACAATCCATCCATAAATGCCCAATTGTGTTACATTTATAACATTTCAAGTCACATTTTTTGCATTATGACCTATTTCCCCATAAGTGCATCATTCCAGTTATCACAATTACTTATCAAATGATCATCCATCCCACAGAAAAAAAACATGGTTTGGGTTAGCCCCAGTATTTTACAACACCCTTATTTCCTTCTACACTTATACTAGGAATATGGACAGTTTTCTCTTTTTCTAATTTCAAAACAATATGACAGCCCCATCTATAAGTCCATAATCCTATGTTAACTTAAACTTTACTAATGTCTATAACTTCTTTACATGGTATACTTAAATGTTTCTTAAAAGTCCCTTCAGTTCGAAATTGAACGTGTATTATTTTCTTGTTTACCTTTGAAATGCTTTAATTACATATGAATTCCAGGGATTACAGTTCTTTTTCTTTTCATACTCTCCCAAAAAATGTATTTGACAGAACCACCCTCATGTATAATGTCAAAAATGCCTCTTTATGAATAAGGATAAAAAGCTCTTACCTTTTAGCCTTTACACTTAACAGCACCATCAAATTATTTCATATGTCATACCTGTCCATTTCATTTTCTTATTTATTTTGGATTCTTACAACTTTTTTATTGTTAAAATTGCCTTTCTTCTGTTCCTGTCTCACCACTCTCCCCTGCATTGTCCTTAACAGTCTCAACATACAACTGTCTTCTTTCAGAATAACTTCAGATTATTCCAAATGGATTTTATCCATATGTTCACCCCAGAAACATCTTTTCTGCTCTCTGGATTGCTCTGCATTAACAGTTGACCCAAAATATCATCTCACAGGGTTGTAATAATAATACATCCATCTTTTCATAAATCTTTTGCTTCCAATGAAGCAAACAATTTTTGCTAAAATAACTAATCTGAATCATGTGATGATTCTACCATAGCATCGGCATTCACCTCTATGCTATCCACCATTTTTGATTCCTTGAGTATCATTCTCCCAGCCACCTCTATGCAAGGACCAGAACAAACACTCTCCTATCTAGCAGGGGGCCTTTATTTATACACAAAAATAACCCTTATGCACATATTTACAAATATTTACAAGTGTGTCTATATATATATATATATATATATATATATATATATATATATATATATATATATATATATATATATATATATATACACACACACAAATCTGTTTATATACTCATACTAAATTTTCATTCCTGTTAGATGCCAACTCCTTTTCCATAACCACCGTCTGATTTTACGTACTATGTTGCTAAAATCCATTTATTATTAAACCTAATTTTGTTTATTCTTTCATTCCATATAAATCATATAGCATAACATAGTTTTTATCTATTCTTTTAACATATTGACTTCCATTCTTAAAATATCTATATTTAATCATATCCATGTTTACTATAACCACTTATTTTATATCTTAAAAAATCTTATTTACATAGTTTTCCCATTAACTTTTTTAGTCTTTCACATATCAAAAACATATATTCTGTAGTTTTTTCTTCTTGACAATGTAAACATAGTCTGTCACTTTCTTTTATATATGGCATATTTACTTTTACTGGCAATTTATCTATCATCAGTCTCCACAAAAAATTCTGATTACATCATTTGCTTCTTATTTTTATGGCTTTATTTTTTTTTCTGTTCGATTTTCCCATGGTTTTACATATAAATGTTTTATCATTACATTCGTATTCTATATTTTTCTATCTTTTTCTATATCATCAATTTTTATTTTCCACAAAAGTATATTTTCTTGGTATTTTTTTCTCATTTATACACCCTTTTTTCTCTTTTACTCCTTTTACCATTCCCCAAAGTTTATAATATTTATATTTACACAATTTTACTACTAAAGTTAATGAAGCAGCATATACCACTGGGTTAATTTAGTCTAAACTTCCTTCTTGTTTATTTACTTATAAAACTCCTCTTTTTACTGGGTTTAATCTATAACCCCACATAAATGAAAAAAATGTCTGCAATAATTCCTTTTCAAATATTATTGACAACATAAATGCACTTGCTAAGAACGCTATTTCCCCATCAGTACTGAAATTATCAAATAAGCATTTTTTCCTGAATGATAATGTATGTTCTCCAGAAAAGACAATTTTGATTTATTTCTTCTATTGTTTTTTTTTCTATTGAATTCTACTTACATATTTATTCCCAAATTTTATACCTAACACAGAAATGTCATTCATTGCAAAATATATACCCCTGATCTTTACATCACCTAAACCTTTACTTTTCTCTTTATTTAAAGACATCTTTATCATCTCTAGACACTTGTGTGCAAACTATTACTTCTTTTATCTAAATTTAGTTTTTCTGCAGTTATTATAATGTTATCTACATATGTTAACAGAACTGAAATTCTTAACCCTTCAGATGTTATATATCACAACTGCTTCATTTTATAGTTTATTTCACATACTTTCTCTTTTTTCCCTAATCTCTCATTTCCCTAATTCCAGATTATCTTTCCTCCCCTCCTGTTGTTAATCTTTCTTCATTTATTAAAAATGTGTGTCTTTTAATAGAATTACATCTGTGTCACATGTATTACACCATTCCAAAATCCCTATTCTTCTTACTATATTCTTAATACTATTCACATTTAAAGAAAGTACTCTAAAAGTTTCAGTTTCCCATTTCCTTATATTCATAGTTTTATAAGTTCAAAGCTAATTCCTAGGCTAGCTTTCTTAATAGGCAATTATAATCATAGCCAATTTCCTTCCTCAAGGTGAGAATTAAACACTGTACCTTGTGTCTGTGAGTCAAACACCTTAACAATTATACCAAGCCCCAGTCATTAGCTGTATATATTATTTTTCATCAGTTTCCTTTCTTTTTCTCTTTTGTACTTGTCCCTTTAAATTTTCTTTTTCTGCCTTTTACCAATAGTTTTGTTTCTTTTTCCTTTTACTACCTCCCAATGTATGTCTTCTTTATCACTTATTTCAGAACCTTCTTCTATGTCATCTTTATTATTTTTCCTCATCTAATTTTTCTTCTATTTCTACTACTTCTAAAATGTCTTCTCTTTGTTCATTTTCTTCTCTTTCTCTTTGCCTTATTCTTATTTTCTTTTTTGCAATATATCCATAAATGTCCAATTCTGCAGCATGTACCATTTCTCATCAAATGCAACATTTTATTTTGTCACATTTTCTTATCAAATGACCTTCTTTTCCCCTGTATTTTGCAACAATCCTACTCCCCTCCACATTTATCATGATTGGTATATGTATAATGTTTTTTCTCTCCATTTTTAACACAGTATTACAATTCCAGCCACCAGTCCATAAACCCATTTGGTCATAAAGTTTGCAATGCCCAGTACTTCTTTACATAAAGCTTTCAAACATCCTTTTAAAGTCTGTCTTCCTATCTCTGTTCTAAATTGTACATGAATTTTCTTGTTCATTCTCTCTTAAATGATAAATAAAACTAAACATTCTTATAAGCCAAAGAACTTTAATTACCATCTCAAGTAAATTCAGTAAGCACTTTTGTCCACTGTATGGACTTCTTCAGACTGAATAAAATTACTTGAATCACATCTTAAATAGCTTAAAGTCACATGATTTAAACAAAACAATATATCAATGTTTTAACCCTTTGTGTTTTAAATATTCTACAAAGTCTTCCTTGTTCTTTAAACCAGGTGGATAACTTGCATTCAATTAGCTACTTGCATAGACAGGTTGTAACGGAATTCTTTAGGCTTAGCAGACTGGACAAAGCCTTGTTTTCTGACATCAAGTACCCCAGCCCATTTTTCTTTCACTGGTCTAGCTGGATAAGCTCAACTTATAAACTTATAAACTTATTACACAGACTAGCTCCTTCAACTAAAAAGTCTTCATCTTTCTTGGTGAGCCTATTGGCTGCCATTAACTGCCCT
Source organism: Protopterus annectens (assembly GCF_019279795.1). Taxonomy (NCBI): domain Eukaryota; kingdom Metazoa; phylum Chordata; order Ceratodontiformes; family Protopteridae; genus Protopterus; species Protopterus annectens. Next base: position 745,182,014 of record NC_056747.1, on the reverse strand, counting down.
TTGACTATGTTAGCTTTTTTATAGTAGTGGGAGAATTACATAGGAAATTATGACATTTTGAGTGTAGATAATCCAAGAAAGAGTAGAAATATTGGATTATCCAAATTCAATTACAACCTGTCTATGCAAGCAGCTAATAGTGTGGATGTCAGAGCTATCAAAAAGATTATAACTAACAAGTGGAGAATTTTAAAAAGTAATTCTGAAATAGCCAGGGTTGTAAGAGATGCTCCTATTTTTGTGCAAAAAAGTGGGAAATTATTTAACAACTACTTTCAGTCAAAGCTAAGCACAAGTGAAAAGATTAGTACTAAAACTGGCATATTTAAATGTTACAGTTGTAGTTTTTGTGACTATCTTTATAATGATATTGAAGTGATGATGAATAATATGACAGTTAAAATCAAAGGGAGATATACATGCAGATCTAAATATGTTGTGTATTTGGTTAAGTGCATGCCATACATTTCATTTTATATAGGGAGTACCTCCAGGGAGTTATACAAAGAATATATGAACACAAATATGCTATGTCAACAGGGAATGAGAGCAATGCACTTAGCAAACATTACGAAACAGGGAAATGCAAGGTTGATTTACAGTCTTTGTATTAGATCAAAAAGAAAGATATGATAGTAAATTAAATGATGAGGATAAATTAGTGTATAAAGAATACCAGTGGCAAGTGAGACTCAATGCATGTTATCCAGCTGGTTTAAATAACAAGGAAGACTTTGTAGAATATTTAAAACACACGGGGGTTAAACCATTGATTTATAGTTTTATTTAAATCATGTGACTTTAAGCTATTTAAGATGTGATACAAGTAACTTTACTCAGTCTGAAGAAATCCATACAGTGGACAAAAGCACTTACTGAATTTACTTGAGATGAATTTTAGTTTATTCTAAGTAATTGAAGTTCTTTGGCTTTTAAGACGGTTTCTTTTTTTTTGTAAATTTACAGTTCGATTGCTTTTTGAGAGTTTTTTTGATTTTTCAGTAATTATGGAAAGCCAAATGAGTTCCACTTTCATGATACTGCCCTCAGGTTTTACCCAACACAATATACCAAATGGATCTATTGTTTTAAAACAGGATGGGTGTGTAACTAGAGCAGCTGTACCCAAAACAAATAATGTAAATATGGTTAGTCATAGAATTTATGATATTCTAGCAGGTTGTTTAGCAGCACCTGTAGATCCACTTAGTGTTGCTGAAAACATGGATGCAGTTAATCCAGCATTTAATTTAAGTAAGACTTTTTATAAGCTGGAAAAAGACTTATTGAAATCGGAACATCTACAGTAGGACAACCATTATTTTGAGAACTGCCTGCTAGTGAAAAAGGTACCTAAAGGGTTAAGGATTTTCAAAAATGCCTGTTGGTGATGATTATCATAAAGAATTTTTGGACAAATGGGTGGAACTTAGCCAAAAGGTTGGTTTGCAGTACATTGAGATGTTGGTGAATTTTAACAAAGGGAAAATGGAAACTTTAAAAGAGTAAATACTTATTGTCTTTTTTCTTTAAAAGACAATACAACAAGTTGAAACTTCGATACTAAATTTAGCTTGATACAAGACAAGCTTATTAAAGACAATGAAGTACTTAACAAAACAAAATTAAAGAAATTCCAAAGGGACCATATTGAAAATGAAGGAGTAGCATATCCGCATTATGGTTCCAGATTGGTTGGTGAGCAAAGTGTAGGCAGTACCAGAACAACAGGAAATGACATCATTCCTATGGAAAGTGGAAATGAGAAAGGAGTAAGAAGATTTGAATGTATAGCACAGTAGAATGGTGATAACAAATCTGCACTTCAGAATCCTCCATTGAATAACCCCAGCAACTTTGGCTATAACAGCAGCTGGAACAAATCACATGCCACAGCACAGAGGACAACAGAAAATGAACTGGAAAGGATGGAGGTAATATTGGAGAGGATAAAACATATTAATGACAACAGTTTTAAAACAGTTAATGTATCTTCCTTGTGTTTAGATAATGATAAGTGCAAAGTCTTAAGTAAAGGATGGAACTTTGTCCCTGCAAAAAGAGAAGGCAAGTGTAATCCCATTAATTGTTTCTGGGAGTATGTTCAATAACTGAACTTTAAATTTCTAAGTCAGACTCACAGTCATCTAAGGATTTTTATAGACATAGTATCTTTAACCCACCTTTAAAAATTGAATTAGAAATGTTTTCAACTATGACTGAATTACAACTTATTGAAATGTGTAACAATAAACCTGTTAATAAGCATTATAACCTCTCTGACAAAGAGAGGAAAATCTTCTTCAACCTTGTTAAAAATAACAATATTATTATTATTACTAAGGCAGGCAAAGGCAATGTATTAGTTATTTTAGATAGACAAGATTATGATATCAAGATGCTAGAGTTATTATCTGATGTCAATCACTACAAATCAATTTCCTTTTCAGAAGTGAAAAAGGCATATTCACTAATAGAGTTTTATAGAAGACTGATATAGTAGTGGGAGAATTACACAGGAAATTAGGAATTTTTTTAAGGGTAGATAATCCAAGAATGAGTATATTTGGATTACCTAAAATACATAAAGATTTGGATAGCTTCCTACTCAGACCAATTACAGCTGGTAGCAAGACTAAGACTAAGACAGAAGGAATGGCTATTTTTGTTGATAAGTATCTACAAAAAGTGGTTGAGTGAGTTACTCATATCAAAGGCACTTTTGATTTTATGACAAAATTAGAGAGTTTAGATATTTATGATACTGACATTTTAGTAACATTAGATATTAGATCTTTATATACTGCCATTCTAAATGAAGAAGGAATGGATGTGTTGAGATGTGAGCTTATTAACTCCAAGCTTTTTTCTGTCCACACAGTTAAGCTAATAATAGAAGCTCTTGATATCATTTTAAGTACAATTATTTTGAATTTAACATGAAAATGTATTGTCAAACAAATGGAGTAGCTATGGGGGGCTGCAATGGCACCTAGTTATGCAAATGTTTTTATGCACTGCTGGGAGAAAGTTAATATGTTAAACAGTGACTTTTCTAATTATATTTTAATATACAAATGTTTTATTATGTGTTTTTAGTTTGGAGGGGAAGCACTTAATTGTTGAATTGTTTTATATGCATATTAACATTGTAAGTTTTTGGATGTTACTGTTTTCAAAGAAAGGGGTAAGCTTATCACTAAGATATACAAAACAGAAGTACAAAATAATGTATACTTGGATTTTACAGGTATCTACCCCCAGAAAAACTAATGCTAATGAGAGCTAATAGGCTCACCAAGAAAGATGAAGATTTTTTAGTTGAAGGAACTAGTTTGTGTAATAAGTTTATAAGTCAAGCTTATTCTAGTTAGCTAGACTAGTGAAAGAAAAATGGATTGAAGTACTTGATGTCAGAAAATGAGGCATTGTTTAGTTTGCTAAACCTAATGAATTCAATTGCAACCTATCTATTGCAGTAGCTAATAGTGTGGACACCAGGGCTATCAAAAAGATTATAACTAACATTTGGTGAATTTAAAAAAGTAATTCTTAAATAGCCAAATTTGTAGGAGATCCCCCTATTATTGTGCAAAAAAGAGGGAAACGTTTTAAGAACTTCTTTCAGACAAAGCTAACCATAAGTGAAAAGATTAGCACAAAAACTGGCATATTTAAATGTTACAGTTGTAGTTTTTGTGACTATCTTTATAATGATATTGAAGTGATGATGAATAATATGACAGTTAAAATCAAAAGGAGATATACATGCAGATCTAAATATGTTGTGTATTTGGTTAAGTGCATTACATGCATTTCATTTTATATAGGGAGTACCTCCAGGGAGTTATACAAAGAATATATGAACACAAATATGCTATTTCAGCAGGGAATGAGAACAATGCACTTAGCAAACATTACGAAACAGGGAAATGCAAAGTTGGTTTACAGTTTTTTTGTATTAGATCAAATAAAAAGATATGATAGTAAATTAAATGTTGAGGATGAATTAGGGTGTAAAGAATGCCAGGGGCAGGTGAGATTGAATGCATGTTATCCAGCTGGTTTAAATAACCAGGAAGACTTTGTAGAATATTTAAAACACACGGGGGTTAAACCATTAACTGATTTATTGTTTTGTTTAAATCAAGTGACTTTAAGCTATTTAAGATGTGATTCAAGTAATTTATTCAGTCTGAAGAAGTCCGTACACTGGATAAAAACACTTAATGAATTTACTTGAGATGGATTTTAATTTATTCTGAGTAATTAAAGTTCTTTGCCTTTTATGACTGCTTTGTTTTATTTTTTTGTAAGTTTGCAGTTCAATTGATTTTTTGGGAGTTCCCTGTTAAATGCTTTTATCACATAAATAGTCTCAAATATAATGTCACAAAATGTCTCATTGTTAATAAGAATAAATACTCTTCCCTCATGTGCTTTTACACCCAAAGGAGCTTCTAAATTGTCCCACACTTCACACCTGTCCATTTCTTTGTCTTCTTTACTTTGAATCTTTACCACATATTTCTGTTTTTCATTTTATTCTGCCTTCTTTTCTGCTACTCCACTTTTGCCTTCTTTTACTTTCTTTGCGTATGTTTTCTTTTCCATCTCACCACTATTCTTCAGGATTATCTGTGAACCCTTCTTTTGAATTTTCTCTATAATGGCTCCCCAGGAAACATCTCCTTCATTTTCTGGCTCACTCTGCACCACAATTTATTTAAGTAAATCATACCGCAACCCTCCTGACTGAAGGGTTGTAATTATACATCCATCATTTGCTGACTCATCTCCATCAACAGGTTTCTTTTAAACATTTCCTCAGAATTTTGCACACATTCTCCAGTCTCTGTATTTGCTTCCTCATTCATTTCTTTCACCACTCCATCATCTCCTTCTCTCTCCCTATTTCTCTGTGCTGCCTCTGTATCTGGAATGGAAACAGAAAGTGCTCCTCCAAAATGGGTATCACTTGCAACAATGATGAGCAATGTAAGTTCCACAGTGTTCCAGCAAAATTTCCTTTAGTCAATATGAATAATACCTTGGATCACCCCTGAAAAGAGGTCCTAGTCATTGTCCTAGTAGGAATAGCCAAAGTATAAATTAATAACAATAAATAAATAAATAAAATGAATTTATTTGCCTAGTACAGGATGTGTAAATAGAATACAGCTCTAACTTGGAACAGTGGTATACATTTGTAGAGCAACTAGCCAGTTACTAAGACGGAAAGTAGTGAAGAGAATGGTAGGGGTATAACACGATTTTGTGAACACATAAAGATCCTAAAGGAAAAATGCATGGAGTATTATGGGAAGACAGTTTAAGAAAGGGCACATGGACTATAATAGGAAGGAGGAAGGAATTGCATGGAGTGCAATATAAAGGGGGATGGAGAGGACATAGACTCAGAGTATAATAGGAACAGAGGGAAAGGGAAAGTTTGTGGAATGTAATAGGAAGTGGGGAAGGAAAACTGCATGGAATATAACTGGAAGGCATGGAAAGGGATAGCACATGAAGTATAATAGGAAGAGAAGGAAAGGGAGAGTGCTAAATGTAATATGAAGAGAGGTAAAAAGTGTATGGAGTATAGTAGGAAGAGAGGGTAAAGGAGTCAGTAGAAGATCTTAGAAGACAGTAACTGCACAGGGAATTCTTAGAGTCTAGTAAGTAGGCAGTAAACGGGAAAGAAAGAGAGAGAAAATGTTAATAAATAAAGGAGTAAGGCAAAGAGTGTCAGGTCAGGTTGTTACGGAAGCAGAAAGATTACTAGATGTTTAAGATGGTTTTTGGAGTGATGTTTTAAAGAGTTAATAGTGGGAGATTGGGAATACTTACCTTATAAAACATTTCTTTAATACTTGACTCCTAGAGGTACCAAATAGAGAGAAAGGAGGGCAACTTGAAGATCTCTGGATGCATCTGCCTATTGAATTTGAATTCCATTTGGCTTGCTTTCATTTATATTATCTTGTTGACAAAATTACCGAGGACATCCTTTTTGATGAGGACCTTGTTTTACCTTTCTTTTCTAAATCAACAATAACGTGATCTACTGACTGAATGAGCAAGAATTCTTCTGTCACTGATGCCTTCAGTAATTTTGCTGTAATATCCTGATTATAAAACCATGGTCTAATCCATGTTAATCTTCTCAGAACTACCCATGATTTTACAATTCTTGCTGGGGTTTTCTCAAGATTGTATACACATTTTACTATATGCACTTCTAGTTTTTCTACTGAAGCATGGTTTTAGCAGTAAGATTACTCATAGGAATAAACTGCACAATTTCTTGAATCACATCTAGACAGGAGCTTTAATAGGGTCATAGCTGGTTTCTAGGCTATTGGCCAAGATCCATTCTAAGCCTAGCAAAGCTTATCCCAAATTTAACAAAACATTGCTGACACGTGTCAGTACCCCAAGGAATGTTATGGTTATGAAATATGTACTCAACAAACCTTCATAGGCTGCCCCTGTCCATTAGGGACACAGATGTAAAACAAGAGGTAAACCTGACATTTTCTAATCCATTGTTTCAAGTTACCTTTGAAAATGGGATGAGCTTTGCTTCATATGGACGGGAAGCCTTTTCCAGAGAAAGAGAAACTAAGTGAGATAAACAGGTTAACTAACTTAGTAGAATAAAAACAAAAGTGATATATATGAGCTTATAATGAATAATTGCTGGTGAGTTTGACTGTAACAAACTCATTGCCAATTATCATTAATTGCAACTAAAATCAATGAAAAAAGTAATAAATGTAAACCAATAGGTTACATTTGCAATTACAAAAACAAAAACAAAAAAATAACTTTTATGTGAGAGACTTAATCCCCCATACACCAGGAAACTGAAAATGCTAACTTCAATGTCACACAAACAAGAAGAAATGGGAAAAAAAACAGGAATTGTGTAATTGCTGATATAATGAACTTTGACTGTTACACAATTCGACCAACTGTACTAATGAAAAACACCAGTTTTTCAGCATGCAATGGATTGTGTGCAGTGGTAATGCATATATATATACATATATATATATATATATATATATATATATATATATACATATATATGTAGAGAGAGAGAGAGATACATTTTGGCATCCTTTCAATTGTCATACTGTGATTCTGGACATTTGTTAATTTTAAAATACCTTTAAAAATCTAGTATAGATGTGGTACTGCCCAGTTTGCATCTGCAAACCCCCACCATCTCTGTCTATCTCTTTTCAGGAGAGAATTCTCTACAGGCTAACTGAAAACCCTCCTGTAAAATTGAATGTCACCAGAATTAAATATCTCCTGAGGGGTGTGGACTGAGAACTGAGGCAAAGAATCCTCTTTATCTAAACCCTTAAAAACAGAAGTAATCCAGAGGGCTTGAGTGAAGGTGGGTATCCTACCTGTGATCCAGAGGGTGACAGAACTAACAACCTTGTTGAAGTTTTCAGTAGTTTATTCAGTTAAGTATGTAGCTGGATGAGTATTCATTAACTGAAGAAACTACAGGAAACTTCAACAAGGTGTCTTTGTTTCTCCCACAGACTGGGTATAAAGATAGAGTCTCCTAGATCTGCTAGTTAAAGTGATTTTATCTGGACTAATCCTTTATACTCTGTTCCGTATCTAAATCTTGAGGAGAAGTGGAAGGTTTACTATTATATAGTCGACACTCAAAAGATAGACCCACCTGAAATGTCGACTAAAATGTTGAACACGGAAAAGTCGAGAATGTCAGAATGTCACAACCACACTTCCTATTGTGAATTATAACTTTCTTGACATCCGTGGTGTGCAGTCCGACACTGCACACCACGTGATGTGATGATTTTATAGGGGGGCAAGCCCCCTGCACCCCCTGTGCCCACCACACTCCCTGCACATTATATATTCCAACTCTGAGATTGCACTACAGTGGGGGAAAGGGTAAATTTCCCGACCTCCACTGTACCGCGATCTCTAGTGACAATATCGACTTCATCTGTGTGAATGCACTGCGCATTCACTGAACTGTGATTTGCACAACTGAAGGTTCAGCAACATGGGTCAGCCAGTCATTATTCAACATCCCATGGTCGCCGAACCTTCCCTCGAAATTTTTAATGTAAAGTGAAGTGGAGTGTACCTGAATCCTATAAAAATATGCATCACTCTATAAAATATGTTATATAAAATGCAGCTGACAGAGGAGTACTAGAGGATGTACTCTAGAAAACCTGCCACATTCTTGGGCTAAAACAATGAATGGGGCAAAATGTCTAGGGGTCAGCAAAAGTTGGCCAAGAACTCGGTGACTACTCAGTAGAACAGGACTGAAAAAAGAGGCATCCCCCCATATGAAATGTTGCATCTCACCTTGTGCTATGGTATAAAATTGAAACTGAAAAAAGAAGAAAACAAAGAGTAGATGAAACACAGGTGTTTCTGCCTTTAATAACTACTAGAATAGCTATCAGACAAGCAGGTAAATCTGCACACAGGTTTCTGCTGAACACTTTGTTAGCTAACATTTTTTCTGTTTCTTGGCAGTAGCCACTAATGACTCTTGACAAGGGAAAGCCCAGGTCAGCAGCATCTGAGCATGGCAGTAAGATGAGGGATCTGATCTGTCTTAACCCTGCCAATGATCTCTAGGTTTCTGCCATCTCCCTCTGTATTGCTTCTGCCCTACCAAGGCAAAAGTGTGCATGACTTGCTTTTGAGTCATTCCATCTGCAGTTCAGTCAGTGGAGGCCCTGTGGGCGTTCACAGCAGTACTGGCTCATTTTTCAAATGACTGGCTTGCTGCAGAAGCAGGTTTTCTCGGGCTCCCTCTGTGCTGTGTAATGGCAGATTTAGGCCACACAAATATATTCCCCTCTGCCCAGTGGATGCTGTAGCAGGAAAAGTAAGTGAACATCTGTAACAAGTTCTGATCTGAGACTGTTTACAAATAATATAGCAGAAAGATCAAAAGCAGGATATGGGTGATAATTGCAGAACCAAATATTAATACCAGGGAGGATGGTGAAATCAAACAGCTTGTCTTCTGTTGGCTGTTTTGCCTTGTTTAATTCTTTTTTTTTACTTCTCTGTGTACAGAAACCAAATTAATATTTTCACAGCATGTAATTGCTTTGTTTGCTCACAAACTCGTCTTTGTTTTTCTCTTTCTTTCTGTTTATCTACCTAGCACAAGATAATTGGTAAAGGGACATCAGACCCTTTTTTATTAAGAGGTGCAGAAGAGTATAGCCTTTGACATGGTAGTTACAGCTTTTCTGCATTTTTGTCCAATACAGTATATACATAATTCGTTATCCTCTGTTTACCTAGCCTTTAAATATCACATCACATCACATCATGTCCAGCAAAAACAGACAGTCTGCTTATCTGTTCTGGCTGATACACAGACCTTGCATCTTTCATCTGACCTCATTGGAGCCCCATTTTTACTTCCAGAAATCCTTTGACATCTTGAATGAGTTTTGTTTTCCATCATCCATTCCAGTAGCTCATTCCACACATCCACTACTCTTTCCATAAAGTAATACTTCATTAGGTCAGTATGGGAGCTAATTTTGCTTTCTGTATTTATAGTTAGAAATCCCTCCTGTCCTCCATTTTTCTTCCAGTCTTATTCACTCGCAAAAGGGTCCTGTACATACAGATGAACAATATATTAACAAATATAAGCACCACAAAATAAGAAAACACAATTTAAATGGAAGGTATCTGTTGCCATGGCCTTACAAAATGTAACAGAAGAAAAAACTGTATCCCATCTCACCACTACCTCCATGAACACTATCCCTTGACTCAGGCATCAGCACTCGTTAGAAACACATGGCATTAAGTCATTAGCTATGCACACTGATTTGCATATGGAGTGCACTGCTCTCAAGTTTTTCATTAATGGTAAGATTATTAGAACATTTTGTATATCTTCCAAGCAATATGCTGGCTTGTTGCAGTCCATTATAAAAAGCTTAAACTTTTACTTCTTTGTTTGATTCCCTGAGCCTCCACTTATATACAGCATGATATAGGTAACCTGCAAATGTTGGACCCATCACAGTTCAACTTTGTTAAAGGAAGGTCATGCCTATTAAATCTGATGGACTTTTTTGAGAGGGTTACCAATGCATTGGATGAAGTTAAGATTGCGCACACAGTTAACCTCGACTTGGCCAAGGCTTTTCATACAATACCCCACCCAGGCATTACAGACAAGCTCACTTCTGGATAGCCAACTGGTTCGATGATAGAACTGAGGAGGTCAAAATAGGTGAGGCAACCTCCACTAAAAGACCAGTCACTAACAGAGTCCCCAGGGCTCAGTACTGGGGCTCACTCCTTTTTGGCATCTATTTTGCTGAAGGTTTATGGCAGATGATTGCAAGCTGAGAGTTATCATTGACTCTCCTGCAGATACTAGCATTCTTCAAGAAAGTCTATATCTGACTAAGCAAATGGTGCCAAAGCCATGGTGTTAAACTCAATGCTAAGACACGCATAAGTTTACCCTTTGGGAAGTCAACCATCCTGGCTAATTACCAGGTTGATAACACATCCCTAAGAGTCAGCCCATTGGTCTGGGATCTGGGTATGCACATAGACAGTAGCCTTACTTTCGACCATCACATGGTCACACAGTGGTGAGGAAATCCTTTTTATGTTGTGCAACTTATAAGTAAGGGCACGGCATCTAGGTCCAAAGATATCATTATCCCATTGTACTCTGCCCTTATCAGACCAGTCATAGAGTACATTGCTCCCTTTGGTATGTACCTGACCAGGCATTTGCAGAAACTAGAGTGACCTCAGAGGTTCTTACAAAAAGAATACAAGGTGTAACAAACCTGCTTTATGCAGAACACCTTAAAGCAAATTGCTGAGGGGTGATCAATGCCTGGCTTACAAGGCATCTGCAAACCCCACACTTGTGAATCTCCTACATATTCATAAGTCAAACAGTGCAAAAAATAAAAGGTCTAGAGACCTGAATTTTGTCTGTGATTTAAATAGAACATGCTGGATAGCTAGATATCTGTCCCAGAGATTGCCCTTCCTATGAAACAGGCTTACCATCCATGTGAAGCTGAGTTTGTCTGTTACCCAGTTTAAGCGCAACCTAGACAAGTGGATGGGCAATAGGAAATGTACACCATGCCTGGCACCCGTGTCCCTTATGGACAGAGGTAGCTTATAACTGCCTGGCCTTCAATGTCCTATGTAGATACAGGACATCATTATTCTTTCGAGAAAACTTGGCTAAGTTTGCAAAGGCCCACAAGGTCATTAACCTAGTAACAGTCTATGAATCTATGAACAAGTCATTTGACCATGCATTACTCCTGACTCATTTCTGCACAGAGAAGCACTTGTGATTAGATAGTATATCTGGTAAACAAATAAATAATAATAATAATAAGTTCTTTATACCAGGTGACATAGATTGAAACTTCAGATGCCCTCTGCTTTTTTTTTTTTACTTTTGTAGTATAAGCAACAGGCAGCATTGACAAACACTTCAGTCTTTCTTGTATAGCTTTTCAAAAACACACCTAAATGTGCTTTAATAGCTAAACCCAGAAATTGATTGGCAATGTTTTCTTATTTGCTAATAGAGTAACTAAATCATACATTAAGCTGACATATCTGCATCCATGTAAAATGCACTGCTGTGTTTTATCAAAAGCAAAAAGGCAAATGCAGAGGTATAAAGTATACATTATTCCTCTCAAATGGACTTAAATTTGAAAGTGGATGCTATCATTTCATGTCACATTTAATCCCATGTGACCAGCTTAACATTTAAATGTGGACCTCACATTTGGGTAGATGTAGTCATCAGTAGCTATCAATAGTTATAACTCCTCCTCCCACCCCTTAAAAACAAGGGGAGTAAGTAGTTGGGTGTACAAATGGGAGTGCAGTAGCTAGGCTTAAAAAGTCTTAATGGGTCTGTCACCTAGTAACAAATCATAATTCCTGATGAAGGGCTCATGCTAGCCTGAAAGTTTGATTAACTCCAAAACTTATGTCCAAAAGTGTATGGTCCTTGCTCTTCGTCTTTGTGTTTTCTACCAGCAACCTAAAAATCCATGCAGTAGTTAATCATTTAATTGGGAACTTGAGTGGAATCAGAGGAACTATTGTGGTTATAGTTCATTTCCAGTCTTCCAAAGACTGGCCATTTGTAGTGGATTTGCACTGCGGTAAGGTTTTCCTTTACTGTTAGTAGAAAATCGAGCACAAATAAACGGCAAGGAGCTTATAACCTCTTGTTTGTTGGTATAAATGCCTTGTATCTGCCTACCATAGCATCTTAATCTTGTTTTACCTCATCTTGTTGTTAACATAAATGTTTTTTTTTTCATTATTGTTGCACCTAAGAATAAGAAACAACTCTGCTTTGTGACCTTATTTTAAAGTGTCTATTTTCAGTCAGTCAGAGCTGCTTGGAGGCTTTATTTTAAAAGATTTTGGCACATATTTTAAAAACTGTGTCAAAAAGTCTAGTGTCTAAGTTTTATTCACCTACAGGAGGACTGGAGAATTTCCTCAAATGCTTTTCAGTCTTGCTCTGAGCAGACAGTCCTTTTGTTCTTTCCAGTGTAAACCTGTTAACCAAACCTACACAAACCCTGGGTAAAATTAACATACATTAATTTGACATCTAACACAAGGATCAAAAGCGAAAGCAGTCATTCAGTGTTTTCTGTATAGGAACTGCCTCATCAGGATGTCTGTAACTTAGTGGTATTTAATCGCACTGATTTTTCAGAATTATGTATTGGTGTCTCTGCCTATCTACCGTTTTCCTTGGCTCATGTCAGGAAAGTTTGGTTTTGTCAGCTGGATATTATAAAAATCTCAAAGTGGCCACTGTTATATGTCCTTCTGAACTTCACTTCACTGGCACACTGGCATGGACTCATCCCTTCAGTCACAGAGTTGCACCCAGTACCACTGTAATGCCCTGGCACACTGGCATGGACTAATCCCTTTAGTCAGAGTTACACCCCATACCACTATAATGCCTGGTACACTGGCATGGACTCATTTCTTCAGTCACAGAGTTACACCCCTTATCACTATAATGCCCTGGCACACTGGTATGTACTCATCCCTTCAGTCACAGACCTATTCCCCATACCACAATAATATCCTGGCACATTGCCACAAAATCATCCCTTCCATCTCAAAATGACTCCCTAATATTTCTATAATGCCCTGTTACAGTGGCATGGACTCATCCCATATGTCACAGAGATACACCCCGTTCCACTATAATGCCCTGGAACACTGGCATGGACTCATCCCTTCTGTCACAGAGTTACACCCCATTCCACTATAATGCCCTGGTACACTGGCATGGGCTCATCCCTTTGGTTACAAAATGATTTGACAATAACAGTATAATGCCCTGTGCTTAATCAATTTCTGCTGTGCTCTTGGATTTCATTTTCTAGATTCCAACTTCTTGTACGTAAGCTGCCCAGGAACATAAGTTATCTCCAGTGTTGTATTCTCTCATTAACTCTGGTATTACATCAGCTGTTTCCTTGTTGATTGTCTAATACTGCTGAATAGCTCTATCTTATTAGACATAGAGTCAAATGAGGTAGAATCCAGATAATCTGTGTACTGTTTTGCAACTTTCTTTTCCCCCACACACACATTAGACCCAAGAGAACACTATGTCTAACTACACTACATTTTTCAGTATCTTTTCTCATCACATTTTGCTGTTGCTTTATATCTCATCTCATTTCACTATATTGCAGAATACTTGAATTAGTTAACACTGCTTTTTAATCATAATCTTGCTGTGTTATGATGTAGTCTTTCAACTTCCAGGAGCATTACAAAACAGTCTGTTCTTACACATCATAATTCTTGCATTACTTCTGCACACATCTCTACTGTACTGTTACGTAATGTTTCCTCTAACTTGAAGTTTAAAATCACTTCATAATATCAGTAATTATATTTATTTTTAACAATTCAGTTATTCAGACATATCTTGTTTAAATTGTTTTTACTTTTATTATTCTATCATATCTTTTTTGCTAATGTTATGTGTAATGCTGTCTATATATTTCATGCATTTATGCCTGTAAAGTACTTAGTTTTAGGTACTTGAACCTAAAGTACTCTTCAGTACACTGGATGATTTGAAAGGGCTAAGGTAACTAATGTTCACACTTGTGTTTCTGCTTACTTATGCCTTTTATATTAATTTGGCAGGCTACTTAAAGCTTGATTTTTTGCACTGAAAGATTTGTTTGACTGTGAACTGAAAAGACGCACTGCTGGAATAACTATTACCACAGAAAAGCTGTTGATTTTCTTTGGCTTCAAGGAGGAATGGCCCATTCCTGTGTGCCTTGCTCCAACCCACCCCTGGCAAATTCTGTCCTATACTGGGGCAGCTACTAACATAACAAACTATTTTACCCACACCTTATCCTGTAACATCCCACCTTTACTGTTGACAATAGCAAAACATGACAAAACATTGCTTACACAAAACCAAAAGCTTACATGATTGTAAATACAGACCTATGGCAGCTCTCTTAAAACTTTCCCTCCTAAATTGTATCTCTACATCTTTCTGATTGTGAAATATGTATGTATTTATAAACACATAGATATATACAGGTCCCTAGCCTATAATCAACATTGTTTCCACCTAATTCCTAGAAAACCGGTACAACTGATTGAAAGTCAGCTGTTTGCTGAATTGTTGGCTTTTTTGTTCTGAGATTGTGGACATTGGGGATTGGAAAATATGCCCTTTCTCCACTATACTGCAACCTCAGACTTGGTAAATATAATTAGCAGGGTGGTGGGGGCACAGGGGGGCTTGCCCCTCCTGAAAAAAAAACTGTGCATTTTGTTTTATGTTGTTTTTAATGTTTTAGATTTTGAAACTTTTAAGTCTGTGTATAGGAAGTTCACTATCAGCAAAAAACATTAAAATTACTGCTTCAAACTTGTGCTTTATCCACAACAAGTTTGATAACCCTGGCTACATAACAATCCTGACTTTATGGAAATCTTAGTCAAAACCAGAAGACTGCCAATGCCAATCCATGCTGCAGTCCTGAAATGCCTATCAAAGATAGATTCATAAGAGCAGAAATGTTGGAGGGGTTCTACTGTTCATCACAAACAATATTCACTGTACCTTGTTTGCAACATCCCCTAACAGCAATGAACATCAACCCAGTTTTCTTATCTGAGCATGTCTAACCAGTCAATTAAATGTTGAATTGCTCCAGCCCATAAAACTATCCCACCTCTCAGATAGCTGTAAGTCAAGCCCATAAGATGTTTTTCAACTAATATAGCAAAATCAAGC
Source organism: Protopterus annectens (assembly GCF_019279795.1). Taxonomy (NCBI): domain Eukaryota; kingdom Metazoa; phylum Chordata; order Ceratodontiformes; family Protopteridae; genus Protopterus; species Protopterus annectens. Next base: position 745,166,641 of record NC_056747.1, on the reverse strand, counting down.
CAAAAAAATCAAACAATACCCAAAAGCCACAGGAACCGGCTGCCGCCAAGGAAGTCACAACTGCTGTATGTAATCCAAACACTTTGTTTATTGTAGAAAAAGCAAGAGAGTAAAAACGTTGAAAATGACCAAAACAACAACATCTTTGAGCGCTTTCGCTCAGTCAATACCGAGCTTCTTTAGAAATAACAGTTTGCTGCTTCATTCGCCGTCTTTAAATAAGCCAAATAAGTCAATTAATCATATGACCCTTCAGCCCTCGCCCTCTTTTAAAATTGTAACGTGCATCGTGCAACTGTTTAAAATGGGCATAATCATTCATAACAATTAGAACATAAAATACATGATATGTATAAAAAAATACTAATTAATAAAGCTAACCTTCTATATCAAAATGGCACCTTTGTGCCTGTAAGTAACATCTTTAAAACATGCCATACTGGCTTTTCACTCACAGAATCCAAATATACCAATATAAAACATTCCATATAGAATTGTTCTTAATAAAGTTAAAAACATCTACCTTGAACTGGTCAAATTAAAAATATAACAATGTGAAACTGTTAGTGAAAGAAAGTTACTGTTTGTCATTTTTGCATTTAAGTTACCTGTAACACATTGCATTTAAGTTACCTGGCACTTGCTCACTAAGTCAGCACTAAAAAATTAAAAGCACTACACCCTCACAAACTCCCCTTGAGTACCTTGTTCCCCACTGTCCCTTTTTTTCAATTATAAAGGAATTCCCAACACTATTCTAGCATGTCCAAAGGTCAGTTGTCAATCTCCTCTCCGGTCCAGCTGGTGAATCTGGGAATCTTGAGGCAATGTTACAACTGCCTCATGTACACAGACAACCCTCTCCTCCTCCCAACAAATTCCAACACATGTGAGAGATGCAACCATATAGCCAAACTGGAGGCTAAGCTCTCTCAACTCAGTACTGGCGTAACCAGTCAAGAGGAGAAGGAAACCACACTCACTACAATTCCAGTCTCACATAGACCTACCACGACAGCAAACCAAACACATAAATACACAAAAACATACTCGGAGGCTCTAAATAAAAATCTGCCTAAACAGCAGAGACCTCCAAAGCAGACACCCAAGCAACCGCTACCCCAAAACAAAACACGTGCAACACATAGCTCACAACGCCAGTTTGCTGAACAGTCGCAGCCCTTAAGGCTAAACAACACACCTGATGCACTTGTAATAGGTGACTCTATCGTCAGGCACACTGACGTCCCGCTCACCAGGCTGAAGAAGAAGAAGGCCACAGTGAGCTGCCTGTCGGGCGCTAGGATCCGCCACATAACACATGCACTCAGGTCACTCCAAGGCAAGTACAAATATGACTCAGTCATTGTCCATGCTGGTGTGAATGACCTGAGATGTACCTCCCTGGACTACATGAAAAGAGACATAGAGGAGCTCTCTGAGCATGTAGCCTAGGCCGGTATGACCCTGACCTTGAGTAGCATCTTACCCTCACCAAGAATGATGCCACAATATGAAGACAAGATGATCAATTTCAACAATTGGCTTAAGTATTGGTGTCATTCAAAGGGGATCCATTGCCTGTCAGCCTGGGATGACATGCTCGACAAGCCACGATGCTTCGCTAGGGACGGCTTGCACCTGTCACCCCTGGGCTTTCAGATATTGGCAAAGGCTCTTGCTACCCCCATAGTGCCTTTTTTAGGCAAGGCTCAAAAGACAAACCCACCTACATAGGTATCGCAAGGGATAAGAAACTAAGAGTAATGCTACTCAACGCCAGAAGTCTAAACCTCAAGATGCACGCACTCGAAACTCTCCTCAGCATGGAGAACATCAATATCTGTGCAGTAACAGAAACCTGGTTCAAGGCTCCCGAGAGCACCCCAGCACTACCAGGTTATACCTCATACCATGCTTTTTGGCCCTAAAACTTGGACCGAACCACAAAAGGAGGGGGAGTATCAATATTCGTCAAAGATACCCACACCTCCAGGGTGGTGGCACAGTACAAAGCATCAGAGACTATCCATGTGCAACTAACAGTGGGTAAAACTGCCTTCCATTTTATAGCCTGCTACAGACCACCCTCCCAAACCCAGGAACCCCACTCGGCCTTCCTGAGAACACTGGAAAATATGAAGATCTCTCCAAACACCATTATATTGGGCGACTTCAACTACCCAAACACAGACTGGGAGCATTACTCTAGCTCCAACACCCTAGCCCAAAGGTTCCTAGAATTTATAAACTCAAATGCTATGGAACAACTTGCTACCACTCCCACAAGAGGGGAAAACATACTGAACCTGATCATCACCAACATGGGGAATCTATGCTCCAGACCAGAAGTGTATCCCTCACTGGTAAGATCAGACCATAAACTAATCTCACTGGATATTCACATCCCGACCCCACCCCCTGCCCAGAAAACCACAGTGAAAAACTTCTCTAAAGCAAATTTCACACTCCTCAAAACCAAGGTGGAATCCTTCAAAGCCCCCGGGCCTGTGGAAAATACGGCCCAGACCACAGAATCCTTTATAAATGCATTCTATGAACACCTTCAGGAATGCATGGATCATGCAATCCCAGATAAAACCAAGACCCAATCCTCCAAAGGCAGACGTCCTGTCTGGTGGACCCCAGCCATAAACAAGCTATACAATAGAAGGAGGAAGCTACTACATGATAGAGCAAAATCCCAAAAAGGGAAGGCATCTCTGATCAGTATTAGCAAAAAACTATGGGCACTCATAAAATCGTCTAAGGCCAGCTTCGAGAGAAAAATTGCACAGGACACTAAGGATAATCACAAGGCTTTCTTTAGTTATGTTAGGAACCTGGGTGGGAATTCCCAGATATGCTCAGAATTAGTCCAAAATGACAAAAAATACACCGAACACACAGACATTGCCAACATCCTAGCTGACAGGTTCAGCGCAAACTTCTCCCCCCTCCCCACCAAAAGGGCGAATATCTATCCCAGCAGAGTGCTGCCCCCCTGACATCTCAGATGCTCAGGTAAGAGCCGCCCTCTCCAAAGCAAAAAACACAGCATCAATGGGACCAGACGGTGTCCCGGGCTGCGTCCTACATGAACTCCAAGAAGAGCTAAACCCAAACATAAAACTACTGTTCAATCTCAGCCTTACTACAGGATATGTACCCAAAGAGTGGCGTACAGCAACAGTGGTCCCTCTCCACAAAGGTGGTGCCTCAACGGATCCTGGAAACTATTGCCCCATAAGCCTGACTAGCTTGGTCTGCAAAGCTATGGAAAGGATCATCATGGACCTCGTAAATAAAGATATTGGGGACCTACAGTCACTGGATCCTACCCAGTTCGGCTTTGTTAAGGGCAGATCCTGCCTCTTAAACCTGGTCGATTTCTTTGAAATAGTCACCAAGGCCATTGACGAGGGGAAGGTGGTCCACACAGCCTACCTGGACCTTGCAAAAGCCTTCGATACAATACCCCACTCGGGCATTATAGATAAGTTCACCAGCTTAAATATAAACCCTTATGTCACTAGATGGGTTGCAAACTGGCTCAAGGACAGAACCCACATGGTTAGAATTGCTGGAGCCATGTCAGACTCCAAACCAGTTGCAAGTGGCGTCCCACAAGGCTCAGTCCTGGGACCTCTCTTGTTCGGTATATATTTCTCGGAGGTACAGGCAAATACGGAAGGACTGTGGCTGACCAAGTTCGCAGATGACTGCAAACTGGGTGCCATAATCGACTCTCCAGCTGACATAAGCATCCTCCAAAAGGGCCTCATAGAAACAGACAACTGGTGCCAGAGCCATGGCCTCAAGCTAAATGCCAAAAAGTGTATAGTCATCCCCTTTGGCAAAAACAAAGTTCCCACAAATTACCACATAGGTGGTAATCCATTAAGTACAGAAGAAGTAATTAGGGACCTGGGGACCCAAGTTGATAGCAATCTCTCATTTGACAACCACGTGGCCAAAGTGGTTAGAAAAACATTTTATATAGTCCACCTAATCATGAAGGGATTCACATCTAGATCAGGGGAGGTCATCATGCCTCTTTACTCATCCCACATCAGGCACATAATTGAGTACAATGCCCCTTTTGGGATGTACCTTACCAGACACCTGCATCAACTGGAAAGACCCCAAAAGTACCTCACCAAGAGGATCAAAGGGCTCAAACAGATGCCATATGCTGCCTGGTTAAAGAAACTCCAGCTCTACTCAGTGGCATACCATCTGCTTAGAGGCGATCTGTGCCTGACGTATAAAGCCATGTCCAACCCGGAATTAATGGACATGCTGCACCTCAGAAAATCCAAATCCCATCGAGCTATGCGCTTGAGAGACTTGAACCTCAGCACTGAAATAAATAGGACATGCTGGAGGGACAGATTCATAACCCAGAGGCTCCCTTCACTCTGGAATAAAATCCCAGTCCAGGTTAGGCAGAGTCCCTCATTGACTCTCTTCAAGAGGAATCTTGATGAGTGGATGGGAGATCGTAGGTTTACCCCGGGTATCACTTCTGTGTCACTGTTAGACAGAGGCACAGTATACTAACCTCGAAAAAGGGCATAGCAAAATGAATTTAAAATGGGTGGTGAAAGCCAAACACACTCTGGCTAGGCTTATAAATGCCCTAGGGCAGATAGCCTAGTATGAACCTATGAACCTATGAACCTATAACCTAGCCATTCTGAATTTCAAAACACTACTGATATTAATGTTCTCATTCAAACCAGGAGCCTTCCCTGAATTTAACTTGAGCTACCAGAATAGTTCACGATATTCAAGCCTGGCTTTCCAGTTACCACCTCTCAAGTCCGGTGACACCTGCTCCAACACCATGAACTTTAAGTCCATGTGTTCACAGACCTGGGAGTGTTTGAAAAAAGCATTGTTCTCCTTCCCCTTAGAGACATCATAAAGATGCTCATACACTCTTCTCCTCAATTGTCATTCCATTTTGCCCACATAGAAACTACAACAACTAACATACAGATCCCTAAATAGACCACCCCTTTTGTTCCACAATTAAAATAATCAGTGGATTTCACCCTAAATTGTCTAGAAGAGATGAACAACATGTCTTGGTTGACCATAAACCTACATTGTTTACAAGCTTCACATTTAAAGGTACCAACTTTTTTCTTGACTGTTCCTAATTTAGACCCTACTCGTTTTAAAAAAGTTCCTTCAAATTCGTATCCCTTTTCCTCACAAAGTGAGGACAAGCCGGGACATAATTTTTGACATCATCGTGAAGAGTCAAAATAGGCCAATACTTTGAGATAATCTGTTCAACCTTATGAGAGTTAGTGGAAAAGTGTGTATAAAGTTATTCTTATGATCAACTTGGTCTGACCTTGTTACGTGGTCTACAGTGGGTAGGCCAGTTCCTAGCAGAGGAAAATACTTAGTCCCTATATGCTAAAACGTCCTGCACCATGTTATCAATCAAGGTCCTGGGGTACCCCTTTTCTTCAAACAATAACGTGATAGTGTGAATTTAAGCAACTTATGACCCTTTTAACGCAGCTTTCTAGCAGCATATGTGAAAAGAACATGGAACTGAGTGCAGCGTTGCCAGATAACCAGCTACAACTACCGGAGCACCAGAGGAAGCGTGTCACATGTGTGGTGCCAAACGCTGTTCCCAGCATGGATGAGGAATCTCCCTCTAACTTCTTACAGAGTGAAGGGCAGTCATCTTCATCCCGTATAAGAATGGGCACGATACAGAGAACTTGAACCGAGGATAATTACAACGAATTCAACTTTAATGCTTGGACTGCCAAACAGTTCTACTTTAATCAAGGTACTGCTAACGTTTGTATTGAGGATAACTTTAATAGATTTAAAGACAAGTTATATGCTTTTAAAAGCAACCAGCTTGAGATTGACTATCTCAAGGAATGTGTACAGGTTAACCGAGTTCCTAAGGGGCTCCGCATTTTCAAGTTCCCTAACAGCGCACAGCCAGGGACTATTTTCTATGACCAACTATGTCAGATTTTTGACAAAGCGGGAATTGAAATGCTTAAACTAATGATTATTGACTATGAAACTAAAGCGGACATTTTACTGAAAGAACTAAATGCCTTGAACTGTAATTTAATGAATGACAATAATTTTATTAGTGTTAAGAAAAATTATGACAATGCATTTTTTGAAGTGGACCAGTTTTGTGTAAAAGTGCTCAACAGAAAGATCAAAAAACTTGAAAGAGATTTACTAGAATACAGAGAGGGGAGAGCGTACCCAGCTCCCAGGGGTGGTGGATGGACTAACAAGGTTGATAATGTGTTTGTGGATAGGGAGAATGGGTCCAATAACAACAATAACAACTATGTAAGACCTGAAATGGAGGGCCCTAGAAGGAGTGAAAGACTAGCTGAAAAGGAAAGGAAGCAGTCTTTCCAGGATTTTCACTATCCCACAATGAGAGGGGGAAGGGGGAGGCATCAACACAGGGGTTGGAACTGCCCCCTGAATTGATGGCCTTGGAGACAACATCTCTTGTGACGGAAACATCACACACAGGGGATAAGCAGCTTATCTTCAGAAAAGGCAATTTCACCATTTTTAAATATACAGAGTTAATATTGACTGACGAATATTTTGATTTGTTTTCAAGGGGGTTTCACTTTCTCCCTTCCCGTCACTCCAACATTGCCAATACATTAATTGACTTGAAATTATTTACTAGACAATTGAATTTAGCCTTATTTTTTAAAGGTCAAACCATTACCAACAAAGGATTGTCTCGACTGAGCACATTTAATCCCCCTACACATCAATCCCTTAAAGTTTTCGAGGAATTGGTAGAAAGGGACATTAGGAAAGCTGAATGGTTTAATAGTTATAGTCACCCTGTGAATATCAGTTACGATGAATTTAAACTGATAGATTTTTTGAAGCAAGAGAAATGCAGAGTGATGAAACCGGACAAAGGTGGAGGTGTAGTTTTAATGTACATGGTGGACTATGTCACTTGTTTATACAAGATGTTACAGGACTCAGATCAGTATGAGCTATTATCACTAAATGAGGTTAACATCACACGTGCAAAAATAGCCTATTACTTGCATGATCACTTATTACAGGGTACCATCAACGAATGCTTATATAACTATTTACATGTGGAAAAGCCAAAGATTCCAGTAATCTTTGGCATTCCCAAGACACACAAAGGGTTAGATCCGATTAAATTTAGGCCAATAGTATCCGGGGCTGGAAGTATTACTGAACCACTAGCGAAATATGTTGATTATACTGTGAAAAAGCTCTTAACATCTATCACCTATATCAGCAAGGATTCCTGGGATTTCCTTAAAGGAAGTGACCAGCAGAAATTTGAAGTGGACCTGTTAATGGTTACCATCGACATTGTAGAACTTTTCCCAAGTATTCCCCATTTGGTAGGACTAGAATGGTTTAGTGAGGTATTAACTACTAAATCTGGCCTCAATAACAACACCATTAATTTAATTTTAAATTTTATGGAGATAATTCTAGAGAACAACTTTATATATTTCAACGGAGAGTTCTTTCGTCAAAGGAAGGGTGTAGCGATGGGTGCCCCTTGTGCTTCATTCTACGCAAATTGTGTGTTGCACTATTGGGAACAGAAACATGTCTTTGAGAGTCAATGGTACAAGTTTTTAGGGCATTATACTAGATATCTTGATGATATTTGCCTTTTGTGGAAGGGTACAGTGGAAGACCTTGAAGAATTTTTGGTGTACATTAATAATAGTACGCAATTTCTGAGATTTACCCACAACATTGACCACGATAAACTTAATTACTTGGACGTGACTTTACTCAAAGACTATAACAACCACTGTTTCCAATCAAGGCTTTATAGGAAAACCACATTCTCAAACTCCTATTTGCACTTCGAAAGTGGGCACCCCTTCTATCAGAAGAAGGGGATTGCCAAGGGACAGATTATCAGGGCTTCGAGAATGTCAAGTACTCTTGAGAGCTTTTTGGAGGAAGTGGACACTATCATGTTATTGTTTGAAGAAAAGGGGTACCCCAGGACCATGATTGATAACATGGTGCAGGAAGTTTTAGCAAGTAGGGACTCAAAGTATTTCCCTCTGCTAGGAACTGGCCTACCCACTGTAGACCACGTAACAAGGTCAGACCAAGTTGATCATAAGAATAACTTTATACACACTTTTTCCACTAACTCTCATAAGGTTGAACAGATTATCTCAAAGTATTGGCCTATTTTTGACTCTTCATGATGATGTCAAAAATTATGTCCCGGCTTGTCCTCACTTTGTGAGGAAAAGGTATACGAATTTGAAGGAACTTTTTGAAAAACGAGTAGGGTCTAAATTAGGAACAGTCAAGAAAAAAGTTGGTACCTTTAAATGTGGAGCTTGTAAACAATGTGAGTTTATGGTCAACCAGGACAATGTTAACTCTGTATAGTTAAAAATGGTGAAATTGCCTTTTCTGAAGATAAGTTGCTTATCCCCTGTGTGTGATGTTTCCGTCACGAGAGTTGTTGTCTCCAAGGCCATCAATTCAGGGGGCAGTTCCAACCCCTGTGTTGATGCCTCCCCCTTCCCCCCTCTCATTGTGTGATAGTGAAAATCCTGGAAAGACTGCTTCCTTTCCTTTTCAGCTAGTCTTTCACTCCTTCTAGGGCCCTCTGTTTCAGGTCTTACATAGTTGTTATTGTTGTTATTGGACCCATTCTCCCTATCCACAAACACATTATCAACCTTGTTAGACCATCCACCACCCCTTGGGGCTGGGTATGCTCTCCCCTCTCTGTATTGTAGTAAATCTCTTTCAAGTTTTTTTGATCTTTCTGTTGAGCACTTTTACACAAAACTGGTCCACTTCAAAAAATGCATTGTCATAATTTTTCTTAACACTAATAAAATTATTGGCATTCATTAAATTACAGTTCAAGGCATTTAGTTCTTTCAATAAAATGTCCGCTTTAGTTTCATAGTCAATAATCATTAGTTTAAGCATTTCAATTCCCGCTTTATCAAAAATCTGACATAGTTGGTCATAAAAAATAGTCCCTGGTTGTGCACTGTTAGGGAACTTGAAAATGCGGATCCCCTTAGGAACTCGGTTAACCTGTACACATTCCTTGAGATACTCAATCTCAAGCTGGTTGCTTTTAAAAGCATATAACTTGTCTTTAAATCTATTAAAGTTATCCTCAATACTTTTAGAACAAACGTTAGCAGTACCTTGATTAAAGTAGAACTGTTTGGCAGTCCAAGCATTAAAGTTGAATTTGTTGTAATTATCCTCGGTTCGAGTTCTCTGTATCGTGCCCATTCTTATATGGGATGAAGATGACTGTCCTCCACTCTGTAAGAAGTTAGAGGGAGATTCCTCATCCACGCTGGTAACAGCGTTTGGCACCACACATGTGACATGCTTCCTCTGGCGCTCTGGTAGTTGTAGCTGGTTACCCGGCAAAGCTGCACTCAGTTCCATGTTCTTTTCACATATGCTGCTAGAAAGCTGCATTAAAAGGGTCATAAGTTGCTTAAATTCACACTATCACGTTATTGTTTGAAGAAAAGGGGTACCCCAGGACCTTGATTGATAACATGGTGCAGGAAGTTTTAGCAAGTAGGGACTCAAAGTATTTCCCTCTGCTAGGAACTGGCCTACCCACTGTAGACCACGTAACAAGGTCAGACCAAGTTGATCATAAGAATAACTTTATACACACTTTTTCCACTAACTCTCATAAGGTTGAACAGATTATCTCAAAGTATTGGCCTATTTTGACTCTTCATGATGATGTCAAAAATTATGTCCCGGCTTGTCCTCACTTTGTGAGGAAAAGGGATACGAATTTGAAGGAACTTTTTGAAAAACGAGTAGGGTCTAAATTAGGAACAGTCAAGAAAAAAGTTGGTACCTTTAAATGTGGAGCTTGTAAACAATGTGGGTTTATGGTCAACCAGGACATGTTGTTCATCCCTTCTAGACAATTTAGGGTGAAATCCACTGATTATTTTAATTGTGGAACAAAGGGGGTGGTCTATTTAGGGATCTGTATTAGTTGTTGTAGTTTCTATGTGGGCAAAACGGAACAACAATTGAGCAGAAGAGTGTATGAGCATCTTTATGATGTCTCTAAGGGGAAGGTGAACAATGCTTTTTTCAAACACTCCCAGGTCTATGAACACATGGACTTAAAGTTCATGGTGTTGGAGCAGGTGTCACCGGACTTGAGAGGTGGTAACTGGGAAGCCAGGCTTGAATATCGTGAACTATTCTGGCAGCTCAAGTTAAATTCAGGGAGGGCTCCTGGTTTGAATGAGAACATTAATATCAGTAGTGTTTTGAAACTCAGAATGGCTAGGTTATAATAACACTAACAGTTTCACGTTGTTATATTTTTAATTTGACCAGTTCAAGGTAGATGTTTTTTAACTTTATTAAGAACAATTCTATATGGAATGTTTCATATTGGTATATTTGGATTCTGTGAATAATTCAGTGAAAAGCCAGTATGGCATGTTTTAAAGATGTTACTTACAGGCACAAAGGTGCCATTTTGATATAGAAGGTTAGCTTTATTAATTAGTATTTTTTTATACATATCATGTACTTTATGTTCTAATTGTTATGAATGATTATGCCCATTTTAAATAGTTGCACAGTGCACGTTAAAATTTTAAAAGGGGGCGGGGGCTGAAGGGTCATATGATTAATTGGCTTATTTGGCTTATTTAAAGATGGCGAATGAAGCAGCAAACTGTTATTTCTGAAGAAGCTCGGTATTGTTTTGGTCATTTTCAATGTTTTTACTCTCTTGCTTTTTCGACAATAAACAAAGTGTTTGGATTACATACAGCAGTTGTGACTTCCTTGGAGGCAGCCGGTTCCTGTGGCTTTTGGATATTGTTTGATGTTTTTCAACTACATACACTGCAACAATTCACTTTTGTTTCGAGACTTAAAACCTTCACTGGGAGACCAAAGCAGTTTTTTACCCTTCTTAATACTTGCAGGGTATTGGTTTCCCAGACAGTAGTTGAAACAAGAAGGCCTAATCCAGCCTCTGGCAATCATACCATCTTTGATTGGTTCTATACAACCTTCTTCTCTAGAGTTTACGCATTCACAGCAGTTGGCTCTTACTTCAGCAAACATTATTCAGTCTTTTTAAACTCTAAAACACAGTAAAATAACAAAAGGTTCATTACTTAATGTGTCCTTGTTAAGGAATGTGATGCTGATATGTGATGCAAATTGGTTTGCACAGACTTTTGTTTTCCTCATAGATTAATAGCAGAATGGCATTACAACATTTTCTTGACATTGTGTACCCCCTTTATTAAGTACTACCCATGAGCTTAGAAAGGCCTTGGTCAGTCACAGAGCTACATGGACAAAGTAGAAGTGCCCTAAATTGCAAGCTGACCAGTACCATTCCATCTGCTTAGGACAAAGTGCAAATAATTGACGAACAGAACCACAGTCCAGATCACAAAACAATACCAAATCTCTTCTTGGCAAATTCCAGATGATTCTGAAAGAGATAAGTAACTTAGCCAGAAGGGACAATCCTAGTCAAGGCTGGTTACTAATCTCCAGTGTTGTAGGCTCTCATTAACTCTTATATTGCATCAGCTGTTTTCTTGTTAATTGTCTAGTACTGCTGAATAGCTCTATCTTATTAGACATAGAGTCACATGAGGTAGAAATCCAAACAATCTGCCTACTGCTTTGCAACTTTCTTTTCCCACACATACACTAGACTCAGTAAGACACTATTTGAGTAACTATACTTGTTTCCCTAGACCCCAGGATAATATCTGAATCTTTAGTGAAGGACTTTTCTTCTTAGTGCTACCATGCCATCAACACAACCACTTCATATTAGAAAGAATATACAATCTCTAGTTTTCAAACTTACCTCCATTCTTTCCAGTCCCCTTAAATTAAAGTCAATGACATTATCTCAGTGAAATATCCTATTATAGCAGGGAGTCCTCTTATGTCATCAGCCCCAAGATTTTTTTTTCTTTCTTTGCTGTACCTCCAAGCATTCTATTTACATCTTTTTCAAAACTGCCACTTTCCCTTCCCTCTGGAATAATGAAAATAATGCACCTGTTTTAAATTAAGTCTCATCCCTTGCCTTTGTGGCCATGGTCATAGCTGAAAAGGGTCATAGGACCAGTTCCCATACCCATTAATAACAAAATAAATGAATGAATAAAATAAAATAAAATACAATGTTCTGTATTAGCTAGATTTAGTCCATTGCTGAAGTACAGTCCCTCAGTACAGAGCATCTGCCTTTCGAACATACTTGTTTCCTGACCAGTGACAAATGTCTAGCAGAAGACAACAGTGGCAGCTTTTTTTTTTTTTTTTTGTATAAAATCTTTTTATTTACTTTTTTTGTCACAATAGGAACAGGATGGAGAGGTGGTTGGCTATATTTTATTTATAACGACTGGAGTGAGATAGGCATTATGAAGTATCATGATCGGTATATATTTAAGTTTTGTAAGGGGAATAAGTTTGGAGGTAAGCTGGATCGCTTGAGTTATTTGTTTGTTTGTGACTGAAGGATCGATTTCCTTCCAGTAACTAGAATAAATAACTTATTTTTGCGTTGTAATTGATAGAATAAGTTTGTAGGAGTTAAATAGTATTTTTTTGTTTGAGGATAGGAGGTTCCATATGGTTTTACAGGTTTGAATGTCATTTGCACTGCTATCAGGATTGTCTATGACATATTGGCTAAGGTCTCGAATTTGCCTTAAAATGATAGTATAGCTTTTAGGGAGCTTTAATTGTGTACTCATTTCAGTGATAGTATTGTTCTTGAAGGGAAATGTAGCAGAGATGCTTAGTTTCTTGAGAAGGAGATACTTGTAACAGTGGCAGCTTTTCTGAAGGGTGTAACCTGTGGGAGTAGTTTACTGAAATTCATCAATAAAGCCAACCAGAATGATTTATCTCATTTTAATTTAAAGATATACTATGCAATGGTATCAGCATTATATCATCAGCATCAATCCCACCTCCAACATAGGTACACTGTATGCATTTCTTTATTCTTAGTCTGTTTTATTTATTTTTTATTTATTTGTTTATTAATTTATCCTTTGTTGAATGGGTTAGTCCCACTAGGATAGTAGCCTCTCTTCAGGGGAGACCCAAGATGGTATTTATACTACTAGGGGAAATTTGGCCAGTGCATTGGGAAACTTCCCCTACTGTTTTTGTATATACGGGACATGTTTCACTGTTACACTTTCTGTCTTCCAGTCCAGACACATATGCAGCTCAGAAAAGCAGGAAGTAGGTTGAACGAACATAGAGGTAGAAAAAGCAAATGCAAATAATTCTGGTGTTTCTGTTGCCGTTGGTCGAACAGCAGAGATGTTATCTTTATAGGAGAAAGAATCGGAGATGAAGCAGACATTTATAAGGGAGGATGGTGCAACAGAGATGATAGAAAAGGTAGGCAAACATTTTCAAGGGCAGGATAAGGTTATGGAAGCATATAATCTGGAGTCAGAAGATTTGTCTCAGCAAAATCTTTCTGTGTCAGAAGTTACAACACAAGATTGTGTTGTTACAACCCTCCAATTAGGAGGGTTACAGGATGCTATATTGTTACACATGGTTAATGAGGGTGAGCCTGATAATGTTAAGGATGTATTGTGGGTAGAGCTGTGGGCCACTCATTGCTAATATTGTGATGGACTGGTGGGAGAAAACAGTATTATTCCCATCTCCTTTTTTTCCAAGTATATTTCTTTATATGTTTGATATTTGGACGATTTATTTGTGGCATGGAATGGACCATGTGATATGATCCCCCAATTTTTGGAATAAATCAATTTGAGTACTGAATTCCTGAAGTTCACTCATGAGTATGATTTTGATAAAATTTCTTACTTGGATGTTATGATCTCTAAGAAGCAGGAAGGGGGTATAAAGTCCACTATTTTTAGAAAACCCTCCTATTCTAATAGTATTTTACACTATTCTAGTAATCATCCTGTTCATTTCAAGAAGGGGATCATAAAGGGGCAATTAGTAAGAGCGGCCCGTATGGTCTCAGAATTTGAGGATTTTCTGGAAGAATGTGAAGAAATGTCTAGAATATTTAGAGAAAGAGGTCATCCAATGGGTCTGATCAATAATATAAAGAGTGAAGTTATTTATAAACAGCAAACCCTGGTGTATAAACCTATTTTGGGTATGTGTAGTAATAGCAATGGGTATGAAGAAATTCAAGGAACAGTGTCCTAGGTAAATGAAGAGAGGGTATATAATAAGGATATGCCTAGTATAAATAATAATAATAATAATAATAATAATAATAATAATAATAATAATAATAATAATAATGGTAAAAACAATAATAATAATGGTAAAAACAATAATAATAATGAATTACTAGGATGAGGTGTACCCTTTTGTCCCCTAGTGACTGCTTATTCTAGGGACATTTTAATAATTCAGGATATTATCAGAGAGAATTGGAATTATATTTTACAAGAAAATTTGGGTAATATCCTGGGGGACTGTCCAAATATAGTATATAGGAGAGGACAGAATTTAAAAGGTATTCTGGAAAGATCTAACAAATGTAGGGTACGAGGAAAAATGGCAGCCTGTGGTATGTGCTCACAATGTAGTCATATTTTGTCTACAACTTACATACAGATTTATGATAAGAGAATATATATCAGGGGAAAATATAACTGCAATTCTCAGGCAGTGGTCTATTTGGCACTATGTAAGGAATGCCCGATGTTTTACATTGGTAAGACGCAACGTAAATTGGCACAGAGGATTTATGAGCACATGTATGAAATCAGACAGACTAATGAGAAAAATGCATTATATAGGCATATTAAAAGATACCCACATCATACCTTTAAATTTGTGGTCTTGGAACAGGTAAAATATAATAACCAGGGAGGACCCTGAAAAGTATATTTAGAGACCAGGGAGACTTGGAGGCAAATTTTTGCCAATGCAAGTAGTTCCTATGGATTAAGTTAGTTAGTTTCTATCACTAGTGCACTAAAATTAAAAGTCTATGATAGATGAGATGTCGGTCAGTATATATACATTTCATGAATTTCACAAAGGTATATTATTTAGTTATGTTGTTATACAAGTTTTTTTGTAAAAGATTTTAACGTGTATATGGTGTTTGTTTTTAACTTTTAACAATGAGAATGTGTTTTTTAATGGAAGTGGATCAATTGGATCTGGGTTTTAATTGGATGGAAGAATCAGCTGCAGATATAAAAATGTAATGGCAATGCATTTATTTGTCTGAAGAAGTCTGGTGATGTTCACCAGTCGAAAGCCCTTATCCAAATAAATTATTTTGTGTGCCTGATACAGCCAGTGCTCAGTTTCATTATTATTAATGAGGGTGAGCCTGACAATGTTAAGGATGTATTGTGGGCAGAGCTGATGGATAGAATACAGAAGGAAGAAGTACAACAGAGTGAAGGAATACAGGTTGGAAAAAAATTGTATGCAGAAACAATTAAAACAGGGATGGATAGTAAAAAAAGAAAGAAAAAGAGTCTGTTTAAACTGCAGATTGAGAAGAAGGAAGATGCAGAGTTAGACAGATATAAGGTATGGTCAGAGAAATTAAGATCTTGGGAATTAAGAATCCCAAAACTCCCAGCCTGGTAGTGATCGGGGCCAATAAAGGAAAACACTCAACAGTAGTACAACAATAATATCCAGTCACACAATGGTATGATTCAACAGTTTAATAACCAAAATTAAGTGCTTTTTTCTCCTCACACTGGAAACTTCTTCAGATAAAACTGCATACAATTGTAAACCCTTTTAAAACAATCATATTACTCACATTGGTTACACAATAAAATAATTAACTAATCTAAAGACAAAATAATACTGTATCTAGGCAACTATTTAAACAATTTAAATTTACACTAACTTGGAAATGTAAAACAGGACTATTAAATAATTGAAGTATTTTAAAATTGTAATTTAAAACAAAAACAATTGCCTTTAATACTTCAAAACTCTAATTTTCAATGCAGGAACAATTGCAAATGATCATTTAAACTGGGACTAACACAGGCATCCAAACATAATTGCCAGATAATTCCCAGTACTCCAAAATAGTTTCCCAGTCCCACCTCTCTTGGGGTTTGACCTTTTCAAAGATTCAAAATTTAAAGTTGGCATGGCTGCATTTACAAGTATGCCTGAATAAAACATTAGTTTCTTCTTTCCTATTAATTTCATATGGGTTCTCATAAATCCTTTGTTTTAAATAATGCTCAGTCTTGCCTATGTAATATGAGTAACAACATAAACAATAGGCCAAATATATCACTCCTTTTGAAAGACAGTTGTAATATCCAGTTGTTGACAAAACAAATTTCAAGCTAGGTAAATACAACTCAGCAATGTTTGCAATAAAGGGACATTGTGGACACATTCCACACTTAAAGTCCCTTTCCTTGGTCTGTCCTGGAAAGGTAACCACTCATGTTCAAAAATGTTCTTCAAGTTGGGGACCTCTATTAAAACTAAATTTCAGTGGTTGAGTAAACATCTTCAAACTGTTTGGCATGGTGGCAAAAAGGTTCCAGTACTTAGTAATGGTTTCCTTAACTATTGTTGTGTCCTGATTGTAATTTAAAACAAGATAGGACTTCTTTTTACATAACACACCAGAATCTATTTGTTCCTGTCTACTATAATTGTGGGTTATACTATTTTAATTATATTCCATTGAATCCATTAAAGGAATATATTTTGTTTCCCATCCCTGTAAAATCTCTTTCAAAGGGTCAATAAGTAAGTTGGGGTGCCCTCTAGCTATAAACAAACTTTTAATAAAATTTAACTCATTTATTAAATCTTCCCTTTGTGTGGCCATGCAAGCAGCTCACACTATCTGAGCGTTTTCAGTGTTCTTCTTTTTGAAAATGGGGATGGTTACTGTTGTAATGTAAAATGAGTTAGAAAAATGTTCTTTCCCAAACAATCTAGATACATATTTTTTGTTGGTAATGATTTTAAAAAATGTTACATCTAAAAATGAATCTCCAAAGTGCCTACATTATGAGTAAAAGTTAAAAAGTCTGTAGTCCTGTTGATATAATTCATAAAATGTTCAATGATGTTAAAGGGGCAATTCCATACCATAAAAATGTCATCAAGAAAATGGTAATATACTGTTATATACTTGTAGTACTAAGAACTGAATACAAAATTTTGCTCCCAGTAAAGTAAAACAATGTTCGCAAAGACAGGGGCACATGACATGCCCATTGCCACCCCGTCCAACTGCTTGTAGTATTCACCCTGAAAAAAATGAAATTATTTTTCAAACTCAATTCCATATTTTCCATAATTAATCTGAAATCATTGTGGGATAAAAAATCTAATTCTGTTAAAACTTCCTCAAACTACTATAGTCCTATACTGTGGGCAGTAACCAAAAAAAAAAGATTTTGAATGTCAATAGTAACAAAACTAAAATTAGGATGAAAAACTAATTTTTCCATTTTAATCAAAAAGACATAAGAATCAACCAAAATGTGTTCATACAAGTCATAAAACAGTTTAGCTTTGTGTCTATAAAAATAGCTAAAGGTTGAGTCTTAGAACCAGCTGACACAACAATAGGTCTCATGGGGGGGAGTTGGACACATCCTTGTGAACTTTAGGGATACCAAGTATCCCAATAATACAAGGTTTTTGAACCATCAAATAGTCATACAATTTTTTATTGATGGCTCCCGGTAATAAGTTGTCTTCCAAAATCAATCTCATTATGAGATATCTGGTAGTATCTACCTTCAGTATTCAGTATCTATAGCATCTTGAGTGACTAAGCCCACTGTTCCATAATAACCACTCCACCCCCTTATCAGGTTTCATAATTCTAAAAATCTCTATTCCTACTCAGATCATACAGAATATCTCTTTTGTCCTGCATCAAATTGCTGTTGTACCATCTTTTGGTCTTAAAAAGTTTTTTATGTCATTTTCCACTAAAGCTTTAAAGTTAATCAAAACAGGGTGAAGAGGTGGGTTAAAGGTACTGTTTTTAGTAAAACATCTAGAGGGATTATTAGATGGTAATTCAGTAAATAATTCCTCCAAATTTAATTTTCTGGTAAACATTTTAATATCTAGTAAAACATCAGACAAATTACCCTTCCTTGTAGGGACGTGTGTAAACCCTTTTTGAAATAATCTGAAGCGTGCGCTATTTAAATCCAAATCTCTATAGTTGAACACATGAAAGTTGTCACAAGAGTGCACACAATCAATCTTTTGCACATTTCCATGGTATACATTACCTTCAGAGTTAGAAACAGTAGAAATGCAAAAAGAAGATATTAATGTTGCAGATAGAGAACAAATAATACAAAAAGTCAAAACAAAATAAAATTTAAATACAGAAAATAATGAGGAAAAAGAGTCAGGGTTACATGATAGTGATGATGTAAAGCAAAAAAAGAAATTCAAGAGTAAGAGAAAGGAAAAGAAAGAATATAGAAAATTTTAAAAATTAAAGAGAAAGGATGAATATATATATATATATATATATATATAGAGAGAGAGAGAGAGAGAGAGTACATTAAGGAAATCTTACTTGTAAAGTATTAGCCCTTAATGCTGTTAACAGTTTGAAACATTAGAAAGAAGAATAGAAAACTTTGAATGGTGTAAAAAACAAAAATGTGATATTATTATCTTAAAAGACGTCAAATTTTTATCACAAAGAAATATATCAAACAGAAATATGGTGGGGAAATTATTTGAATTTTGGGAAGAAGGCTTGTTCTGGAATTCTTATTTTGTATGGAGACACAATAAAAGTGTTAGATGTTACCATTGTTATAACAAGTAGAGCTACAGTCATTGATGTAAGATGGAAAGATTAAGTATTTAGAATTATGATTATAGATGCTTATATAACTAAAAAGGAGAGAGAGAGAGAAATGTTTAGAAATATCATTCAGTATGTAACAATCAATATAGAAATTATTTTAGCAGGGGATTTTAATTGTAACTTGAGATTACAAAAAAGAAAGTGTATGATGGTAAGTTAGCATGGATATTATAAAATGTGGGCAATTTAAAGATTTGAAATCTAAGTACATGGACTTATAAAAGAGGAGAAAGAAAACCAACATTTTTGGTATAAAAACGTTTATCAATTGTGGAAGAAGGAGTTCAGATGACAGGGTTTTCAGATCATAGGGCAATTTGGATTGAAATAAAAGGAAATGTTGAGTGCATTAAAATAAGAAAGAGATTAAAAAGAATAAATGAGATGAAATGGGACAATGTATGTAAAAAAGAAAACTTGAGATTGTGGCAAGATCATGTAGGGATGAGAGAATTCTATAAAGATTGGTCAGAATGTTGGTTAAGTTTCAAACAGAAGTGTAAAAAGTGTTATATGATATGGGAAAGAGAAAAAAAATATGGATAAGATAAAATATAAGAAGGTAAATAATTATGCTATTGATTGGAAAGAAATTATCAACATTTTATTATGAAGGAGCAAGCAATTTATGAATTAAATAAAAAATGATAGAACATTTATTGTATAAGCAAAGATACTTTTTGCAAAGAAAAAAATAAGGAATTACACAATAACTAAGTAAGATAGTTAAAGACAATACAGTGTTATGAAAGAATTGAAGGATTTATTGGATAAAGTATACAATATACAAGAGAAAATCTTTCACTTGTAAAAGAATATATGAAGACATTATTTAAAGAACAGAGTATAAAAGTTACTAAGGAATGGGAAATTTGTCCATTGTCTGACAGAGATAATAAAGGTTTAAAAAAAGTAACAATAGAAGAATTAGAACAGGTCTTTAAAGTAGGGAGTCCAGATTCAGTGGCAGATGTTATTGAATATAGGATGTATAAGAATATGACAGTGGCTCAAAAATGGTTTACAAATGTATTAAATGAGTGGTTGGATAGAGGATTTATGTATAAACAGTTGTGTAGGAGTGTAGTTTGGTTTATATGGAAAAAAGTGATAAACAAGAATTACAGAATTGGAAACCAATAGTATTAAACAATGCAGATTATAAAATTTACATGAAAATTTACAAAAAAGAAATGGCAAAGAAAGTATATAAGATTATAAAAGGATATGCATATGGTATAAAAAGAAAGAGGGCTCAGGATTTATTACTGATAATTAGGATAATAGTGTATTTTATACTGAACAGAAATGTACATGAAAAATTAATGGCAGGAGATTTAAATAGGGCTTTTGATTTGATTCATCATTCAGTATTATGGAAAATATTTCAAGTATACAATATAAGAGAAAAGATTAAAAAAAGTTTGTATTACAGCGTATAAGTATAATATAGTAAAAGCATTAGTAAATGAGTGGTTTAGGGAAGACATACAGCTTGAGAAAGGAATTAGACAAAGTTTTCCTTTGAGAAGTATACTATTTGTATTGCTGTTGTGTCTTTCGGCTTTTCCCGGTTAGGGGTCGCCACAGCGCAACTCCAGTCCGCTAATGATTGGCAGTAGATTTTTACATGCCGAGTTGCCAGCCCTGATGGACAACCTTCAACAAAGGTACGCTCATTCACACATGTCTCCACACAGAAGACGCTTTAGCTGAGAATCGAACAGGACAACGTCTTACGGTGAGGCGACAACGCTACCGCAGCACCACCACCGCAGTTTTAGTAATGAACATGATTTCTATACAGATAAATAGGCATGGGACTGATGAGGTATACTTCGAATGAGGGAATAAAGATATTGATTGTGCTATCATACACAGATGATATTTTTATTATTAATAAAGATGAGGTAGATATGAGTAAAGTGATAAAATATTTACAAGAAACTACTAAACTAATATGGTTTTCAATAAATAAAGAAAAAAATCAAGGTTTGGGATCTGAAACAATAACTGAAGGAATTAAGTTTAATAATACAAAAATAAATAAAATGCAATATAAATATAAATAAATAAATAAATAAAATACAAAAATAAAAATAAATAAGCTTGGAATATGATTTGGAAAACAAGACATTATAGAAGTACTATGGCATGAAAAAATGCAGGAAATGAGAAACATGTTTATTTTGGAAATCATTTAGACTGTCTTTTCATAAAAAAGTGTAGATAGTTAAATCAATTTTATTAGCAAAACTTGCATACCTAGCAGGGGGGTTTAGTTTGCCTTTGACTTTAGAAAAGGAAATGTATCATTTTATTTTTTTCCTTTATTTGGGATTCTAGGTTGAATCCAGTTAAGAGGAGTATATTATGTGTACAAAAAGAGAAGGGTGGGATAGGACTGATAAATCTGATAGTGAATAGCACATCTTTGAATTTATAATAAAGTAATGAAATGTATAAAAGATAATGATGGTTCGATTTTAACTGAAATATTAAGTGCCAAATATAAAATGGAATGGTTTAATTTATTTAACTCTAAAAGAAGGATGGCTTGTTGTAACAAGGAAATAGAGAATTATCAAGATAAAATGATGTTATGAAAAAAGGGAGGTCAAAATGACTGAAAATGGAAGAAAAGTATGGTATAATAACATTATGAAAAAGTATTTTCAGATATATCCATTGAAAGTGTTACATAACGAAATGGAAGCAAGAATAATAAGATGTAAAAAAAATGACAGAGTGCCAAGAATTTTTATGAAGAGTCATATTACAAAAATTACCAATGAAGGCAAATATACCTTATAAAAGTAAAAAAGATAGGATGTGTTTGTATTGTGGAGAATTTGAAACTGCTGAACCTGTGTTTTCAGGATGTAAAAGAGTTAAAAGATTATGGAAAAAGATTTTAGATTGGAACCGTGTGAAGGATTTAAAGAAGTTGTTGTTTGTCTTTTGGCTTTTTCCCGGTAAGGAGTCACCACAGCGGAACTCTGGTCCGCTAATGATTGGCAGTAGATTTTTATGAAATGCCAAGGTGCCAGCTCGACACCCAACCTTCAACGAAGGCACGCCCAATTACGCGCGCATATCTTTCGAATGCTACCAAACCGTGGGGAGGACATGCAGACTCCACACAGAAGGCACTCCCAAGCCACACCGAGAATCGAATGGGAGAACCTCTTGCTGTGAGGTAACAATGCTACTGCCGTACCACCACAGCCTTCGAAGGATTTAAAGAAGTAAACAATATAAATATGAATATAATAGAATTTGGAAGAAGAAGAGTAGAAATGATGTCAAGAAATTTGATATAAAATGATTTGCATGATATGGATAATTTGGAATCAGTGGGTGAAAGAAATTATATTTAACCAAAAATGGGACTTGACTATGATGTTAAAAAAATAGGATTTTGGTTGTGGAAGTTAGAGTAAGGGTCAGAAAGCAAAAAAAAAAAAAGAAATATTGTATCTGTGACAGAAAATGTAAAAAAGGTATATTGTAGATATTGTATATAATGTAAATATTAATATAAATACACACACACACACACACACACATATATATATATATATATATATATATTTATATTTATATATATATATATATATATATATATATATAAATATTAATAAAGAACCCCTACTCAATACAGATTGGTACTCACAGAAATACTGGCCATGAATATATGTATACATCCTGTTCCTGGTGCAGGGGAGGGGAATGCCAGGTCACAGGGAGATGTATGTATATATTTGGAGTGTTTTTTTTTTTGTTTTTTTTTTTTTTTTAGAAAATCTATTTCCAGAATTGCAGGAGATGGTAAAGGAAGAATGTATTGTTACAACCCTTCAGTTGGGACATTTGTGGGATGATATACTGAAGGAATTTTAAACCAGAGAGAACTGAAGAATGGAGGAGACGTCCTGGGGACGGATAATGCAGAAAATTTAAAAGGTAGAGTTGGAGGTAATCCAAAAAGGGGATGCCACACAAAAAATGTATGTTGAGACAGAGTTTTTATTTTTATTTTGTATTTAGAATTAGCTGTGAGGAAAATGGGAAAAGAGATGACAGCAAGTAAAATAAATTCATGGTGAGAATACAAAGTAAAAAATAATGAATTGAGCAGATATGAGGTATCTATTTATCCATTCACAACCCCTATTTCCTATTCTTTTTTTTTCTTTTTGCATATGGGTTTGGGGTATCCCTTCAACAGTGGCAATCATTTAGCTCCAAGGTTTACACCACCAGTGGCTAGGACACCATAATTTTACCTTTGGGTATGAAAGTCCAAGAGGTAAATGGGACATGATGTAAAGAAATGTGAACTAGAATGTTATAAATGCAAACAAACTGGGCATTTATGGATGGACTGTAACAAAACAGCTTAATGAAAAGAAGGGGAAGATATAGAATAAAATGAAAAATAACTGGAAAATGAAATTGAAGATAGTTTAGAAAAAGAAAATGAAAAAATAAGATTGATGAGAGAGAGAAAGATTCAGGAATTAGTGATGAAGAAGATATCAACTGGAAAGAAGTGAAAGTAAAAGAAAAAATGTATTAGAAGAAGAGAGAAAGATAGGAAATGGAAGTTTAAATGAATAAATTTAGAATAAAAAAGAAAGGAATTGGGTAATAGGAAATTTAAATTGAAAAGGGTAAATGATTTCCTTTAAATTAAGGAATAGCGAGAGTAGTGAAGTAAGAATTGTTTTGGTAAATTTAAACAGTATTAAAATATTGTAAGAAGGATAGGGATTTTAAAGTGGTGCAATCAAAGTGTTGTAGACATAATTGAATTAGAAGTTATAAGATTCTTAAATGAAGAAAGATTGCAAACAAAAAAATACGGGATGGAAATATAATAGCAAATTTGTGAAAAGAACATTGTTCAGGAATAGCAGTATTATATAGAAGAGCAGTGAAGATATTAAATGTAATACTCTGGTCCGCTAATGATTGGCAGTAGTAAGAGTAGTGAAGTAAGAATTGTTTTGGTAAATTTAAACAGTATTAAAATATTGTAAGAAGGATAGGGATTTTAAAATGGTGCAATCAAAGTGTTGTAGACATAACTGAATTAGAAGTTATAAGATTCTTAAATGAAGAAAGATTGCAAACAAAAAAATACGGGATGGAAATATAATAGCAAATTTGTGAAAAGAACATTGTTCAGGAATAGCAGTATTATGTAGAAGAGCAGTGAAGATATTAAATGTAATACTAGTAAGAGTGGGAAAATTAACTCTTATTGATTTGAGATGGCAAGAAAAAGTATATAGAATTATAGCTTTATATGTTTATGTTATTTGTCAAAAAAGGAAAGTTATTTCAAAAATTGGATTATGTAGTAGTGAATATGAATGTTATAACACAGGATTTTATCAGTGATTTAAGAGGCAAAAAGAAGAATATAGGAAAAGATATAAGAAAAGTGGTAGAAGTTATGAAATTTGATAAACTGGTTGCATGAAATAAAAAATTCTGGATGTATAGAAGAGGTATTTTTAAACTGGAAATTGATTACTTTATAATATATGAAAAAACTATAACAGAAAAGGAAGCAGTTGTGACATGATTTCCAGATCATTTAGCAATATGAATGGAAATAAATGAAAATAAAGAACATGTAAAAATAGGAAAGGGAATAAAAACAATAAATGAAAAGGAATGAAATGAAAAAGGAAAACAAAAAAATATATAGTTATAGAGAGATCATGTTACTATAAAGGCATTTTATGTTAAACTGGTCAGAATGGTTGATTACATTTTAAAAGTAAATATAAAAAAGTTTTTTAAATGGCAGACATAAACCAGAAATGTAGATAAAGAAATATATGTAGAGATATGCTTTTGAAAATCTAGAAAAGACTGACAGAGTATTATGATAAAGAAAAAGAATTATACAAAAGAAATTATGAAAAGATAAAGAATTTGTTACACAAACAAATGTACTTATTACAAGAAATAAAGGAAGATGCATCAGCATATTTGTGTAAGATTGTGAAAGAAGATAATAGTGTAATGTGAAAAGTGAAAAATAAGAAAGGAGGGTAGAAAGAAAATAAACACAGTTTATGGAAATTGTAGTTTATGTGGAAGAAATGTTTAAAGAAAGATAGACAATGTAATAAAACATTGAAAGTGAAAATATTTTTAAATCAAGTAAATAAGGAAATTAAAAATAAGATTACTGTGTATGAGTTAGATAAAGTGCTTAGACAGGTAAATATAGATTCAGTAGCAGGCGCAGATGGAAGGGTATGAAATGTATAAAAAGTTTCTGAAATGGCAAAAACAACAATTGTTACATGACTTGAATGAATGGTTAAATAAAGGATTTTATTATAAGGAACTGTGTAGTTCAATATTAAAATTTATATGGAAAAAGGGTGAAAAAGATATAAAAATTGGAGATCAGTAGTATTAGTTCAGTGCAAACTCCCCCCCCTCCCCCCCAAAAGGAGAGATATCTATACCAAGCGATTGCAGCCCCCCAAACATCTCCAACGCCCAAGTGAGAACTGCTCTCTCCAAAGCGAAAAACACAGCATCCATGGGACCTGATGGTGTCCCCGGCTGTGTGCTCCACGAACTCAATGAGGAATTAAACCCACAGCTAGGACAGCTGTTTAATCATAGTCTTACCTCTGGATACGTACCCAGGGAGTGGCGCACTGCAACTGTGGTCCCACTTCACAAAGGCGGTGCCTCCACCGACCCTGGAAATTACCGGCCCATTAGCTTGACAAGCCTTATCTGCAAAGCCATGGAGAGGATCATAATGGACCTCATAAATAAAGACATAGGGAATTTGCAGACTTTGGATCCATCCCAGTTTGGCTTTGTCAAAGGCAGATCATGCCTTCTAAACTTGGTTGACTTTTTCGAAACAGTCACCAAAGCCATTGATGAGGGAAAGGCAGTCCATACAGCCTACCTCAATCTGGCGAAGGTCTTCGATACAATACCCCACTCGGGTATCATTGAAAAACTCATCAGCTTAAATGTTAACCCATACATCACAAGATGGGTTGCAAACTGGCTGAGTGACAGAACCCACAGGGTCAGAGTTGCTGGCGCCATTTCAGACTCAAAGCCTGTCACAAGTGGTGTACCACAGGGCTCAGTCCTGGGCCCACTCTTGTTTGGCATCTACTTTTCCGAAGTACAAGCAAACACAGGAGGGTTATGGCTGACAAAGTTTGCAGATGACTGCAAACTGGGTGCCATAGTAGAAAACACATCTGACACAGATATCCTTCAGAAGGGTCTCACAGAAACGGATAACTGGTGCCAGAGCCATGGCCTAAAGTTAAATGCCAAAAATGCATAGTCATACCCTTCGGGAAAAACAAGGTTACCCCTAGCTACCAAATAGGTGGCAATCCACTGAGCACAGAAGAAGTTATCAGGGACCTGGGGACCCAGGTTGATAGTAGTCTGTCATTCGACACCCATGTAGCTAAAGTAGTTAGGAAGACCTTCTACATTGCCCACCTTATCATGAAGGGATTCTCATCTAGATCAAGGGAGGTCATAGTCTCCCTATACTCATCACTCATCAGACCAATGATTGAGTACAATGCCCCATTCGGAATGTATCTGACCCGACACATGCAGCAGCTGGAGAGGCCACAAAAGTTCCTCACCAAAAGGATAAAGGGTCTCAAACATCTGTCCTATGCTGCCCGACTGAAAGAACTCCAGCTCTATTCAGTCGCCACGCTTGCTCAGAGGTGACCTTTGCCTAACATACAAGGCCATGTCAAACCCAGATTTGATGAATATGCTTCACCTCAAAAAATCTAGATCCGTCAGAGCCACAAGGGCGGGAGACTTAAACCTCGACATGGCTATTAATAGGACATGCTGGAGGGATAGACTCATCACCCAAAGACTCCCTATGCTGTGGAATAAAATCCCGGTATATGTGAGGCAGTGCACCTCGCTGGCCTTGTTCAAGAGAAATCTTGACCAATGGATGGGAGATCGCAGATATACCCCAGGGATTACCTCAGTGTCACTGCTCAACAGAGGCACAGCAAAATAATGGGTATAGTTCCCCATACTAAAGGGGTGGCGTAAGCCACAAAACTATGGGCTAGGCTTGTAAATGCCCTCGGGCAGATAGCCTAGTATGAACCTATGAACCTATGAACCTATTAAATAATACATATATGATTTTTATTAAGATAATTCAAAAAAGATTTGAAAATAAGATGGAAAATATAAAGGAAGAAAATGTATATGGTATGAAAGGAAAGGGATGTCAAGAATTGATAATGATAGTAAAATAAATTGTGGGTGATATTTTAAATAGAAGAGATTATGTAAAACTTATAGTAGGTGACATTAAAGTTTTTGTTTTGATATTGCATAAAATGTTATGGGAATTAATGAGGGCATATAATTTTAGTGATAAAATTG
Organism: Protopterus annectens; assembly: GCF_019279795.1. Classification (NCBI taxonomy): domain Eukaryota; kingdom Metazoa; phylum Chordata; order Ceratodontiformes; family Protopteridae; genus Protopterus; species Protopterus annectens. The sequence goes on along the minus strand of NC_056747.1, from coordinate 745,139,241 downwards.
CAAAAGTTTGTGTGACAGTAAATAGTAATAATAATATAAGAATTTTAATAAATGGTTGGTTAAGATAAAAAATAAGGATGAGTAATGGGATAAAACAAGGTTGCCTATGAGTGGTATATTATTTGCTTTAGTTCTGAATATGGTAATAAATAAAGTGAATTATAAAATGAAAAATACAAGGTAGGTAATGCAAGCAGATGTAGATATTCCACTTTTGATAACATATGCAGATGACAACATTATAGTAACTCAAAATAGTTTATGGATAAAAAAGACCATATTTTGTGTAGTAGATGGTTTAAAATAAATATGTATGACATTAAATTAGGATAAAAATAAAGGTTTGGGAGACAGAATAAAGATAGGTGCAACACAATTTACAGAGAAATAAATTTCAATATTGAGAATAAATTTTGGTAATAAAGCAGTATGTGGAATACAATGAGAAAATATTGTTTATGGAGAGCATAGAGATTATAAGGAAAAAAACTCATTTGATGAATTCAGTATTAAAGGGAAAATAGCATATTTATCAAGTGTGTTTATGATTCCAAAAATGTATGAAAAACAATTAGAAGTTATTATTACATTTATACTGGGATATGGATTAAATTCAGTAAAAAGAGGATTATTATATATATGAAATAAGATAAAGGGGGACTGGGATTATTAAATCCAGTAGTATTTGTCAGTTCATTAAATTTGTATAAAGTGTCGAGATGGATAAATGAGAAAAAATGAGAAATTATTTGTAAGACTGTTTATGCATGTTTGAAAAAATGGGAGCTAATAAAAAGGAATTAAGCAGAAAACAAATGTATTTAACTTATGAAGAAATAGAAAATTATCAAGGAAAAGAAAAATGTGGAAAATAAAGTTTAATGAGATAGAAGATAGAGGAAGATCAGAAAATGTGGTATAAAAATATAATGGTACAATGTTATTATGTTAACCCATGGGAAAATTTACCAGAAGAAAATATTAAAGCTATAAAAGAAAGAAATAAGTGGTGTAGTTATAAAGTAGAATGTCAGGATTTTATATGGAGACTGGGAATAAAGAAATTATTAGTGAAACCAAATATGCTTTATAAAAATAAAAGTGGGAGAAGTCAAAGAACATGTTTTCCTGAAATGTAAATGAGTTGAGAAATTATGGAAAAAAATTAAATAAAAAAAATGTTGGGAGAGTTCAAAAATAATAACGTAAATATGGATGTGATTGAATATGGATACTATCAGAATATAAACAAAGAATATAAAATAAGAATGCAGAAAAATGTTTTATGTCATATGGTTCATTTGGCATGAGAGATTAAATGAAATTATATTTAATGGGAAATGGATAGTATCTGTAATATTAAGAAAACTCAGATGGTGGTTATGGAAAAAAGAGTGGGGTATAGTTCAAAGAAAAATGTATAAAGTTGAAAAAAATAGAATGTATAAGAAGGAAACTATATAAATAGAGTAATTTTGTAAATTATTAAATATGTATATATCTATATAAATATGTAAGTAATGTGTCATGTAAATGGCATGTTAATAAAGGGCTCTACTCTTTTCTATAGATGCTGTGATGCTGTGGAATCTTTTACATCCACCTAAGCTACCACCAAATCAAGCAAATGGGAACTCAGTTTAACATCTCATCCAAATGATTGCACACTTGAAGGAGTTCATCTGGCAGGGGAAAGGGACAAGGGTCAAGTGGGATAGGCTCATCATTCCAATGGAAGAAGGTGGTTTAGGACTGCCTGATTTGAAGGAATATTTAGAGCTACACAATTAAGACTTGTATACATTAACACAAGCAGAAAGCTATAATTCAAAGTGGAAAGAAATGATGATGAAACGAGGAACACAAGAAAAAAAGGGCAGAGTGGAATTCTTGATGCAGATCCTTAAGAATAACAGCAACCATGCAGAATATTACATTCATAAAGCAGCAGAAAATATTTGAAGAACAAAGCCAACACAAGAATGGAGAAATGAGAATTTCCACATATGGATGACTACAATTAGGGTACAGGGAATAAACAAGAGGGGGCTGGAATTGAATTAAGAACATCTATAGATATTGAACCCTCAATAAAAAGATCTTGGAGTTCATTTCTTATAAGGTTATATGCACCATTAAGTTCATTTACAGAAGATTTTGTATAAGCTTTTCCTTCTAGAATGAATAACAATATCTATAGATGTTCTTAATTATTTATCAGTTCCTTACCCCAAACTGCCTGTTATGTTTGGTTTACTGAAATTACACAAAAACCTGGTTCAACCACCCATTCGCCCCATAGTAGACTCCAAGGGCTCCATTACCCACCCCTTGGCAAAATATTTGGATAACAAGTTAAAGGAACATGTTTTTAATGAGACACACATTTGCAAGAACTCAGGAAGTTTTTTAGAAGCTATGGACAAAATACCTTTCAAGGATGCTTATATTTTTATAACCATTGACATTAAGGACTTGTATCCAGTCATATTGCAGATTTTGATGTTTTAGTCTATACACAATTGATGGAAATGGTCCTTAAAAACAATTTTATATTGTTTAACAAAGAAAGAAGAAATATATTTGCAACAAGAGGGAGTGGCTATGGGCTCTGCATGTGGTGGTCTCTATGCTAATATTGTGGTCAGGCAATGGGAGAAAAAACTATATTTCCCTCATGCTATTTTAAGCATATTAAGTTCTATTCTAGGTTGTTGGCTGATATGTTTGTTCTATGGGATGGAACTATTGATGTCATTGATGATTTTATTGATTATATTGAAACTACCACAGAATTTTTAAAGTTCACTCACACCAGTGACCTCAACATGATTTCTTTCTTAGACATTTTTTTGGTGAAAGATTTCTTAAACAAGAAGTTTATATCAAAGATTTTTAGAAAAAGTATGTACTTGAACTCTTTATTGCATTTCTCCAGTACCCACCCTATAAAATAAAAGAAGGCAATTGTAAAGAGCCAATTCATGTGGGCAGCACGTATGGTGTCTGGCATGGAGGAATTCATGGATGAATGTGATAATTTAAAACAGATGTTTGTGAAAAGAGGGTACCCTTTTAAATTTATAAGTGATATTATGATTGAGGTTGTTAAGAGGGAGCATGGTTTTTATTTGCCTCTGCTTTCAGGTGATATTACTATAATTGTTACATCTACTAATCAACATGACAATATTACAATTGAAGAAAGTAGAGATTTTAAAACTTCCTTTATAACTATTTTTACACAAGATAGTTTTATGCTGAGACATTTTAGTAAACAATTGGTCCATCCTTAGACATGAGAAGAACATGACACCTTTAATAGGACTACAACCCACCATAGTATACAGAAGAGGTAAGAACTTGAAAAATATATTTGAGACTAGTAATATCTATTCCAACCACAGATCTGGTTTTATGAATAAATGTGGTAGATGTGACTACTCCAGATAAATAAAAGAGGGGAACACATTTTACATCAACAATGTAGAGATTTGGATTAACCAGAAATATAATTGTGGCTCAGAGAAAGTTATTTATTGTGCTATGTGCAGTGTCTGTTCTTGTTATTATATTGGCAAGACTGACCGGAAGTTTAAAAACCATATATATGAACATCTATATGATATTAAAAATAAAACCGAGACCAATGTCCTAAGTAAGCATATAATGGAGAACATTAATCACAAGTTTCAATTTTTTATTATAGATAGTACTAGCACTGACATAAGAGGGGTGGCTTGGTCATTATTTTTGGAAAAAAAGAGAATTATATTGGCAGTTATGTTTAAATGCAGGGAACTGGCCAGGTCTTAATGAGCACATTACTGCCCTATTCTGAAATTAAAAGCATTAGAGAGGTAAATCTACCTCGCCAGTATTTATTTCAGTATTTATTTATGTATTTAACTTAATAGTATCCATTGCATAAAACAGCCCTTTACATTTAAATTTCAAAGACTTTTATATACATTTTATATATATTTATATTTTTATACATGTATTTATGATATACATATTTATGACTTTGCTATTTAACATGTATTTTGTATTTATCAGGGGGCTGTGTGTTTGTGTGTGTGTTTTTGAAATCAGGTTATCACTTGTATGCATTAACTACCAGGAATACTAACATTGTGCTTGTATTACTTTAAATTAATTTGCTTCTTTAATTGTTTTATTGCTTATGTCACTTCCTGTTGTACTTGTATATAAGGAAGTTCCCATTTGCGATAAGTTATCTGATGAAGTCGAGATCTTCTAGTCGAAAGCGCTTATCCATGGTGAACAATTCATGTGTTTTTGTGGAGTGAATAAAGTGGATTTCTTTTACTACAACAGAGTCTTTCATCTATTTTTACTTGTGAGTAGGTCCAATCCAGCTACTTCACTTGGTTTCTTTATTTCTGGTTTGGTTTGTGCTTGTTCTTCATTTTTTATTAGTAAATGTTAATTACTTGTCAAATGAGTGAAATTGTCCATTCGTATCACTGATTTGTTGTTTTCACATCACTTGAAGTTTTCATTGTAGTTTCTTAATAATATTATTTCACTCTCTGAAAGATATTTACAATTACTAACTGAAGTATGTTTTTCTTATAAGTTTAAGTTGATATTTGAATAGTACTTGATAAACAGTAATAGATACCCAACCCAGTATCAGAATGATCACTGATACTGTGAAGTATGATAAACATAAAAGTGCATCAAAGATAACAAAAGTGTAACTGCTTATCCTAATGAATTACACAATTTCAGTTCTTTTTACTGTTTATAAATGTAATGCTAATTAAATTAAGAAGTGTTTCACAAATTATTATGCCATGTAGTTGGAATTTTAGTTTAATTATGATCTAAAATTGCATTTTAGCGTTGAATCTTTTGGTTGACTCTAACATTAGTACTATGGTTTCTTTGAAAGTAGGTTATATACTTGCATGTTACCTTATTCTTGAAGGCAGTCTATAATTCAACAAAATAAATTACACCATTAGTGGCTGTAGAATTCCAGAATAGGAAGATTAGTAGATTTTCCATCGATCTAATGTATTTACTTTGCAAAAATGGTTCCTTCACTCACTAATAGTCAGAATACTGCATACTTCAGGCCATCTACTTATTCGGGTATTCTTATTAGTAATTTCAAAGAGATTTTTGGGGTGTAGTCATAAACCAAAGCAAACTCTGTTCCTGTTATCAGGATAAGTGACAAGTTCTCATGACCTCATGCAATTACTGTTACCTTGCTCACCACATACTGGGACCCTCACTGCTGTGGAATACGAGTGTCTTTTCTCACAGTTATCAGATTTGTGGCCCTTATAATTGATCTTGTTGAGCAGTTGTTTATTTCCTCTCATGGGAGTCATCAAGAATGTTACTGACAGTAAATTAAAGTTAATCAATGCCTGTTTTGTTTTCTTTTTCCTTTCTTTCTTTTGTTCTCTCTTTCTTTTTTATAATTGGTATTCTAGAGTATTTTTTATTATTCTATTATTAAAGTATCTTCTCGTCTGGCTTCTTTTTACCCTGCATTTCATGTATGTCTTTCCTCATGATGATCTTCTAAAATCGTTGTTTTATAATTTTACTACTATTACTATATTATGGGGGAAATTTCCACATTTAACAATAGTGTGAGCTGCAACTGATTTTTTTTTGTGAGGGGGTTACATCAGCACTAACCATTGATCATACCTTAATCATCTCACCAGAGTTTTTCTGCTCAGAAATATTTTATTTTACATCATTTTGTCATAAGAATAAAATAGTTGCCGTTTTATCATCACTGTAATGAAATATACGTTGATCAAGAGGATTGGTAACAATGAAAAACATGGAGAGAGAGGCAGAGAGTAAATGTGTGTGTGTGTGTGTGTGTGTGTGTGTGTGTGTGTGTGTGTGTGTGTGTGTGTGTGTGTGTGTGTGTGTGTGTGCGTGCATGTGTGCATGTGTGTGCGCTTATGCATGTGCATGTGTGTATTTATACATACAGTCTTGTTCTGCTGTAATGTTCATTCACTGTACAAGGCAATGTAGATAGTACTAGAAAAACAGGTTGTTGTTGACTCCATTTGTTATTCTGCTGCAAACTTCCTCTCAAAAGAAATCACTTCTAGCATATATGGAAACAAATTGCACTTTGACTTTAACATTGAAAAAAGACCACAAAACACAAAGGTGTCAAGCTGTCAGAAAGCATAACATAATAGGAAAGATAAAGCTCCAGCACACAGATTAAGTTTGCATTAACGGCATTCAAATCATATAATATTTTTCACATTCTATGAAAAATAGTAAAAATTGACATGGATCAATTTTAGGACTGTGGGTGGGATTCTGAAATAGCAACAGTGCATTATTGCCTAGGCTGTGAGGTCTTTAGACCTGTTAGTATGCAATTCAGAGGAAAAAAAAAAAAGATAATTCCATATCATACAAAGCATGCCACAGTAGAATGGACTGCAGGGTATTGACCTCTTTATCAGACTATCAGCTGCCTGAACATATAGGATATTGCAGGACACACTGATTAATTAGTGGACATGTATGCAGACTGTTTTGTCCTTATACCATGTTGCTAACAGTGTGACACGTGGTGTATGTCATATATAGATCTGTGACTCAGAATACCCCTGACCCCTACTTATACTGAATGTGTAGGGTCACCAGCTCATCCATTCACTACATTTCCTGCATTCTGCTTTGCCAGAACTCCCAAACCTTAATTTTGGACTGTGGATGATGAATAATTTCCATGACTATGAGAAGAGTACATTGAAACAGTATTTTTACATACCTGGTGTAGAATTGTTAAGTGGTCATGAACTAATCTTATTATAATCATATTACAATTATGTTATGATATTCATGCATAGTATAATTCATTCTTATTCTCTGCAAAGCATTTAATGGAATTACTCACTATGTAATGCATTTTACATAGCTACAGTAGTAAACCAACAATTACCTGACAACCCTCAGTAAAATATTTATTATAACAGTTTGTTGCTCTGATTTGTGTTGAAACATTCTGATAAGTCTTGCAAGTTTGACACATAAGCTCTGTAGTCAAAAAATGCATTTCACAAAGGCATGTTTTGCGCATTTAAAATGACAAATTATAAGCACACAATGCTGCAGGCAATGAGAAAATTTGGGGAACATTGCTCAACAGTTATGTATTGATGTAGATAGACACTGTGCAAATATCTTACTGTCTAAACTAGACATCTGTGCCACTGGTGCAACAGTTGTGATTGCTTTGTAAAATGCCACGGGTGTGGAGGACGATGGTCTGCATGTGTAAGTGTGCATATTTTCTTGCATATACACATAAACACAACTGTTACATATACACATAATCACAAAGTTACAACCCAGACATTAAAGCCCAGTTCCCAAGGTAATTAAATGCAGTACACCCATACATGCGTATTACATGTTTTCAGAATAAAAGCTACTTTATGACATCAAAAGCTGCCTGCATGCTGGGCATCTACTCTTCAACGTCTGAAGCAGAAAGAAGAAGATCAGAATAAGATCATTTATTTTGTGTGATATTAATACATTAGAAGTCACATAAAACAGTGTGCAAGTATTTATCTTTTTTTGTATTTTGAGGTACAGTTATACAAAATCACTTTTATTGTTTTAATACAAATACAAATAATGTTAAAATGAGACATATTTAGTGTTTAAGAGTTGAAACTGAAAAACCAAGCATGATCATAATTTATATTTAATTCATAAAAAATTGAACCAGCAATCCTTTTTGATTTTCATCAACAAGAATCTCTTTCTTTTGACTGTGCCTATACTTTAACCACCAATACCTCTGAAGCTGCTTGGTGACTTGTTTGAAAACTGAAAGCTTTGTATTCAAAAGTTGCAGCTGCATCCTTTTGGAAAAAGAATTGCAGAGAAAGCAGAAAAACTCCAGTGTGCATCATTTCATAATATCCCAGGCAAAGGGATAGTAAAGTTGCTTAATAGGTTTAGCCTCAAAGAGGAGGAAAAGTTATCAGGTAATGAGATTGTGATGACCGTGCCCTGGCCCAGCAGTCAAGGCGCCTCAATCCTCATCACTAACACCAAGGAGGTAGTCTCATAGAAGAGAAAAGGATGACTAATACACACAGTAAAGTACAATTTCCCTTAAGTGCACACAGAGATCACAGTCAGTCTGGGGCTGGTTGCTCACTTGCTCTCCAGGTCCCCAATAAGACTCCCCACTGGCACAGCTATAAGGTCCAGGTCTCAGCTTAACTGGGCAAGCTAAAAGCACCAGTACCCTCTCTGTCCAACCAGTGTTTCGTGTCCCTGCCATGTAGCTGACTCAACACACACACTTTGAGATAAGTATTTATACAACTTCACAGACACTCCTGGGAAAGGCTGACACAGATTATCCAACTGTGCCCCTTTACCCAGACTATATGGTAGTAATTACTGCCACTACCCAGTTAATAATATCAGCTACTAAAAGATCCTTAAAAGGGTGTTCAATTATTACTGTGCAATATTAATATCCAATGGTAGTATGACTAACAGTCAAGGCTTACTTTAGAGTGGCCTATTACAATAACCTCTATAAATATGCAATGTACTCTAGAGCTTATCTCTACACAAAGCAGTCACAGGTAGAAGGTTTTAAAAATATTTAATAATAAATAATTAAAACACAAGACAAAACTGCTATACCACAGAGATATCTAAGAGTTCAGAGATCACACAGAAACTTAAAATAATACAGTAGGACAGGTCTGATTTCAAAGAAAAATACCTAATTAATCTTTACTAGCTTTAACTAGTCCTACAAGAAATCACAGTGCTAAAACTTACACGTGAGCACAAGGCAAAGTGCTGATAAGTTAGATGTCCAAAGTCAAAATGCTTCCAGTCTCTTGTGAGAAATAGTATTTAAACATTACTAACAAACATGTCTCTAAGGCCCTTCCCAAAGTACATAATTTTTGACACTTAGGTTTTCCCAGTATTCATATTGCATCATCTTAACACCTGGTCTGAGTTCTCAGGCCACAAATTGCATTATTTAGCAATCTAACACCTCCTCAGAAACTTACAACAATACAAGACATTTCACATGTATATGCTGGCAGAGACCATAGCAATAAAGCACCTTCCACATCTAAATTCTAGTCATAAACTTTAGCCTTAAAACAATGCACATGAAATCTTCATCCAGCCGCCCTGGAGCTGAATTCTAACATGAAAGGGTACAACATGCTTCATTGGGCCAGTAGAGTGCAATGTTGTCACATATTTTGTAGTTCCACATTTCACAGTATTTTACATTTATTTATATAGTTGATAGAATTATATATCAAATTCTATTTGACTAGGCTGGCAGCCTTCACCCATCTCCCCAAACATCACAGAGATATACATTCCAAGCATATTGTGAGCCAAAGAAAAATGTCTGTATATAAAGTATGTATTCTTTTACAAAACTCAAGGGGTAATAAAGCTATAATTTATGTAACTGTGCACAAAATTACAGCAATAGATGTAGATGATTCACTGATAACATATAGATGTGTCTGTTACATTATAAATGATCAAGTAAGTGACAGATTTCGCTAGTATCAAATAGTCAGATTTAAAATTAAACAGAGCTCTAGCTGCATACAGAGAGAGTACATTTTTTGAACATCTATTTAAATGGTTGCATGAAAATTTGTAAGTTTATTAAATAAAAACAAGAACTGATAAAGAGGACAAGAGCAAAAAGCATATAAGTAAAACAAATACAATTTATATTGCATAGCAGTCCAAGATGGTGTCCAAAAACAAAATGTGCAGTTATAAATAAGGCTTGTATGTATACGGTATGTTGGCATGAAGAAGAAAAGGCAGTGTGAAGCTTATAAACAGACATGTATGCTCTGTGGGCTTCTCATTCATTTTAGAACAGTGTGCAAATAAAGAAATAGAGCTAAAAGCTTTCCATTCTGTTGAGTTTAATAGACAAAGAAAAGCCAAAGTACTAGTGAGTGAAATAAAAAATGCACAATTATAGGTTCATAAGTTCATAGAAGGTTACTAGGCTAATGGCCCCATAGCTTTTACAGCCTAGTCATATTTATTCCAAATTGCCCCAATAGTCGGTGGTTAGGTGAGTGAAGTTCGCAGAGGTAAGGGTCTATGGTAGTTAATACCAGGTTCTTCTGTCCAGGATGGACATGAGCACCATCCCAGGAGTGAATTTGTGGTCACCCATCCATTGATCTAGGTTGTGTTTGAAGAGGGTCAGGGTGGGGCTCTTTTTCACATGAATTGGAAGCTTGTTCCAGAGAAGTGGCAGTCTCTGAGAGATGTATCTATCTCTCCAGCATGGCTAAGGATTGTTTTGTGTACCCTGTAATTTCTTGGTGAGAACCCTCTGTGGTTTTTTCCAGTTGTTGCAGGTGTCTGGTGAGGTACATGCAAAAGGGAGTGCTCTACTTAATTATTGGTCTGATGAGGGCCAAGTATAATGGGATTATAACATCCTTAGATATAGATGCAATGCCTTCACTTATAAGACATGCCACATAGAAGGATTTCCTTACTACTATAGATATGTGATGGTCAAAGTTCAAATTGTTATAAACCTGTGTATCTAGATCACATACCACTGGGTCTACTATTGGGGGGGTACTGTCTATAATGTAATTGGCAGGGATGTCAGCTTCACAAAGGGAATTATAATGCTTTTTTTTGCACTTTGCTTTAATCTGTGGTTTTGGCACCAATTATTTGTCTGCATTAACCCTGCCTGCAGTATATTAACATCACTGGGGACTCAGTGATTGCTCCCAATTTGCAACTGTCAGCAAACTTGGTTAGCCATAGGCTATCTAGGTTTGCCTAGACTTCTAAGAAATAAATTCTGAATAGTAAGGGGCCCAACACAGAACCCTGTGGTACCCCACTGGTGACTGGTCTTTTGCTACCACAAAAAAATATAAAGATATGGATACAGCAGTGTACTATACACCACTTATAAAAGTGTGATTATTCAATAAAAGTGCTTTGCTTTGTATAAATGAGTGAAGAGCCCCTCAATTGTACAAAATTTATAAAGGAACTAAAAACAAGATACGCTGATTTATAAGCCCTTCGGCTAATACATATCAAGTGTTTCTCCAACTTAAACAGACCAGACAACCTCCCAGTGCACTAGATGGAAAATCCACTGACCTCTTGATGAAAAAATAAAATGCTTGCTAGATTGTAAAAATACACTACTTTAGAGAACAGCTATCAAGATAATGATTTCAGAGCAAATAAATCAGTAGAACAGACAATGATGAGGAAAATGTACTTTTTTACAATCAGGGTGTGCAACTTAAAATCAAATGGGAGGTTGGGTAGGAGAAAATATCAGGGAATCACCAGGAATGCTTTAGTTTATGCAGGCTTGAAATCTTTTTAAAAAAGACAAAGGTCCAGAAATTCACTGTGCATTTAAGTATCACTCAAGAGACAATTTAACCAATGGAAAAAAAAAACATGTGAAATGTGCAGCCTAGATAATTTAAGTCCCTACCTCTCACACAGAACAAAAGCACCAGGCCAAGCAGATTTCTTATGACAGAAAACAAAATTTAGCAGGTAAAACAGAAAGCAGCTCTATCAGCAAGTCAAATACAAAAATTATAGGTTTCCTTTCCTCATCCAGCAGGGAATCACCAGTAGCCAACATTGAAATCACATTGTATGTCAGAAAATCAAGACAATTCAGGAAAATTCAAATAGTCAAAGAAAAAAAAATAAGGCAAAAAGTAATTATGTTTAAGCAAATGCTGGTATAGAATTTCTATACTTTGTTTACAACATTGACTCTGTCTAGTACTTTGTGTTAATCTGCATGAACTTTGTGGCTTACTCAGGCCAAAAATTGAAATAATCAGGTTAGAGTTTGCTTATCCATTATGTTAAGCACAGAAAGCATAGTTATATATTGAGATTTCAAAGTGGTTAGGCACAGAGCACTGTCTTGAAACATGCAGCATAAACATTTCCAAATCAATTAAGCATGTTTCTAATGTTAATATTATTATTAGCCATACCTCTCAACTGTCCTGATTTTTCTAAATGCTCTTGATTTTGCTTCATATTTCTGCCCTGTACCTTGTGAATTTTTTTGATTTTCTGGTAAATCAAAACAGATTACAATCAGACAGCAATGCTAGACACTAGCATTTCATACTTCCTATTGTTTAGGAAATGCATGTAGATGGAGAGCATGTTGTTCTATTATCTTTTAAAGTAAATTAGAATAGCATTTAAAAACTGTCTCTGCTTTTGAGCCTCTCCCCCCTAATCATCATTATTTTATTTCATAAAACACTACAAAAAACAATCACAAACTGTATAAAGCTTCAGCTAGACTACAAAGAATGCTCTTATCTTTACAGATCCCAAAATCCATTAAAGATCTAGGAAGCAAACGCACATAGCTGATACACTTGGTAGATCTGCAATAATATAGAGAGTTGAAGTACTATGGGTTGTTTCAGCTCAACAATTACATATGCCTGCTGAGACGTTAGCTGAAACTAGAATATATGTGCTAGAAGACAAAAAGATGCAGCAGGTAAAATAAATTATTATGAATGACTGGCCAGAACACCTGGCTGCAATATTCTTATAGAGTTAAACTGTCTTATGTGCAAGGGCTATTTATCAAAGCAGACAAAGTCATTATTCCAAGTCAGATATGAGAATATAAAATACACACATCAAAGCTTAATAAGATGAAATGCAAAGGAACAGCATGTCTTCTTCTTCTTCTTTTCCCGGTTAGGGGTCGCCACAGCGGATCACCTGTCTGCTCATGATTGGCAGTGGAGTTTTACAGTGTTGAGTTGCCAGCCTGGCACCTAACCTTCCACAGAAGGCACACACACACACTTCCACTCACACCTAGGGCCAATTTTAGAGTGTCCAATCCACCTGCAGCATGTCTTTGGGATGTGGGAGGAAAACGGAGCACCTGGAGAAAACCCACATGACCACAGAGAGGACATGCGGACTACACACAGAAGGCACCCCAGCCGAGGATCAAACCAAAGAACCTCTTGCTGTGAGGCGACAATGCTAACCACTGCACCACCGTGGCTGCCCTACAAAGGAACAGCATGTAATACTCATATAATATAGTGAATGTAGTTCATAACTCTGAAATTAGTACACCTTTTCTCAATCAGAATGCCAAAGAAGATATGATTCTACATTAAATAACAGGGCTGACCTGGAGTTAGATAGGAGCTGATGTCTTCCATCTTCATTGTGTGCAGTTTACTATTCTAAATATTTGGAACTTGTACAGCTAAAAGATACAATATATACTGCAGTTACAAACTAACTTAGAGTTTTTTATCAGGCAATGATTGACAGTTTTTAAGTGATAAGTTATGCAACTTTGTGATCAAATGGAGATTCAAGTCTACCATCTCAACTTCCCACAACCAATAAAGTAATGGTCATGTATACAGAACTGTACAGACTAAAAACTTCAGGAAGGAATCTGAGATTTAACTAGAAATAGGCTGCTATCTTTCTTTTCTTGAATATTGCAATTCAGCATTGCAGGAATAAGTCTCAACTTCATATGGGTAGAACATAGAATGTAGAAAGTAGAAATCTATGCTACCTACCATATATTCATTGCGTCTGGTTGGGTAATAGAAATAGTGTTCTTGATGTGTTGCAGAGGAATGGCAAAAATGAACAAAAAAGGCATTATAAGAATCATTGTAGAAAGCTGGGGTTTGACTTAGAATGCAACTACCAGTAAAATCAAATGCCTAAATTAAAGAGGCACTTTGGTGCAGAAGAGTCTGGATCCTGCTATGTTTTAGTTACCAAGCCAGAGGGCAAAATGGTCACACTGATAAATCATTCAGTACAAACCACCAGAAAGATATAGCCAGGCTTGAGTCTTCACTGTACAATACCTTAGACCTGCTGAATTTTAAACCCATAGTGTATATGCAATAGATGTCTTAAAGACCTGACAGCATTTCAGCTGCATGTTTTCTCAATAACCATAACTTTTTACTTTTAAATCTTTAGAGGTACATACAGGCAAATAACAACAACCACCACATTTCCTACACACATGTGAGTTATTACAAGATAAGTGAATTGCTTGGTAATAGTTCAGCAGCACAGACCTTAAAATCAAGACTGATGTCTGTAAACATTAGGGAGCCTGCAAAATATCCCAACTAACAATCAAACCAAAAGGTAAAATGTCACACAGACATAACTTTAAGTAAAAACTGCAAGAAAGAGCTAGCCACGGAGTCTTCACTGTGTAATATATTAAACCTTTTGTAGCAGAGGACCATGGGATATATGCAAATGACCCTTAAGGACATACCAATGCTTTGGCTACATGGCTTCTGAATGCCCTTGATTTTTTTATTTTTTTAAGTTATGGATTCAAAACTATATCATAGAACTAGAGTGTAACTCTAAAAATGCAAGATTATCTCAGTCAAACACAGGTTTTGCAGAGTGACAGGAAAGTATATTACTCAAAACAACTTAAGGATTTATTACTCTCCCTTAAGTGATTACTCCAGAGTTTGAACATACAGTGCAACATATAAAGTTATGTTTCACTTTCTGAGTGCTCTAAAGCAAGTGTTGCAGGACATGCCATGACTAAACATGATGTTAGTGTAAATTTTTAGGATACCTGCATTCAGTTTGAGTCTAGTATGTATTCTCTTTCAGCAAAATCTTGGGTAAGTTTGTATCTTGCATCTAACTCTTTATTTCCATGCCATTCCTGACTGTATTTTATAATGTGCATATGTATATATTACAGGTAGGACGGTAGCACATTTTAACAGTGATTTAACTAAATTAAGATGAAAATGACATGGGTGCTACCATCTATCCAGATGTACCTAGACTCGTCACTTAAATAGGAAATGTGAATTATTCCTGGACAGTTTTTAAATAAGACATTCAATGTCTGACATTGAAAATATTGATATTAAGAGACTTTTGATTCATGCAGTTCCTCCTCCATTGCAAAGACTTGTCAATAGGTTGAACTGGCAAATCTCAAGTTTGTCTTTAGGTGTGTGTGTGTGTGTGTGTGTGTGTGTGTGTGTGTGTGTGTGTGTGTGTGTGTGTGTGTGTGTCTGTCTGTCTGTGTGTGTGTGTGTGTGTGTGTGTGTGTGTGTGTGTGTGTGTGTGTGTGTGTGTGTGTGTGTGTGTGTGTGTGTGTGTGTGTGTGTGTGTGTGTGTGTGTGTGTGTGTGTGTGTGTGTGCGTGTGTGCGTGTGTGTGTGTGTGTGTGTGTGTGTGTGTGTGTGTGTGCGTGTGTGTGTGTGTGTGTTAGAGGCTAAGGGATATTAACAGAGACTACAGGAGCTAGAACTTGTCTCACTTCAAACCAGAAGAGACAGGAGGAGGGGCGCAGACAGCAGATTGTAGTGGTGAGCTACTTCCTAGATCTCTGAAAATACTTTTTCACAGTGAGAGTTGTAGACCCATACAGTGGTGTACTGGAGTGGGTGGTGGTGAGGGAATCTACAAAGACATTAGGGTAGTAAGCTCCAGTGGTAAGTGGGATAAAGTTTTGATTAAGCTCTAGGTGATCAGAGTTCAGTTAGTGACTTGGGAGGTTAAGAGACATGGCAGGAGAGGATGGGCATTGCTAAACAGACACCCACAATCCCTCAGAGGAGAAGCAGCATTGTGGTTCATGTCCTGGGCACTTACCTTTTGGCTAACCAAACTACCATCTGCAGGTAACCTTGGTATTAGTGAGTGTACAGGAGTATTCCAAAGACTAGTCAATAGGCTGAACTGGCAAATGCTTGTGGATCCCTATGGTGATGCTGAAAGCCTATACCCCTATGTAGGAGTTGAGATGAGCCATATAAATGCCCCTAATACCAGGATATGTGTGAAGGCAGAAGCCACCCTCATGGCTGTCTGTATGAAAGACAGCCCCTTTGGATTGCTCTCACACCGGTACTGTACAGGGGTAATTCTATAGTATGGGGAAAAATGGATGCAGCCTAATGAGGGAGACTTTATGTTTGGCAGAGATGGGGGAAAATACATAAAAAAAACAGAAAAAACATAAGGGGATGGAGGAGAAGTACAGTGTTAACTGCATTTAGATGGGGAGACTTGGTATACATGTCGTCACTTTTTGCCATGAACAAAAGGCTCTGAATAGGATATCATGTATATTAGAAAATGAAAGAAAGATTGCATCTCTTTTGGTCTTGTTCACTAGGATACCTGTGTCACTGCTGGTCCAAGTGTACAGGTGTGGGTAGAGTGTCTCATGAATGGCTGTCCTCCAAGGTGAGTGGTATTACTACTACATGTCATGTTGCTGTAGCGATTGCTAATAACCTCAACATATGCTTACAGAATCTTGGTAGTCTCTGTTTTGCAAGCAAGCTGATGGGTGTGGTCATAAATTTGTGATTCATATCCACACATCAAATTGTTACCCTCCCAGGCACCTAGCATTTAAAAAAGTTAACTCTCCAGATACTATCTCCTATGTACTTCAGAAATGCAGGCGTACTTTTCAGATGTTTCCCTAATGCTTATAATGTTTTAGAAGTGTTTTCCTGCCTCTAAGCTTATTATATACAGCTCTGTGTTGCAGATACAGTTTTACAGATTATAGGGTCTTTAAGACATAATGTTTCTGGAAGATAGGAAAAAAATGTACTTGACTGAGTAAACGAAGAATGCCCAGTTGCACCCTCACATAGCCAGGGAATTGTTATGGCTAGGCTTGTATAGGCCCTAGGGCTGATAGCCTAGTACCAACCTATAAACCTATGAACATGTTGGCACATACCTTTACCATCTCATACTAACAATTTGGAAAAAAGCCACTACAAGTATTAGGAGAAGATACACAGACTCTGTTCAGTAGCCCTTACAAGCATTAGCTAACTAGTAGGGCAGATAACTAAAACATGGAGTACTAGGTCAAGTGCTGTGGTCAGGATGTAAAAGTGGGTCTTGAATTAATGGGAGATGTTAGAACATAAATTAAGGCAACAGAGTAAGCAACATAACCTATGCAAACATGGGTAAGCAACACACATTTTAATTACGTTACTGCTATCATAATATACAGGCTATTCATCTTATATCTTATTTGTTAAGAAGCTGTTCAAAGCTAACTTCCTTCATCTATCACTATAACTGCTTTATGTATCCTAAGTATATTTGCATTCTATTAATTAGTCACTCCCCCACACACACTAAATCTACTGTTTCATTAGGAAGCCTGTGCAGGTTGTCTAACACTTTTTCTGTGAACGTGCTTCCTCATGTTACCCCTTAAACAACCTCTCCTGTCTTCAGCCTGTACTCTTCTGTACCTTCATATTTCTTTCTTTCAGAAGGCTGTTGTCAACTTGGACTTTGTCAGCGTCATTAAGACACAGCACTAATTTGTAGTTCATATATCATAGGAGTGCATGCAATTTACAGCTGTGGGAGTGGTCGTGGGAATTTTATTAACAGAGGCGCAGTAAGGGGTACCCCTCTCAACCTGCAGACATTGAAAGTAGGTATAAAGGCCCTTGAAAAGCAGAAACATACAGCAAAAAAATCTGGACATCTAATTAGCATAAAGTATGAATGCTAAATAGCACATAACTTTCCAGTAGGAATGTGGGATACATAAGTCACAAAAAATAATAGAAAAATAAAAGCATATTATCAAAGATATGGTGTAAAATCTGTAGACTTTAATGAACGGCATTGCAAAATTCTACCACATAAGGTCATTTATTTTTGGTTCCAAAAAAGGTAGATGTAAAACATGTCCTCTTTCTTTAAATTATTGGTGTCATTAGTAAGTTGGTCATATGATGCAACTTTCTGCGTACTAGACAGCTTCAAAAAATTAATGCAATGAGTGAGATTCAGGAAATTGTGTAAATCATTTCTGAAAATATGGATATATGGACATATCTCCAAAAATAGGTAAGTCGTGTGCAGGGGATAAATCAGGCCTGAAAATAGATATGTTCCTCCAAAATAGGGACAGTTGAGAAATGATGAGAAATGCCGAGGATGAACAGCAGAATAATACTGCTGAATAGAAACCCTGACATTCCCGCATGCATGTCATTACTGGGTAGTTTTCCTTTGGGATATAAATGAATGACTGCTACCTTTTAAGGATCTACTACTTTGGCAGCATCTAATCTCAGAGTGGAAGTCAAAACAACAGAGGTAATGAATTTAGGGCTAAAATAATAAGTGAGGAGACTAGAGTTGCCCTGGGGATGGGGATAAAGTGACAATGTATACATATGTCCAGCGCAGTGGTGCAGCGGTACCGTTGTCACCTTACAGCAAGAGGTTCTCTGGTTTGATTCTCGGCTGGAGTGCTTTCTGTGTATAGTCTGCATGTCCTCCCTGTATTCATGTGGGTTTCCTCCCTCATTATGAAGACATGCGTCTGGACTATTTCTCCCAAGGCCTCTGCTGAAAACTGGCTTTGTTCCAAGTTGGACTTTCCCAATAAACAAATGTTAAATAAATAAATAATGCCATACAACACGCTGTTTCTATAAGTGTCTTTGATGGCATTTTAATGTACAACCTTACCCATTTGTTTATCCTTACATATTGGGCACATGCAAGTTTTTAAAGCCATACACCTTTGCAGAAAGCAAATCAGATGATATAGACTCTTAAGCTAAAGTTGTGGTCTTTGGATTATAAAAAAAAATATGTAGCAGACATGCATATATATCTACAGCAGTCTAATATATGCACAGTATAATCACATTATATATAATTTAACAAGTAAAACAATCAACAGCTGTGGAGCTTAACAGCAGCAAGGACTTGTAATTAAAAATATAATGAACAAGAAAATGGAGAGGAGTAGCTGTGTAAAGCAATTATCTTCAAGGCTTTTAATAAACAACCCAAAATACCTTTTGGGAAAATGAAGAGAATTTAAAGGATAAGGGTAATTTAAAGAGTATTAGCACTCTGTTTATCTTCCATTAGGATCCGGTAGATTTCAATCCCCAGAGGGGTAATAGTGCAGCTTTGCTGTATTACTTATGTCCTATATTGTCTAATAATGCACTCTTGGCAGAGCAGAGGGCCAGTTTATTGACAGAGAGAAGAAGGCAGAAAAAAATAATCAATACAAAAGGCTTTCATTTTAAGCTTTGTTCTGATTCTCTTTTCTTTCTTTTTCTTAAGGTCACTTAAAGAAATGTTCTTTGTCTGCATTCTGCAAGGCTAACAATCAATTAGAAGTGGCAGCTTTAAGACAGCATAACACACTTACCCTTCCTACCCTGCCAACAAATCCGTTATGTAACAGAAAGAAGAGCTATCACTGTAAATTGTTTGGCTTCAACAATACCCTCCCATTCCCCTGAGCTTGCCTTTTTGACTTCTGTAACTTATTCACCTCTGTTTCAGCGTACCATAAACTGGTTAATGGTCCAGGATTGATAGTAATCACGCCATGCTCAGTTGTACATTGCTGTTTGCATTGTCATTGCTAGCATGAACTGCATATTCTCCGGTATTTTTCCTTATCACTGCATATGTTTGCATGCTGGTTATACATTTGTAGTCTTCATTTGTTTCTGATTTTCAGATTTTCCTCTTAGGAGTCCTTTGAAGATGGGCTTTGCCCAGTCAGAACCTCACAGTCAACAGATACAAATAATTAGCAACTAATTAAACTTCTGTCCTTACTCTCAGGCCCTGTTGCCCTTGAGAGCAACTGCACACCCACTGACCAATGTAATTTCTATTCCATCTCCACAGACTCACTGAAGAAATTCAGGCAACCTTTTTTTTCAATGTGACAGTAGCAAATTTGCTGACATTTTCAATAGTCCTCCTGACATGCCTCTCTATAGTTTTTGATACATTGACTGAAAACAATACACAAAAATGTTTCACAGACTGCACAGTTTTGTATTTGATACATTTCCATGTATACAAGAAGTTGTGTCAGACCTATGAGAATCATTCGCAGTTAATGACCACAGCTAGGAACTTATTATCAAAGCAGTTTTAAATCTGCAGATGCCACTGCTATCACCCCCCACCCCCAACTCTCATGGAATTTGGGATATAGGGATTTGCACAAAACAACTCTCAATAAAAATCCTTCATGATCCAGTGAATACACATGAAATTTAGCTGAGTGGCCTTATTATTTGACAGTCAGAGCCCTGTTGCTCATCTTCTAATGATTTATCTCATGCACGTTGGCATCTATTTTCCCCACCAAACAGCTGTGTCTCACTATATGGTGGCTTTTCATTGTGGTCAATTGTCAGAGTCCTCTGTCCTGTTTGACGATGATTAATACTGCTACATTGATGTACTGTCCACTGTAGGTGCATTATGCTGTACACTTCTAAGCTAAACATTTACTCCTACACTATTATCTAGCTCCCAAGTTTTCTCAAGAACCTGAGTTCTAGTCACACCTTCATGAAATGTCTGCTACTGCAAATAAGCATATTAAAAAGCATAGTCCAAACACATACTCAGATCTTTGTGTGTGAGTGTGTGTGTGTGTGTGTGTGTGTGTGTGTGTGTGTGTGTGTGTGTGTGTGTGTGTGTGTGTCTGTGTGTGTCTATATAAATAATATATATGTGTGCATCTATTAATATAAACGTGTGTGTATATTAATGGAGAGACAGAGAGATAGAGAAAGAAATATATATATGTACAAGCATGTGCATGAAATTCATGCACAGATACTCATTAATGTCCACCCTTATCACTGTTACAGTATTCTTTACAGATGATATATCCTGTAGAGAATATCCACATATCCATCCAGCATACCAAAGTCTTATATCCTACTAGATGCTGAATGTCAGCTGTATATCCTATATCTAAGGTGTAAGGTACCTAAGTAACATACGAGTGCCAATCTTCACAACTTTTTTTACACCAATATAAATGCTTTCTTCTATATTTGGGCTGCAGGTTGTTTGCCAAGTTGGTTTAGTTACTGAGCCTTGAGAAGATGAATGCCCCATTAGGGTCTTTTCCTTCCCTTTTTTTTCTTTCCTTTTGTGTCTTTATCTTTTTATGTCATCCAGGAAGGGAAAATGTGAATGTGGGAGGCAGATAGACCCAAGTGCCTTTTTTGTTTGGGTGCTTCTCATGACCACACCCAATACAAGGTTTGTCAAAGGTTCGTTCCAAAGATTCTTTTCTGCATTCTGTCATCCCTTTCTATTTATCTGGAGAATCAAGAGTTTTAAGTTTTTGGCTCGGGCTACCATGACATCTGAGTCCACTCACCCCAACATTCAGCTGTTACTTAAAAAGAAGCCTAAGAAGCTATGCACTGAGATTGCTGATGTCCATCCTCCTCCAAACATCTCCATTGGGTTGGATGAAGAACCAAGGACCATCCGTTGCCAGCATCATCTCCCTCTACCATGACCCAGTTGGAGGCCAATGTGGCACCGCCTACCCACACATCCACTGAGGTTGTGCCTACATCCATTGCAGATGTGGAGGTAGAACTACAGATGATTATATGGGAGGGAGTCTAGGTGGAGTCCCCAGATACTTGTTATGGAGGAAGTCCTTGGAACTCTTACTGAATATAGGCTGGGGTCTGATCCTCAAAGGATTATTAGGACTGATGTTCTCCTGAAGAAAAAAACAGAAGACCAGGCAGATCCTCACAAGGAATGGCAGGATTTCGCAAAGAGTCTTTTTAATGCCCTAATGGCTTTAAAGCCACTTCAAAGTTTGATGTACCTTCTTCTGTTCCTTGGTCCTCTACCCCCTCTAAACATTATACAGACTCTGCGTCCCCTAATGAAGTGTTGGATTCAGATTCTGAGGAAGAATCCTTGGCTTACTTTTCTCAACTCCATTCTTCTCTGACATTTGGGTCTGAGGAACAGGATTCTCTGTCATCAGATTCCCCTGTAGGAGAACTAGCCTTTGGGGTTATTGTGGTATGTATTATGGAGCATTTAAAATGGGACTGTTCCCTAGTTTCTAATGTCCAAAAGAGGTACTATGAGCTGTTGTAGATTGATTCATCCCATCCTTTTGCAATGACCCCTGTGCTGGATGCTTTTGTTGGACACATTTTCTGTGACATGTCAAGTCCCTGATTCCAAGCTTTCTACGCGAAAAAGCCTGAAAAGTTCTACAAGGTCCATGAAGCCAAGAAAGTTTTTTAGGAAAGCCCTGCTTCTGAGCCTGATGTGATTTGCTTAGCTACTGACAAGCCATCTAAATTGCTGTCCTCTTCTAGGCTTTTACCCTCAAACAAGGACAGTCATGATAAGGAACAGTATGGGATAAGTGTATACCTTTGTCTCTATAGCTTTCATAGCCATTAATTACCAGACCCGTATGACTAGGTATGTGATGGCTCTTCTCCCTCAGCTTGTGGGTATTCTGACTGATTTTCCTGTTTCTGAGGCAAAGTCTTCTCTCATTTACTTATTCAGGACTACTTCTCAGGTGGCTCATCATTCTATAAAGTGCAGTTATGATGCTGCTGATGCTTTTTCTAGGGCAGTTGCTTCAAGGTCTGTGAAGAGAAGGTGCTCTTGGTTATTCTTAAAGGCTCTCCCAGATGATAACAAATCAAAAACCTCCTGGGTTCTCCTTTAGATAACCAAAATCACTTTGGCTTTTCTGTAACTGAGCTGCTAAAGACCCTAAAAGACAAAGGGAAAGTTATGCAGGATCTAAAACAAATATTTTTCTCTCCTGTCACTAGGTTCCAGAGAAATCATCCCTCTAAGTCTTCTTTTGTCTGAAGGCAGCCAAGGTAACCTTGTAGGGGTAAAAGGTCCTCCAAGAGGGTTTTTCCCGATAAATCCCCTGAGGGTTCTAAGCCCAAAAGCCTTCTTTCCCTGACAAATCTGCTTCCATCTGACATTCAGCCACCTCTACCTCTTGGCTAGCTCTCTCTTTCCCTCAGGTTAACTCTGTTCTGCCTGTGTGGCAACCATTAACCACAGACTCCTGGCTGCTTTCCATTATCCAAAATGGTTATTTTATAGTTAGGAAGTTCCTTCCTCCATTTTGGGGTCTTCTCCAACCTCCCCCTTGCCAGCCTCCTCCCCACACGTTCCTTTAATTCTACAGGATCTGTTATTGCAGGAATCCCATTCTGTTCTCTCATCAGGGCAGAGAGTTTTATTCCAGGATGTTTCTGGTTCCAAGGTAGGCAGGGTCTTGGAGGCCCATTCAGGATCTTTCTTTCCTCAATACATTTCGTAAGGTTCCTTCTTTCAGGGTGCTGTCTTTTCAATCTCTCTTTCCCATAAAGCATTCCTGATGTCCCTGGATTTGAAAGATGCTGACCTTCACATTCCTATTCACTCCCTCTTTAGGAAATGTTTATGCTTCTATGTGTCTTCCTCACATTATCTATTATCTGCTTTACCTTTTAGTCTTTCTATATGGCCCCAAGGGTCTTTGCCGAGTGCTTAGCCCTGGTGGAAGCCTGGAATTCAGATCTAACATTATTTAGATACTCTCCTAATTCAAGCTCATACTTAGCATCGTCTTCTTCAGGATCTCAATTTTTACAATGCTTCATCTACAAATTCTAGGCTTCACCTTGAACTAAAAAAGTCTATGCTGATTCCTTCTCAAGATCTGACTCAAACTGTGTCAATGCTGTATGTGCTGCCTCTTCCTAAGGTTCTGTTCTTGACAGCTTATTTTCAATCCCTTATTCCTCTTTCAGTGCTTCCTACAAGGGAATTCCTTCAAACTCTGTGGTTCATGGCATCCACCATCTCTATAGTTCCTTTTGCCAGACTCCCTACTTGGAAGTTTCAGTGATCCCTCAAAGACTTCTAGCTTCAGCATTGGCATCCTCTGGATCTTTCCATTCCTCTATTACCTTGCCTCACGTTCAAGTGCCACTGGTGGATTCATCAGAGCTTTCCAAATCCTTAGCTGCTTTTTATGATCTTCTTCCCACTCAGGAGCTGTACATGGATGCTTTGGATCAGGGTTGGGGAGCCTCCTCCAACAGTGTCAGGGTCTAGGCAGTTTGGTCTCTTCCCCACAACTAAGAAACCATATGAATATCAAGGAGATGAGAGCTCTGATTCTGACTGTCCATGCTTTATACTCCCTTTGGATCCCTGGCCTTCTACCAATTTTTATAGACAATACCACAGTTATGCAACAAGCACAGGGCCACAAAGTCATAACTTCTTTGAAGGCTGGCTCTTCAGGATTGGGATTTTGCTATCCATATCACGTGACCCTTCACATATGTATGTGGGTGTTGATATAACAGTTATGGTGTTTACTTCACAGTCACAAGGTGCAGGGTTTGATACTCACCTTTGAAAGGGAAACTGGCTAGGCTTAAAATGATCCACTGAGGCAGTTAGCCTAGTACTTAACTAAGATTCATTATTTATCTCACCTGGAAGTTGGCACAATGGTTAAGGTTGTGAGCTCTTATGGTACAAGATTTGATTGCCTTCATTAGGTATTGGGGTTTGGCATAATAGTTAAGGTGTTTACCTTACAGACCCAAGGTGCAGAGTCCATTTCTTGGACTGGGTATTAGTATCATGGTTAAGGTATTTACATTACAGTCACAAGTTACAGGGGTTGGTTTTCACCTTTGAAAGGGAATATGGCTAATCTTAAAATGGCCTGCAAGGGCAGATAGCTTAGGACTTACCTATGAACCTTCAGGTTGCTTACATACCTTCAGAATACAATCTAGTGGCATAAACTCTGAGCAGATCCTCACGAATGGATGCTTCATAGACAGGTGTTTCTGGACATTGTTCCTCAGTGAGTACTCCTCAGTTAGATGTTTCTGCCTTCCCTCTGAACAGACAGCTACCCAGGATCTGTTCAAGAGTGCCAAGTTCTCTGGCTTGGAAAGTGAACGCCATGTCCTTTTCTTGGAAGGAGATGCTTCTATATATGAATGCACCTCTTCTTCCATTACCAAAAGTCCTGCACAAGATATTGTGGGACACACCCAAAATCTTGCTGGTGACTCCATTTTTTTCCCAAACAGCATAGGTTCTCCCTTCTATTTCAATTGGCCTGGGGTAATCATCACAAGTTACCTCACCAGATCTATCTACTCACAAATCAAGGGATCTCTCATTCACCCTCTCTTTTCCATCATCTGACTCTTTGGGTGATAAGAGTTTTGATTCCTTTTAGACACCAATTTTCTGAGGGAATGCTTAGGGTTTTCTAGGAGGCCAGGAAACTCACTTCTAGAAATGCCTGTGTGAGTAAATGGAAGAGATTTTCTATTTGGTGGCACAAACGTGATATGGACTCTTTTTCTGTGTGTATTCATATTATCCTTTCTTATTTGTGTGAGTTGCTCACTTCTGGCCTGGTATATTCATCTTTTAAAGTTAATTTGTAGGCCATTTCTGCTTGTCTGCCTCTGAATCCACAATTGACATCTAGTTTTGAAGTCAAACATTTTTTGAAAGGCATCTTACATATCAGGCCTCCAAGAAAACCTATTTTTCCTTCTTGGGGTTTTAATTTTGTTTTGAGAAATTGATTCTGTCTCCTTTTGAGTCTGCAGTTTCCTCTTCCTTGCAACACTAAACTGTACTGTTAGTAGGTTTTACTTCTATCAAGAGGGTCTCAGAATTTCAAACACTCATGGCCATTCTCCCTTTTTTAGTTTTTCATAAGGGCAGGGTGTCTCTTCATACCAATCCTTCTTTTATGCCCAAGGTGGTTAATGATTTGTCCTTGAATCAAACAATTCCTCTTCCTTCTTCTTTCCCCTCTCTGCAGAATGATGGTGAAAGAATCCTTCACACTTTAGATTTATATAGGCATCTGAAATACTACCTAAATAAAACTAAAAACTTTCAAGCCCGGAAATAAGTGCTGACTGTGTCTCAGCAAACCATCTCCTCCTGGATTTCTAAGGTCATTTCTTTTTGCTATTCCTTTCATGGCAAGCAGCTTTCCTCTTCTTTTTGTGCACATTCTACCAGAACTGTGGCTTCCTCTGGTGTTTTCAAGGGTCTGGACATTAGATCCTTTTAGAAGCTGTTACTTGATCCTCTGTACATCCCTTTACTATACATTTCAAGTTGGATGTCATCTCTATGACCAGAGTGGGTTTCCTCGGGGCCATTTTTGCATGGGTTTTTGGAAAGCTCTTCTACGTCTTCCTCCTCCCATCTTCTCCAGTAGCGGTTTACTTTCCTGCCTGTAAAGAATACTGCAACAATGATAAGGCTGGCCTAGATCTTACCATAACTGTAGATGTTCTACTTTTCACTGTTGTAGTATTCTGTCCCTTCTTCCTACCCTCTGTTTTCCTTTCTGTTGTCCTTCTGGCCAAGGGGGATCTTTTTCTTTCTTTCTTCCCTTCCTGGATGCACATGGTCAACATTTTCCTCTTGGGTTGTTCTGGTTCTTCTGGAGCAATTTGGTTCTGAGAATTAGGCGTTTGTGCATCACTTATATACCTTACACCTTGGACATAGAACACACTTCTGTCATATGGCACTTGGATGGAGATAAGGCTTTGGTATGCTGGCTGGACATTCAGCTATCCTCGACAGAATATCTCATGTGTAAAGAACACTGCAACAGTGAAAAGTAGGACATGTGCTCTTATGGTAAGAACTTACACAACTGTACTTTTCTCTCATCTCAAAAAAAGCTGTAATAGTGTTGCCCCCACTGTTCCTGCCCCTTACCTTAAGTGCTGACAAAGAGTGTATAATTACCTGAATAAAAGCATTTTAGCACTAACAAAAATGACAAGCAAGTCTTGGCATGAACAGCACCATGTTTTGGGATGATGTAGCTGTATGTACAGTGAATATTTTAATTATCCTGCATTTTCTGTGAGAAACTTTCCAGACTTTGTGTTCATTTACTGCTGCAGATGTAAACACACATGAAACAAATTATGTGTTTAATAACAGGTTCTCGGATTAAGTCAGCAATTCTTGCCTGTTTGAAAATGCACTATATGTATCTAGTAACGTAGTTATTTGATGAAGACATTACTGTTTTCGCAGCAGCAGACTGTCATCACAAGCAGACAGTTATCAGAAGCCATGAAGCTAAGCACAAGTCATAAAACATCTTTGGGTCAGCAATACCTTTGATTTAAAATTACCATTTTCTCCTTATCCATGAAGACAAAGCCCCTAAATGTTACTATGAGTGCAGCAAGACATACAACATGTAACTCATGGCACAGAAATTAATTTTTATTGGAGATTTTACCCAATTTCAAACATGAGTAAAACTGATATGGTTTAAGTAAACCAGCAAAGGAGATGTGTGTCTAGAATGATGTCTACTTGCTATACTACTAGGTATCCACTAAAAGCTTCTGCTCTCACCATGCTATAATTTGTGCTGCATCTTTAATAATGTATTTAGGGTTTATCCTACAGAAAAAAAAAAGTTATGTTGGGGAAGTAGGTGTAGGAATGTGGTGTACACAGTTTACCTTCGTGTGTGTTTTGCACAAGGACGAACAGCAGTTGTCCAAAAAGACGTTTGCAAAGTTTCCAAATGCTGAACGGAAAAAGGTTTGAATGTGCAAAGAATGAATGCACAGTGACATTCGCTCATTGCAGATTTGGCATTTTGGGGTGGATTGCACTATAATAGGGGCTGGAAAATGGTCCCTTTCTCCACTGGAGTGCGATCTCGGAGTTAGAATATTAAAGTAGGGGGGTGGGGGATGCAGGAAGCCTCCCTGCTTTACATTCCATTACATTTTCTTTTCAAAATTAATGTTCAAAAATCAGGAAATCTGCTTTTTGATTTGCTGATTTTCGAACATTGAAAACTGTCGCTGTTATGATTTCCATGGTTACGGTTCACTCATATGAGCAATCGCATCACTGTATTTCACTGTTGTAAAGGTAAATCAGTGTACATATCAGATATTTCTGGTTACTCTCCTTAGGAATGAGCTGCAATGTGGAATTTGATACAAAGCAGCAGTAATGCTGTGCAAGTTGGCACCTAGTGGCAATAATGCTGTGGAAGTTGTACACTGTGGCAGTAATGCACTGGAAGATGGTACAAAGTGGCAGGAATGCTGTGAAAGTTGGTACCAAAAGGCAGTAATGCTGCGGAATTTAGTACATGGTGGCAGTAGTGCTAAGGAAGTAGGTACATAGTGGCAGGAATGCTGTAAAAGCTGATACACAGTAGCATTAATGCTCAAGAGGTAGGTACACAGCTGCAGTAATACTGTGGAAGTTGGTACAAAGTGGCAGTAATGCTGTGGAAGTTGGTACATTGTGATAATAGCACTGTGGAAGTTCTACACTGTGGCAGTAATGCAAGGGAAGTTGGTATAAAGCAGCAGTAATGGTGTGGAAGTTAGTACATAGTGGAAAAATGCTGTGGAACTTGTACACTATGGCAGTAATGCACTGGAAGTTGGTACAAAGCAGCAGTAATGCTGTGGAAGTTGGTATGCAGTAGTAGTAATGCTGTGGAAGTTAGTATGCAATAATAGTAATGCTGTGGAACTTGGTACATACTGGCATGGCAGTAATACTGTGAAAGCTTGTACACAGTGACAGCATCACTCCAGAAGTTGGTATGCAGTGACATCATTGCTATGGAAGTTAGTACACAGTGGCAGTAATGCTGTGGAAGTTGGAACACCATGGCAGTAATGCTGTGAAAGTTAGTATACAGTGACAGCATTGTTCTGTAAGTTGGTACACAGTGGCAATAATGCTATGGAAGTTGGAACACAGTGAAAGAATTCAGTTGGCCATTTGTGCGGCTTCGGCATTTTCGGACCGGGTCAAGATAAGTGTACGAATGGGTAGTGACAGACTTTATGGTTAGGGCGTGGGTCACGTAAGTGTGCAATAGTGACAGACTTTAGGGTTAGGGAGCGGGTCAGGTAAGTGTGCGGTAATGACGGACTTTAGGGTTAGGGTGGGGGTCAGGTAAGTGTGCGGTAGTGACGGACATTAGGGTTAGGGCTGGTTTAAGGTTAGTGCATAGATAGTGGTGTATGTTAGGTTTAGTGTAGGTTTTGAAGGTGTTTGGTGTGATTGTGTTATGTGTGTGTTTTTCAGAACAGAGAATTTTTTTCCCTGGGAAAAAATTTGCTGTTTTGAAGTGTCGATGTTATCCGAATTTGATCTTCCAAATTCGAACTTATGGTGTTCAACATTTTGGAAGTTCGATTTCATGATATAGACCCAATGTAAGCAGGGGGTTAGGAGATGAAACATTTAGAAGCAGGGACCTGAGAGATGAACCATTTATAGGCTGCCTGTGTCCATGCAGGTAGTGTGGTAGGTATTTTGGTGTCCAAGTAGGTAGTGTGGTAGGTATTTTGGTATAACCAAAAAAGTATCTTGAGCATGGAATTTCATCATTTTGAGTGGCTTTGCTGTAGTTCTTCTTAAGACAGCCCTGTTTGAGGATTTAGGTGTTTTTTAACTCACCAGTGTAGAAACAGAAGAACATTAGCTTTTGCTTGTTCCAGAAGACAGGGGATGCCTTAGTATTTTCTGTTATTTATTTATCTTTTGTTGCCCAGGTTACTCTCAGTAAGCTAGTGGCCTCCTTCTGTGGAGATCTGAGTTGGTATTTATACTACTGAGATATGGACAGGGCATCGGGGAACTTCCCCTACTCTTTGCATATGGGGACTCAGTTTTCTGTTACCCTTCCTGTCTTCCAGTCTGGGCACAGAGATGGCTCGGAAAAGCAGGAAGTCTAAAATCAAACATGGAGGCATAACAGGGTGATTTTTGTGTTTTAGATGAGAGAGAAGCTGTTAATCGAACAGCTGAGAAGTCTAAAATGGCAGAGAACAAGTCAGAAGTTATGTGTAGTGAGGAGAATGGAGAAGGGAGGAAAGAGTGGAAGAGAGTTGAGAAAAGGCAAAAACAGGGAGTCAAAGTCGATATGGTAGATTCAGAGGAATTATTTCAGCAAAATTTGTTCGTAACAGAGTCTGCAACACCAAGAAGGCAGTGTCATGGGCAGAAATAATGGACAGAATTCAAGAAGTTCAGGAAATAAGGAAGGAAAAAAAGAAATCATACACACAAATAGTGAGAGAAAGTGAAAGAAGAGAAGAGAAGAGAAGAAAGCAAAAGTCGGAATAAAGTACAGGGGTGAGAATGAGTAGTAAAATGAAAAAGGAATTAGACAGGTATGAAATATGGGACAGCATCATTTCACCACTGGGTAGAGAACTCAGAGAGGTAAGAGCTTTTATTTGTATTAACAAAGATACTTTTTGTGACATTTCTTTTAAGGAGCCACAGTATATGGAAAAATGTTTAGAACAGTATGAAAACCCTTGGAACCTGTATGTTGTGCAGGCACGTAACAGAAAAACTAAAAAAAGAGTATTTATACAATTTCAAACTAAAGTCAAAAAAGATGATTTAAAAGACTATTTAAAAACTGTGTGTAGATATTAATGGACATTATGAAAATATATGACAATAGAGGTTTATGGACTGGGGGATGGGAATGTGGTGTTATACTGAAAATGCAAAATGACAAAATAATGCATTTACCGATTACAGTGTGGAGGGGAATAAGGGACTGGTTAGATACTGAGGACAACCAAAGATATGTTTTTTTGTGTGGTAAAGATGATCATATATTTAACAATTGTAATAAAAGAAAATGTTTTATTTGTGGTAAAGTTGGTCATGATGCAAAAAAATGTAAAGTGTGAAAAGAAAGGACATTCATGGATAGATTGTAATACTACAGAAAATTGTACACAGGAAAAAAATCAGACCAAGATAGGGTGAGTGTTGTAGTAGATAATATAGAAGAAACACAAAAGAAAAAATGAATGCGAAAGATATAGGAATGGAATTAAATGAATGTATGAAGGAAACAAGAGGTAAAGATGGAGAGACAGAGGAAGAACTAAGTAATTCAAGTGATAAAGGGGATGATAAATGGATAAGAGTCAAAGTAAAAGAAGGTGCATTGGGAAAAGAGTGAAAGATAGAAAATGCAAATTTAAAAATGTAGGCATAGGAGGAACCAAAAAGGCAAAGGATAAAAGCAACAGAAACTATTCCACAAAGTGAGAATCCTAGCCATTAACATGAATATCATAAAGAATGTTCAATGAAGGCTAGGAGTGTTAGAATGGTGTACAGTGTTAGATATGGACATTATAGTATTACTATATATAAGAATAACAACAGAAGAAGCAAGAATACAAGTTAATGGGTTATGGAAAGGCAAGGTTATATGGAACTTAAGAGATGAAAAATGCTCAGGCATAGCAATTTTATGTAAAGAATGTATAGGAATTCTGGATTATACACAAGTAGTATTAGGAAGAATAGTAATATTAGATATAAGATGGAAACAACAAATAGATAGGGTAATTGCACTTTATGCACACACTTTACAAAAACAAAATGAATTATGTTTAAGAAAATAAATAATAAAAAAAAACAACACCACAAACTGTAGAAAAACAAGTATGCAGGACAAAGGCACCTCAAACACCCAGCAATCATCAGCTTTTCAGCTCTTTAATAAAAATGAAACAGAAACCAAAGTACCACAATGTGGTTTTCTGTCAAATAATTTAGGAATTAAGTCACTAAATAATGACAGACACTGAGTTTCAGACTTCATAACCTTCAGAAAAATGCATGTTAAAGCAAGACCTGTTATTCTATCAATTGTCTCAGTTTATACAACAATTTATAGTACTGT
This sequence comes from Protopterus annectens, assembly GCF_019279795.1. Taxonomy (NCBI): domain Eukaryota; kingdom Metazoa; phylum Chordata; order Ceratodontiformes; family Protopteridae; genus Protopterus; species Protopterus annectens. The sequence continues at coordinate 745,107,498 of NC_056747.1, read as the reverse complement.
TTATATGTTCCCCCAGTATATTTGGCCTTGTACAGATTTCCTGCATTAACAGGTTGAGAGGTACGTGCAAATAAGTTGCTTTATAGAATTAGGCATATTCAAACCTCTCAACTGTCCCCAATTTTGGCTCAAAATGTTGTTCTTCCACTAATAATGCCGCCGCAAAATGGCAATTTTGGAAGAAACCGTGGAGGGCTTACAGTTAAGAAATAACTGTAATAATCAGAGTTATAGATTACTTTTATTTCAGAAATGCATGTAGATTCTTTTATTTTTGTCAGCTGCTCAAGTTAGCAGTACTAATATTAAAAAAGTGTCCCTTCTTTGACAGGTTCCCAGCTGTATTGTGTGGCTATTTTATATTTTTGCATCACATTGTTGGTCCATTTTTCATAAAATTGTGTTTTTTGGCAAATTAGTGGCAAATCATTAAAGACTGAAGTTAGAAAATAATGACAGACATTTGAGTTTCAGGTTTCATACCTTTCAGAAAATTCATACTAATGCAAGACCTACTACTCTATTATCTTTCTCTAAATTTATAAGAGCAATATTTAAAAATTGTCCTTATTTTTGGGACTTTGTCCCATTTCTTGTTGTGAGGTTGAGAGGTATGACAAATGTGTCAGGGAATCACAGTCAGTCAGAGACATTTCAAATTGTGACATACTTGTTGCACCCCACTCCCCCATGTAGTGACTCTGGATGTGTCCATGCAAGGCAAGGAGCAGTTATGCAGTGTAAATGTGCAGAGTATCCCCCCATCCAAGGTAGACACAAGTGCTACTTTTATTCTGTCCTTGATTTTGCAGAATGTTCTGGTTTCTGTCATATTTTTATACTGTTGATTTATGCTTATTATTACTCAGAAAGTGCCTGTCGCTCTGTGTTTAAGTAGCAATACTTTAATGACCATCAGGTAAGCTTGCCTGAGATTGTAAGATGTAAGTAATCTTTAATAAGCATACTGTTAAAGAATTGCCAACATTAAAAGCCTTTCTGTTGTTGCCCTGCAGAGAATACTTACATAATGTATAAACCTTGGGTACTGAAATGCATATGACAGTATTTGTAATAAAGGACAGGATTACATTATTTTAAGAAGCTCGTTACATCTGTTGGAGACTTGCAGTCATCTTTGCAGGCTTTACCTATAAACCAAACAGAATGCAAATCTATCATGTGTGGTCTATTACCTGTACAGTAATCCTTTAAGCAATGTATCCTGAGCTTGTTTCTTGTTTGCTTTTCATTTTTTACTTTGATCATGTTTTCCCTATGAAGCAAATAGATAGTTGTCAGGCAGCAGGTCTTTTTTGGATAAGAAACATTTTTACAAGTGGGGGTATCACAGAGATTGCTACTTTCAGCATGTTACTTGGTACTTTAATAAAGCTAAATATAAATTATAATTAGAACTGCAGTGCAAGGAGAAGAGGTTTGAGTTGAGTGATGCTTTTTTTTCTTATACTTGATTTTGACTGGCATTCCAGTAATGTATTTAAAAAGTAATTTATTTTTTCATGCCTCACGATCTTTTTGTTTCCATCTAGATATTAAGTAAGCTGTCATGCAGCCAATGCATTGAAATATTTTTTTTCTTTACACTTAATTTTGTCTTGATTGGACTCTCATAATGACGGTTTGGCACCCAGGAAAGCATATTTAATTAAAGTTACAGTTTTTATGGTTTTGAGCATAGCCCCTCCCCTTTCTAGTTGGCCATACCCCTTCCCATTGACCCCACCCATTCACCTGTCTCCTGCAGCCCCCCCCCCCCTCTGATTTGAGGTCACCAGCCATCACTGGGTATGGTCAACTATTTAAGAAAGTTCATCCCACACCAGAGTGAGCTTTTAGCACCATTACACGAGTTGTCATGGAAAAATGTAAACTGATCCTGTTTGGAACAACATCAAAGAACATTTGATATTCTGAAACAGAAAAGTACCAGTCCACCCACATTGAGATATTATGATGTTCACAAACCTGTAACTCTTTCATGCAATGCTTCAAATTTTGGTTTGGTGCAGCATGTCTTCAAGAAGACATACCAATAGCCTATGCATCCAGAACTTGAACCCAAACTGAGATGCAGTATGCACAAATTGAAAAAGAGCTTTTGGCAGTCGTGTTCACATGTTCAAGGTTCCATGATTATATTTATAGTAAACCTGTTCAAATAGAGACTGATCACCAGCCTCTAGTGACAATTCTAAAAAAGCCTATACTTTCAGCCCCAGCACACTTGCAACTCATGATGTTAAAATTACAGAAGTACAATTTCAATATTGTTTATTTAAAAGGCATGTCCCATGTGTAAACAGATTTGTATAGCTATATATTTGTACATTTGTAAATGTTTGTAAATATATAAATATTTTGTAAATAAAAGTTCTTTTGTATATAAATAAAAGACCCCTACTCTTTTCAATAAGTGTTGTGGGATCTTTTATATCGACCTTAGCTATCATCAAGTCAGGCAGATGGCGACTTAGTTTAATGTCTCATTGAAAGGATGAGATACTCGGGAAGCATCACCCCCCCTCATGCTTCACTGCAGTGTCAGCAATCCATATACCTCATGTGGAAATAGAACCCACAGTTTTCTACACTAAAGATGAGTGTGCTACCTCTTGTTGTACAGTGAATAGTTATCTGATTGTCTGACAGAACCCATGTTGTCAGAGTCAGAGGTGCCACTTCTGAAAGCAAAAAAAATTATCAGTGGTGTACCACAGGGCTCACAGTTAGACCCTCTCCCATTTGACATCTATTTTTCAGACTTACAAGTCAACAATCCTGGCCTTTGTTTATCTAATTTTGCAGATGAGTGTAAATTAGGTAGTGTTATTCAATCTTTCATTGACTCACAAGTGCTCCAACATTGGTTAGACCATGTTAACAATTACCGCAAGGACAATGGTCTCAAATTAAATGTTAAAAAAATGTAACATAGTTTATTTTGGTAACATAGTTTATTTTGGTAAAACATTTTCATATACCATACAAACAACACACCTCTCCAAAGAGACACTACCGTAGATGATCTAAGTACGCTTCTTGATAAATACTTATCATTTGCCCATCAGGTCTCTTCAATAATTCAGAAAGCCTTCTATATGTCTCATCTATGTTTCAAAGGCATCTCCATTAGATCCAAAGATGACTTAATTCCCCTTTACTTCTATCTCATTTGCTTGTCTAAACATATCACTCAACTTGAGAGACTTCAGGGATTCATAATTAAAAAGATCAGTGGCCTCAAAACTCATATCAAGATATACTGCAGTTCTCTCTCTCTGTACTCAGTCTCTTACTAGGCTTCCCCATGGAGATCTGGGTCTAGCCTTTTAAGCCATGGAAGAGCTAACTCTCTTTGATCTCTTATTCCCTCACAGAACAAATGGTAACTCATCCAGTGAAGGGAACTAAATCTTCATCAACAGATAAAGACGCATGGGCATTAGAGGTGGACAAGCCCCAGTCTGAGTATAAACTTGGCTCTGGCTCATGATCCAGCAGGTTAAAGAGACAAAAAAGAGATGAACCACAATAGCAAGCATTTTTTTTCTTCTAAGTAACTTCTGACTGTTCATACAGGCCAGACCTCCAGGCTGACAGTGCTTTCTTTTAGGTCAAGTCTGTGTATCTAAGAATTGTGATTGGCTGCAATACCAGAGAGAGTGGTGCCACATGCCCCAGTGCTGAAAAAGAAGAAGATTTAAACAGTTTTTCATGGGAGAAGATGATTGCAGGATGTAATTGGGCAGTTATTTTATAAATAATTTGCAGATTCACAGTCGGGGTGGTTTACCTTCTCAGACATGGCACAGTCCACTGGGATGGTGTATATATTCTGTACCCAAATAAATGATGAAGAATACTGATTTTTTTAATTACTGTGTAGTGCCATAATGGAACTGAAATATTGTTTCTTACATAAAGCTAGCAAAATCCAGCATTGCACATGGATTTTTTTGTTCCATTTAAATAGTGCATCTAATTTTTATTTTGGGGCTGCGTGACCATTTCTTGGAAAGTGTGGTAAAACTACTGTATACTAAATCATCATGAGACCTGAAGTGGAAAAATGAATTTTTTCCAGTAGCCAAGGCAACATTCCTGTTTCTGCATTCAAAGTGGTGTACTTATATGCTGTTTATTCTAATTTTTTCCCATTTTGTCATTGTTTGCATAAATTTAGCTTGGGTATGATGAAGGGAGTGGCTAGGTAAAAGCTGTTTGGAAGGTTGACCATCTTGCTGTCAGCATTCATTTATTCGAGTCAATGTTGGCAATGTTAATGTCTGTTTGTTGTAACTGTATTTTTTTTGTTACTTAAATAATCTCATCTAGACTCGGCTCTTAGTAGGCTCTAGGATACAAACCAAACCCTTGGTTCGGCTCTGGCTCAGATATTCTTCAAAAACTCCTGCCTTGCTCATCTCTAATTGGTGTGACAGATTCATATCCCAACATTTTCCTTCACCTCTATTACAAACTTCTATTACATGTCAAGCAGTCAAGTAGTATAACACCTTGTCAACTTCAAGGTAAATCTAGATAATTGGATGTGCAGCCTCAAGTCACCCCACCCCCAATTAATTTGTCTTTCCCTCCATGAGACTGGGGAGAACCTATGAAGAGGAGGTTTGAGCTAGGCCTGTAATGGTCTGCAGACTCATTGCCTAGTACTTAGCTGTGATGCTATGAATATATCAACCTATGAACCTGTTTTATCCTGAATGTCTCCCACCAGCCAGGGCTTATATGTTCATCTATTTATTATTTAATATTTAATATTTCTGTTTGTTTGAGCCCAAGCAGTGTAACAAGAGATAAAATTTGTATAACAGCAAGAAACCAGCAGCAAAAACTGTTCTCAAATATGATAAATCTGAAGTGGATATAAAGTAATCATACATATAATTATACTTTTTAAACATCACAAAATCCTGTGGTTGGGATTTAGTTAAATTGTTTTGCGTATATGAAACTTCAAAAGCCTCTGGGGGTGCTGTGAAAATGAATTCAAGGTATAGCCTAACTATCATGCTTTGTCTCTTGCCAAGAAGAAAAGCGCATATACAATGGCAGAAGGAGAGTTTATCTGGTAATAGCGGCACTTTTAGCAGTTGAAAGCCTCATTATGTTGTGTGTGTGTGATATGGTGTTATACTGAAGAAGAAAATCTGTATGGAGGAGAAACTGGATAAAATTATCTTGCACATAGCAGGATTGACTGTCAATGTGGGGTCTTCCAATGAGAGTTTGTAGAGAGCCTGCTGTGCATGTTGCAGCTGAATGAGTTAAGCTCCTGGAAGAACAGATGATGAGACCAGGGAATTATACAAATAAGTTAAGCAGCATGACAGACATCCCTGTGGTATACCGGCAAGATAACAATGAAAATAAAGGAAGTAGGAAATTATGTAGGCCTGCAAAAAGAGTGGAAGAAATAAATTTGGTCCATTTCATTGAGGACTGGACGAGGTAAGAGAAAGTTTGACTGAGACAGGTAACATAAAGAATTTGCCTGCATAACAATCAGGGAGAAATCTAACATTGTCTGTGTGATCCCTTGTGGAATGCTGCATCCCAGCAGGAAAAGCATAACTATATAATAGGAGGAAGCATGGCAGACATACAGAGATTTTTATGAACAGTATGCAGTAGTGTGCATCACAAGTGCTGATGTCATTACATGCTGTGCTACTCTGTGCATCATGAGTGCTGATGTCATTACATGACATGGTCCCATTTATATGACAACTGCTGATGTCATGACATTCCATGCTTCTCTGTTCACACAAGTGCTGATGTTATTACCTGACATGCTCCTCAATGTGTGCATCATGAGAGCTGATGTTGTTACATGCCATGCTCCTCGGTGCATCACAAGTGCTGATGTCATGACATGCCATGCTTTTCACAGAGATCCCAAATGGCCACCACAAGGAAGATGGCTGGCACCCTTCATGTGCCACCTAAAACAAAACTCCTCAGCTTCATTGATTAGTAGGGAAAAATGTGTATTCTCAGGAGGTATGGGTCACCCAGAGAAGGGACACAGTAAGAACAACTGGTGAGGTAAGGGCAGAAGGTTAGAGATATCCACTGGTGAACTGTCAGGGATTAGAGAAAAGAGCATACAAAAGAATTTAAGAATGTGTGAATAGACAGAAGGCTATTATAGTTAGAGAGAGAAGGAAGATGCAAACTGTTTTTAACAGACTATTCAGTAAGTCAGGAAGTAGTTAGATCAGGGAACAGAGGTTCAGTAGTCCTGATTTACTGTTAAGGTCTCTGTTTACATGTTTCTGTATGTGTCCCTTTACATACATTTTTTATCTCACAGTCATAAAGTAAAAGGAACGTGAACAGCTCTTGGAACAAATCCCAAATGATGCCCCCACTGAAGCCAATGGTGTATACCATTAGTTAGTCAGAATGTGTTGATATCATATTGTGGCCCCATCCTGTGGCTGTAACCTGTCTCATCAATAACTCCTTTCTACTATTTGAAAACAAGTCATTGTAAAACAATCCCAAAAATCCCAAATCAGCCACTGCAAATGAGTTTAGAACTATCTAATTTTTACAAATTCTGGATAAAATATTTGAAAAAACAATGAGTTTACTCACAACTTTCCAAATCCATACAAAAATGTGATGGATTCTGAAGACATCACTATGGATTCTGGTCAGATAGAAGAAAGATGACTGCATTATATAACTTTAAAGATAATATCCTCCAAAATACAAATAAAGGCTATTTAACTGGAGTGATTCTTATCAAACTGACCAAAGCTTTTGATCTTGTAGTTTGCACCCTCCTCCCAGATTCACTCAATTGGAGCAGGGAGAGGCTCCAAAGCTATACAATGGTATAATGATTTTATTTCCAGAACGTAAAAGATAAAACAGGCATCTTTTGTACCTTCCCACCTTGGAAAGGTGTCCCTCAATGTTCTTTTCACCCATACTGTTCTCCTTCTTAATCAATAAACTTCCCACCAAATTTGCACTACCAGTTATATTTTATGCCAATAGCATGGTGATTTATCGATCTAGCCCCTCCCGTTCTCTTATAAAGAAAATATTATAAAACAACCGTATCCTTTTTTTTCAAAATGGTTCACTCATGCAAACAGCAGAAGAAAAAAATCAATTATCTTTGGAATCAGCAGGAGCTAACCACAGCTCTCCAAGACTGCCACATAATTTAAAACAACTGAAAACTGTTTCCACTTAATTATCTGTCTTGACCAACAGCTAAACTTCAAGCATCACACTGAGTTCATAAAATCCAGCATAAATAAACTTCTGTTCTGGACTAAGAAAATATCCAATTTCCTTTTCCTAGAAGGTAGAATAGCAATTGGAGCTGAGATTCTTTTTGCACAAATGGAATATGGCTTCCCCATCATAACAGCATCATCAAAAAATAATCTTTCTTCCCTGTAGTCCACCTCAAATAATATCAGCAGGTTTATCATCCTTACCTCACAAAGGGAAATCCTGCTTACTAATTGCTGACTGGTTACTTATGAAACAAAGAGCTTGCTAACATTTAGACTTCATAAATTACATTTTTAACCCTTTTTTGCTTATCACCTTTCATTAATGATCTCCTGCTACAATCTCAAATCCTTCCCTCTCCATGAGCCCTCGTTATAACCTCCTTGAAACACATTCTGCTGCTCAGACCATGGTTTTTCAGCTGTTGCCTTGTACAGCTTTGAGAATCTCTGTTTTCCAACCATAAGGCTACCAACACCTACACTAAATTCCCATCAAACTCAACAATTCTTTTTTAAAGACACAAGGTAATTGCTGATTGAAAAAATACCCAAAGCATGTACCCATTAAAACACCTTCTCCTCTTTCCCACAGAAGTATTTAATATCTCAAAAGACCACCCTTTTTGCCTTTCACAGATGTAAATATTGTAGATACTTTATTGTACAAAGCTGAAGGTCTTGCAATCACTTTCTTGTTCATTGTTATTTAACACTGCTGTACTGTTGATATTTAAATTCTTTCCAGCAGTTAACTGTAAAATTTGCTCTATAGTTTTTCCACGAGGACCATGACATGAAATGGACATTTCTCATTATTGTCTGGGCAGAGCCTAAAGGCCTATTGGGATAGGTTCCCTACTCTGGCTAGCAAAATAAAAATGAAATAAAATAAATACATAAAATAAAATGTCATCTTTTCTGTTTTCTCTTCCTCCAAGAAAAAAATCTTATATCACGCTTAAGTGCTGAAATACAGCTGAGCAGCAGGTATAAAACCTCCTGTATTAAATCCCTCTGGGACCTTAGGAACATTCTGTAATATAAATGACTGTGGTAGTTTGATGCAACAGAAAGTGTTTCCACTATCTCTGCCTAATAATTCTCAAAAGTCAGTTGTAAAGTGAGCATGTCACACATGTAATAAGTGTGATCTCACCTCCCAGGATTGTGTAGGTTAAATGAGCACTGATGGGCATGGGGAAAGACGGTTTCTGCCCATGTGTGTGTGTGTGCTCACAGTGATGTAATGATGGGACAGTGATGGGTGTATTTGGGGGATGGAAATGACAGGTTTTTGGTACTGTATAAAGATATAAATCTTAGCAGGTACAGCTGCAAAGATCTTGGAATCCCAGGCTTTGTATTAAAACATGTAGAGAAGTTAAAATCTAAAAAGTATACCAGTTTGTGTGAAAAGTTAAGCAATAAATAATGTTTCTCCTTATGTGCCAGGCATTACTCAAGTCCAGGGATCAGCATTAGATGCTAATGACTGGTACAGAGGCCTGCACTCTTTAAAAAAGTCACTGTCTGTATCAGTCCAATACAACAGCAGCACAAGGTCTGTTAGAAATGAAACCCTGTGCAGTTCATAGGTTAGAATCCTAGTTTTACAAAGTAATTGTGCCTCCATGTATAGGGTGCTATTGTAAACTGAGTAACTGCAAGCCGTTCAACAGCTTACGTCTGTGTGTATTCTTTAATATGAAAGCTCTCACAATTAGAAAGGCATTTAAGGGTGGCCTTGACAAACCTAGTTTGCCCACTCCGCACCGCACTCTGAAGCTGCCATTGTAATCTTATTTATATTTAGCATTTTTCTCCTCATCCTGTTAGAGCGCTACATTTGTTTTGTTGATGAATCCGCCATTTTTGTGAGGCAGTTTCCTATCTCCACAATCATGTTAGTGAAGAAACAGCATTATTTTCTTTGCATGCATTTTTTTAATTAATAGATGGTCTGCACCATTGAGGGCAGAAGAGGAAGGCTGAGACACAGTCTGCTTCCTAAGAGGGGATTCAGAGAAAAGTTTGTGAAGGAACTTAATCTGCACCAGAAATGCAGCACATGATTTTGACATTCTACGAGAACAAGGTTGAGCAACCAAATTAAGGATCTACCTGGAAACCCACAGACAAGTAAATAAATTTATCAGAAAGGCCAGTTTGCTGTCGATACATCAGAATAAGGCTGCTTGATAACCAGAAAATCCATCAGCAGACATTCTTTACCTTAGTACATAGTTTCATACTCCTAATTTCTCCCAATTGTTTGATGAGGATAGATTTACTTGTGTTGCCATCTATTAAACTGTTTCTGATCTTTGTGTTTATCAGTATACTTCATGCGATACTTATCTGATCAGCAAGTCACTTGTACATGCAGTAGCTAGTCTAGTACATGCCTTTACAGAGATGAATCCCCCACCTAGTAGCCTCAGACTTAAAATAAACACCTAGTTATTCAGTGAGATACTGTCATATGAAAGCTGTCATACTGCAGTAGAGAATGCACATTCCTCAAAGCTAGAGGCTCCTGCCAGAAATCCGTTTGTACAAAGTACTAGAGCTCTTTATTGGCATTGCATACTGATTGACTAATGCTAGATTCACTGATAGGATGGTTTTGGTCATGTGACTCTGTTCCTTTATTTGGTTTCAACTAAAAGGCTCAGCCACAGACATTAGTGAGCCTGCATGCTGACTAGTGCAGACTATGTACTGTTATGATAATTTAAGCAAAAAGACCATAGCTTCTCCTTCTTGTTGAACTGCCATTTTCCCTTATGGCACTATGTTTAATCTTCTAGTATATGGTGTCCTTCAAGGAAATATATGCAGTCTTCCACCTTTAGGATTTGTTGTGCAAAAAGGCCATGGCAATCTGTCATTTAATTTATCATGACTTATATTCAGCAACACTTGGTAGCTGCTCTGTGACACAGAAAGATGGAGCCCTGACTGTAACCCATGCAAATGGCCCCAGCAAGAAAGGAGCCAGGCAGGGAAGAGAAGGCTTGTAGCACTGTACCCACTTGCCTCTCCTGGTGGGAGTTGCAGAGGAATGCCAGCAGTTGGTGACACAGTGAACAGGTGTGGCATTCCCTTTTGGAGAATAAGGAAACTATTTCCTATGCTTTCAGGCTGATGGATGGGACTGCTTGAAGGCAAAATCCCATCCAGTCAGCCCTTGTCCAGCCCCCTTTCCTCCCATAGCTGAGTATGAGTGTACACAGGGGCACTAGGGCAAAAAGCACAAACCACAGTGGTGGTTGCCTTAATAATTGCCCCTTTCTGCCAGTCCTCACCCTGGTGATTGCGATCAAATGGGCCAATTAACTGGGCAAAGGCTCGTAACAGGCAAGCAGTGGGAGCAATGTGTGGCAGAAAAGCACTGGGTCAGCAGCTCTGTTATGCTACATACTCACCCAGCAGAGTTGCTCAGTAGCAGGCACGTGTTTCTCCTACTCAGACTTTGATCAGTTATTTAAAACTTAACAGTCTTGTTCCAACCAAAAAGCACTAATCTTTATGATTATTGGATTCCATAGCGACCTGGGAGTAAAAGACTAGTTAAGTCACTTGCTCAGAGTTACGTAAGACATAACTGAAAGTAATAATTAATGTAACCACATTCAAGCATATAAACTAACTTAAACCTAGTCTTCACTTTGGCAAGCCTGGCTTGTGTAGAAGCTTGACAGCATCTGCCGTATTCCTCACAGCTTAAGTTCAGTCACTTTTTCACTGTCTGTTACCAGTATCTGATGCCACAGTCATACATGCCTGCATTGTTGAACATAGTAAAAAACACCAAAAGTCTGAACCTTAGAAGCAGAAAAATACACCAATATTCCAAGCAGATAGGAACATCAAACACAGAGATGATAAAAAAAGTTTTCCTTTAATAACATGTCCTGGTACCTTGGCAATTTGCCTTCAGTGGAACATGTTATTAAAGGAAAACATTTTTATCATCTCTGTGTTTGATGTTCCTATCTGCTCGGAATATTGGCGTATTTTTCTGCATTGTTGAACACCCAGAAGGCATTTCTGAGTGACAAGTGGCAGAGGATAGCTCTGAGATAGTACCTTATTAATAGCAACCTCCTACAGTTCAGTACACTGAATTTGGGAGAATCTCCTGATTAAGGAAACATCATCGCAATTAAAATTGCATTCAAATATAATCATCGTCATGCCAGAAATCAAAAAGTGCAGATGGACAAAGCCGCATTCATGACAACATATTCATCTATTACTAAGTTAAGTCCATCAGTTACAAGTGCCTTTTTTCTTCCAGGGCAGCCCAGAACAATTGTGTCATTAAATAACTTTCTGAGAATCATGCAATATTTAAGTAAAGACTTATAGAATCAAACCTAAGACTATAGGATGGCAGCAGTCACTAGCTGTGATCCTCTGTGCCAAACTTTAAGAGAGAAAGAGAAAGATGTTACTGTGAGATGCTTCAGGGGTGTTTGTCATTTTCATTGGTAGGCATGGCACCTTTTGACTTACTGGTGGTAAAAATACATTTCTTAATAGCAAATGACATTATCAATACGGCAATGATAAGTGATAAAGAATGCAACAAGTGTAGTTTAATAAAATCTGAACTCAGTATGCAACCAATGACAGTCTGAAGGTGCTTTAATTTTGTACTGCTACAGCTATTTGGCGGTGTAAACATGTACAGGAAACAAATGTAATCTTACTTGTACTGAATGAGTAATTCTGTTTATTTTTTTCTCTTTTCTGGTTCTTCTTTCTCTTATCTCTGTTACTTAAATTTGTAATTTCTTATTTCTAAATGTAAGCAAAGGGAGTATGGGTTACTTTTGCAGCTATGTCATGCTATTGTTGAAATCCATTCTGAATGTCTGCTTCATGATGCTGAAATGTAGCATAAATGTAACATGGTGGAATGTTTTATGCCATTGTACAGTACAGAGAATTTTAGTAATCGCAATATGTTTGTCACGTATAAATGGCCTGGCTGCCAAATGACCTGAGTTATGGCTGAAACTGGTCTTTGGACCAGTTCATTTACCTGATTAGCCTATTTAAAAAATAAATACAACTGCAGATAATTTATAAGCATGAGCAGTACAGACCTATCATGGGTAGTGTTTCCTTAGAGAACTCCCCACTCAATATGTTATCAAACTTATCACTTCCTTAACCTTTTCTTCTGACTAACATTCTGGTGTGCTTCTTAGCCAAAACACAGAAAGGGAACTGTGACAAAATGATTGTTCCTTGAAGTCCCTGGGCAATAGCGTGTAGAGGCAACAAGACAAAAAGAAAGTACTCTCCACTGACTTTTCCAACACCATTATCTCCCAAAGAATCTTTAAAACAACAACTTTTTCATGATTTTACACTGTACCCTATTATCCATCCTCACTCAAAATGGGTCTGTATTATTTCATTGAATGGCTATTCAGCGAATAGCCATTAATCGAACACCTATTTAGTGAAGCCACTCTTCACCGAATGGCGAATTTTAACTAGGGCAAACCAGTGGTTTGCCACTGTCTGGAATTTGTCCTTTCTCCCACTGTAGTGTGATCTCGGAGTTGATATATTTATTTAGGGGTGGTCTGGAGGGGGGGTGTAGCTCTCCACCTTGGCAGGTTTTAAATTTTATTTATTTTTTATTTTTTTGTGGTCCCTTGGTTGTCCAACCTCTTGTTTGCACTAATTAAAATTTGCCATTCGATGAAGAGCAGGTTCGCTAAATAGATGTTTGACGAATGGCTATTCACTGAATAGCCATTCAACAAAGTGATACAGACCCACTCAAAACTTATGCATATAGTTCTTCAGCTGTTCGTATTTTTCTTTTTTTTTTTAATATGCACTTTGTTCAGGCTATTATACCATTAAAGTATGTACCTCTATCCTGAATTCTGTTCCTGTTTTTTCCTCTCTCCTCTGCAGAGTCCATTCTTCATATCAGTAGATTGTGTTCTTACGGCTTCCAAACACACACACACACACACACACACACACACACACACACACACACACACACACACACACACACAAACACACACACACACACACACACACACACACACACACACACACACACACACACACACACACACACACACACACACACACACACACACACACACACACACACACACAGACACACACACACATACATATACACACACACACACACACACACACACACACACACACACACAACTGAACTGTTTAGTTTACCTTTCTCTACAAAGACCCTCTCTTCTGATAATCCTATGAATGCACATTTTTAATACTGGACACTTCATGCTCATGGGTGGGGGGGGGGGGATCCTGTCAACTGTGTCAGGTGCAATACAGAGGTAGCAATCCCTGTGGGGAAATTCCTTGTCACTGTAAATCTTTAAGCCTTATTTTTTTACTGTGTCGCACTGTACTCTGCTACCTGCTTCAAGGTCCAGTCCATGCTTTTAAATGTTGGGTTTGCACATGTCTTGTATATTTACAGCTCCACTGATTCCTACCCCCAATAAGGAAGTTAAGCATTAGAAAAGCTGTATGTACAAAAGACACAAATATGACAGCTGAGGCACCGTGCCTTTCATAACAGACATGCCTACAGTACCTCATGCTTTTTGTCATCTTCTTCAGACACAGCCCACCCCCTCCCCATTTTGTTCTGTACAATGACACCTTAATTGCAGCATCTGTGAGTCACTGCAGTGCCTCTCTGTGTCAATGTCATCTGAAGACATCACATAAATGCTTCACAATTGCTATACAACATATAAAAACAGGGATGGAGTTTTGAATATTCCCTGCTTCAAGAATGTCTTAGAGTGACTTGCGCTTTTGATTCATCAAAGCCTTTGATAATGATGTGGGGGGGGGTTAGAAAAGTATAAAGAAATAAAGGTATGTTTCGTGAAATTGCTGTCAAGAGCTCTGTCATTACCATAGCAACATGGGTAAAAAGCTCCATATTAAGACTGAAATATTATTTCATTTGAAAGGCTGGTGTGATTTATGGTATTTATAAGTGTTCTGTGATTTATAATTAATCACAGCAGAAGAGTAATGCAATAAACCTGAGGCTTTCAAACTGCAGACTTTCTTTTGTAATAGCTGCACTTTTCTCCAGAACATCAGACAGCTGCTGAGTGCAATATGGATAAAACCCAGTTAGGCTGTTATTGGGATAAGGGTTCTAATAATGTTTTTAACCTGAATTTTAATAAGGCATTTTCACTTTGTCATTGCAGACTTATGAGTAAAGTAGCAATCCAGGAGAAGGTCACAGCATTGTAAAGTGGGTTATGAATCAGTCATGTGATAAAGGCAGACAGTGCAGTTTAGTCAGAAGATATGAGGATTAGCAGCAGAGTGCCACAATTATCATAGCTAAAGTCAATTAGCTTGTTGTCTTCATTTGTCATAGCGCAGAAGGTTAAGAACAGAAAGAATGCCTCAACGCACACGACACTAAAATGTGCATTGGGGTGCTGTGCTTGAGTGTTGGGGGGGGTGCATGTGACAAATGCTTATATTAAACTGAGGTCTGGAAGGACACACTCTAGCTACAGATACTGAACTGTCACTGCCTTGTTGTGCTCAGCCTTATATTTACAGCACATGAACCCAGAAGCATGTTAGAAATTGGTGGGGAAATTGTGGCAGTCACCATAAAGAAAAATCCACCGATCAGAGGTGTAGATCCTACCAAACAATGTGACAAAACTATATGTTGGAACACATATAAAGATGTGTCACCAGTATGCATAGATGTTAATGTAACTGCAAAGGTCACTGACCAGGCTTCAACTAGAATCACATAACCGGCTCTGCTCCTGTTTATGTCAAATAGTGGAAATTCAAAGCAAGGCAACAGTGGTGTTTCAACACCTATAAAGCAAGAGGAGGGAGTAAAGGACTATAATATGTGTACTTTGTAGCCGTACAGAGAGAGGAATATGAGATAAATCTTCAACTATCTCAAAAGTGTAATCCAAGTAAAGTATTATAATGTTTTCAGAATAAGAATTGCTAAAGGTTATAGGGCAGGGCATACATTTTGAGGTAAGGGTAGAAAGTGCTGTGAGAAAACAGTTAATCACACCTAAAGTTGTGGATACTGTCATGATGAAAGACTTGGCTACCATACAGATGAGTTTGAGTCCCATATAGAAAAGTTGCACTTCCTTTCTGCATACCTACTAGTTGCTTCACATCTGTCTGATGCATTCTTTAATGTTGTTGTTGTTGTGTCTTTCGGCTTTTTTTCCCGGTTAGGGGACGCCACAGCGGAACTCCGGTCCGCTAATGATTGGCAGTAGATTTTTATGTGCCGAGTTGCCAGCCCTGATGCACAACTAGCTTTATTTTTGATTCCACAGCCTCCTAAAATGGCTATTTAATGCATCCACAGTCTGTTTTATGTAAAGAACTTCACGACATCTCTGAACAACATCCTTCTGTCTTCTTTGTCTTTTCTTGACTGTCAGCTCTGCAGTGTTACTAATGCTGTACTAGATCCCCAACATCCAGTCCAATACTTCCCATATAAGATGTGGCATCTAAACAAATTTAAAGTTGAAGTATGTATTTGGAAAGTTCTTTGCCAGCCATAATTTGTAATTCAGATTTGGTAAAAGATTTGATGGTCAAGTCACCTTCTGCAATTTAGGTCACTGAGGAGACTCCCAGTGTCTGTGGCAGTCATTCTCTGTCCATAGGGCTATAATGAATAACCCTGATTGGCCAACAGCCCAAGCAAGAAACAGCTTTTGACTGCTGGAAATCAGCTGTTAGTGCTTCTCTGCTCTGTATAGAAATCCTGATTGAGGTTTGAAAAGAAAGATTCTGTAATTTACAGATGGAGTTAAGGATGACTTTTTCTGAAGAGCTGGCACTGGAGACACTTTCCCATCTTTCCTGCCTGGCACTTCCTGCTTCAACCTCAGGTCATCTGGGGAACCATCAGGGCTTTATTCCCCTGCATTACAGAACCAGGCTAGCTAAAATTGTTTAAAGATAGAACAAGCTAGATTATTATTCTTAGATAAATGACAAAAGAGACATGCCCAAAACACAGCAGTTTGACTTAGAATTGATTGCTACATATGGATAAATACCATCCATCTGGAACTTAATCAAAATTGGAATGCTAAGGCCTTAGAGTTACAGCTACATAATACATACCAACACTCCTGATAAATGCTAAAGTTCACAGCATTCATTTGCATGAAGTTTCACACCAAACAGTAAAACTTGACAGAAGTGTATGTATTTTGTAATAAAGCTGGAAATTATGTTTTTTCAATAGTTTTTTCATTAATGAGTAATGCAGATATTTTTGCCTGTACTAATATTTGTAGGCTAAGTACTGGAATGCATTAGGTGAACAGTGAATACTTTGACATCCTTAATTCCGGGATAATTCCCCAAGAGTCATATATGTGGGAAAATCTGGCATTGCTTGATGTTAATGTTGCCTTTCCTTGCATCACAAGTTGATTTAGATTCACCCAAGTCATATTCTCGGTCAGATCCCCAAAGATATTCTAGCTACAGCCTGAATCTCTTTTTCCCTCATATCTGCTCACCAGCATTACAATTGAGTCGTCATTGACAGTGCCTGTAGTCCGGATTATGGGAACAGAAATGGATCGGTAGTGGATCAGGTGTGATGGGAAGGGAGGAGATGAGTGCCTGACAGCAGTTCTGGGTGGTAGTGAAAGCAGAGAGGAGTAGCCATTGCAGACCAAGCATAGCACTAGAAATTGATTCTTACCAGTAATGGTATCAGTCATAGACAGCCAGTATGGGGCAAAGAAAATATGATCGCTGCCGTGACATTTCTCCCATAGTACTACAGGACACATATATGTGATGGTCACACCTACCACTGACTGCTGCCCACAACCTGAAGCACTGCACTGCAGAGAAAGCAAGGGCAATGATTAATAGATATTCTTATCTGAAGAGGAGGGGCAGGCTTGTTTGCATACCAAAGGGCAAATAAAATAGTAAAAGAAATCACAGCTCGCTGTCCTCCACCCTTTTCCATTTTGAATGTGCTTTGAGATCAGCTGTTTTTTTTTTTTTTTTTTTTTTTTTTTTTTTTTTGTGGGTAGGGGTGTTGCTTTAATTTCTTAGTATTTTCCAGTTTTCTGTAGAGAACATCAGAGCTGTCATGTACATGTCTGGATCATTGCCACAGCATAAGATCTGTATGCTTCAGGACACCTACCGGTTACCTTGCTTTCATGATTAAGTAGGTCATTTTACCCTGCACTATGGTCTGGCCATGTCTGAATCTTCACAGTATTTAATATGCCATTAGGAGTTTAGGCACCTAGAGAATTTCCCATCATGCTGACCTCCTAGTGAATGTCTTTGCCTCTCAGGCTTCTAATACAGTGTCAGAGACCTTAGAAGATGATGCCGTGCATTTGTTTTTTGTTACCTGTGTCTCCTTTGCTAAACATTATTTGAAGATATACTGATGTACAATTATTTTTCCCCTTTTTTTTGGAAGTTCAAGTATTAGCAAAGCCAGTTTTACACAAATATAGTTAGAAAGCTTTCTGTAAATAATTTTGTTCCGTGTCATATTTCATCGTGGCTGCCTGACTTTACTCCCATTTGTTGCCATCACAGTATAGATTCAAGGTTTGCATTTTATTATGCTAATGCTCAAGAGCATATTTAAATGTCTTTTCATGAGTCCTTCATCCTGTACATTCAGTTCTGTTGAACTTCTAGGATTCAAGATGCTTACACTCAGAGTGCAATGAAAAAGTATTATGTTCATTTTGCATGCCATATGTTGTGATGAGTAATTTTGATTTGTTTAGAGGTGCACAGAATGAATCAGCCTTATTTTGGGTACAAGCCACTCATGTGACAACACTTTACAGGGAATTCTTAAGTAGCTGTGGGATTGCTGGATGTCTGATAATGGGATAATGCAGTGTGAAACTGCATTAGTACCTAGTAGCTTTCAGATTTCAGAAAGCCAATTTGTCAAATGTCATAGCATTTTTACAGATGGATCATGACTGTTATTGCACCAGGTAGAAGGACATTGCTGCGCTACCAGCTGGGAAATAACACTGCCTGAAGGCAAAACATATTCTAGTAAAGATAGTGTAGGACAGCAGACAAGAAAACTAAGCTGCTTTCTTAAGGAAAAAGGTTCAACTCCCATTGCTGCTGCAGGCATACTGTGACATAAAGACAAACACACACAAACACACACAAACACACACACACACACACACACACACACACACACACACACACACACACACACACACACACACACACACACACACCTGGCCAGATTATACCTGTCAACCTCTTAATTCAAGATTTTTAAACAAAGCCAACAATAATGGATGGACAAAGGCCCAAAATCAGTAACAGATTTTAAATATTG